>NC_057714.1:79035873-79067635 GCF_004010195.1 Chiloscyllium plagiosum
AGTCTTCCGGCACCTCACCTGTGACTGTCGATGATACAAATATCTCAGCAAGAGGCCCAGCAATCACTTCTCTAGCTTCCCACTGAGTTCTCGGGGACACCTGATCAGGTCCTGGTAAGTTATCCACCTTTAACCATTTCAAGACATCCAGCACTTCCTCCTCTGTAACATTTTGCAAGATGTCACCATCTATTTCCCTACAGTCTATATCTTCCATATCCTTTTCCACAGTAAATACTGTTGCAAAATATTCATTTAGTATCTCCATTTTCTGTGGCTCCACACAAAAGCCACCTTGTTGATCTTTGAGGGACACTATTCTCTCCCTAGTTACCCTTTTTTCCTTAATATATTTGTTAGAACCCTTTGGATTCTCCTTAATTCTATTTGCCAAAGCTATCTCATGTCCCCTTTTTCCCCTCCTGATTTCCCTCTTAAGTATACTCCTACTTTCTTTATACTCTTCTAAGGATTCACTCGATCCAGCCTGTCTATACCTGACATATGCTTCCTTCTTTTTCTTAACCAAACCCTCAATTTCTTTCGTCATTCAGCATTCCCCATACCTACCAGCCTTCCCCTTCACCCTGACAGGAATATACTGTCTCTGGATTCTTGTTATCTCATTTCTGAAGGCTTCCCATTTTCCAGCCGTCTCTTTACCTGTGAACATCTGCCTCCAATCAGCTTTCAAAAGTTCTTGCCTAATACTGTCAAAATTGGCCTTTCTCCAATTTAGAACTTCAACTTTTAGATCTGGTCTATCCTTTTCCATCACTATTTTAAAATGAATAGAATTATGGTCGTTGGCCCCAAAGTGCTCCCCCACTGACACCTCAGTCACCTGCCCTGCCTTATTTCCAAAGAGTAGGTCAAGTTTTGCACCTTCTCTAGTAGGTACATCCACATACTGAATCAGAAAATTGTCTTGTAATCACTGAAGAAATTCCTCTCCATCTAAACCTTTAACACTATGGCAGTCCCAGTCGATGTTTGGAAACTTAAAATCCTCTACTATAACTACCCTATTATTCTTACAGAGAGCTGAGATCTCCATACAAGTTTGTTTCTCAAAATCCCTCTGACTATTGGGGGGGGGGGGGGCTATAATACAATCCCATCAAAGTGATCTTTTCTTTCTCATTTGTAATTTCTACCCATATATTTTCACTGGACAATGTTTCAGAAAAACCTTCCCTAGTTACAGCAGTAATATATTCCTTAATCAAAATGAGATTACTAAATAGAATACAGAGTTCCAATTATTAATTTTAAATTTAGACTGAACAAACAGCTACCTGTAGCATTTGTATCCTGGAACATTCAGCTGCCAGTCCTGCCCATCCCTGAGCCATGGGTTGTGGCGATTCAGTGGTGGCTAGCATCATGATGGTGCACTTCACTTACAACGGTCTTATGCAAACCCGCGTTATAGAAAAATCGTGCTTTAGAAACAGCGCTTAAAGTGTTGGCATTATAATCATGATACAGCCAGCACACATTTTAAAAGTTCGCGCTATAGACATAGTGTCCCTAATTTGTCAATTGCGTCACAGTGAATTCATGTTGACCAAACATCTGTTATAATAGAACGACCTGTATGTCGATAGCATCTTCAGAGAGGCAGTCACATCATCAGCATCCACAGCAGAAAACCAACTTGTGAGCAGGACTTCAAAGGATTCCTTAATCACTAGCCTGTTTCTCTGGACTGCCCAGCAGTCACTCAGTCCCTTTCTGCCTCCAGGCCATTGAGGAGCAACGTGATTGCCTCTCTGAAGATGCTATCGACATACAGGTTGTTCTGTTATAACGCACGTTTGGTCAACATGAATTCACTGTGACGCAATTGACAAATTGGGGACACTATTTCTATAGCGTGAACTTTTAAAGTGTGTGTTGGCTGTATCATGATTATAATGCCAACACTTTAAGCGCTGTTTTTCTATAACGTGGGTTTGCACAAGATCGCTTTAAGTGAAGTGCACCACCATGATGCAAGCCACCACTGAATCGCCACAACTCAGGTTTCTGCAGTTGGCAGGACGACTTAAACATAGGGTCATCTGAGATACCAGGATGGTTCAATACTTCCCACATTTACAGGCTGCAAATTCCACTTGATTGAACTGAGGTGCCAAATCTTAATTTTGTTCCTCTTATATTAACTTTATTCTGCTTTGGATTACTTGTATTACTTTATTAGCCCTACATTGGCCCTGACTTTCACTATTTCTGATGTTTCTCTGTTAAATCCAAAAATAGTATGTTTTTACAATTTACAGTAATTTAAAGACTGATCATAATTGAAAGTTCTTATTAACTAATGAATTTGCTGAGGAAAAAAGTAGGAAACAATTGCACATCCTCGTTGTCATTCACCAAAGTCACCACTCAACACATTTCTTGCAATAAAGCTTACTTAAAGCATCTACGTTGCCCTCTGCACCGACTTCCCACATTGAATGATATTCCCAGGTATATTCACTCAGCCTCTGTCTCCTTCATGCCAAGTATCCCTCACACTTATTGATCTTCACTCCTATTGATCCAAAACATAAATGTCTTTGACAAATGGCATTATTCTTCTTTGAATGAATGTTTTGTTTGAAAATTGGGGAATGTGTCAACATATTCAGGGATTCTCAGAATGAAGTATGAAAATCACCACACTGCAGATTTTGAAGAATTTACATATCTACATTTCTGGTTCATTTCATTAGATTGAAAATCAAGTCTTTAAAAAGCACAGAAAACAAAAACTGGAATTGTTAGAAGTGAAATGATCACTTTTGGTTTATTTCAAATGTTCTATATATATTTACATTTTTGCCTGGTGACATTTGGGTTTGAATCACAAACTAAGCCTTTGACTTTATTAGTTTCTACAGTTAAGGAATGGAAAGGCATTCTATGATCATGTGTGCTACCAGTGAATCAGCCATGCTTGAAAAGAGTATGCTTTGGACATAGAACTTTAGTCCTGAATTTCTGACCCGAACTTCCAGTGAACAGAGTACCTGCTGGGAGCACAGAATTTTCATCTATGGTAAGCACACAACATTAACCTTAATAATTATTTGTAAATGAGCTAATACATACCAATTCAATGTAGAACTACATTATACAAATAATCCAACTCACAAATAATAAAGACCAAAATAAATTTGCTAAGTGTTCTGACTGTTTGTAGCCTTGGAAAGATAGTTGAAATTGATCATTAATACACTGGGAAACAGTATTTTTATTTGCAAATAAATGCTCATAGTTTCTCTGATGGTAACGTCCCCTTCATTTTCTTTGAAAGAAAAACTGTTTTATAGATTCAGTATAGCTTGGTTCACTAATTCCCTTCCACTGAATTAATTGTTGCTGTGATTTTTCAATTTCATCTTTTCATTCAAAGAACTGGAACATTCTACCAATACTCATTTTACTTTACAGCTACACTAAGTTTCCATCCCTTGAAGGCTACTTGAAACCAGTAGGTGAACTCAGACAATTTGATCCATTGCTCACTGATCATGAGATTACTAAATAGAATACAGAGTTCCAATTATTAATTTTAAATTTAGACTGAACAAACAGCTTTCAACAATCTATCCCCAAACCCACAAAAGCACCTCAACCATCCAAGGCAAAATCATTTAACTAAAATGCTATTCTGGGTTTGGAGTCACAAATAAGTTCAGCATTACATCAACAGAGTGATATTAGAAAACAAATTCACCAAGTGACTGGAAAAAAAATTGATGGAGAATATTTCATGCCATCACAGTTATGAAGTGATTGTAACACAGACCTACCTGGTAATCCTGATCATCAATTGCAAACCTCTCTCTCAAATTTCGGAACACCATAGGGCAGTACTCCTTAAATTTAAAGTGACTTGGCATATTCTCCCTGGTAAATAAATTAAATCTCTTAGATAACACCTATATAAGTAAGGTCAATCCAACTAATTATGGAGGAAACAAAATAGTCTATTACCACAATAAAAAGAAACAGATGTTTTTGGTTTAAAAAAAGCTTTTGACACTATACACAGAAGTCAAGATAAAGTGCAGGTATACCAGGGTAAAATAAAACAGGGCAGGAGAGGGATACTAAGGTTAATTCTGTCTATGTTGTATACATAGTCTGAACTTTCAGTATAATGCTTTATTATTCATAGACTTTAAGCATTAAAATGATGGTAACTTGAAAATTTTCAGTTGAACAAAAGCCAAATGAATTTGCAATGCGTTGATCACACACCTGACAACTCTGATTGAAGTTTTTGAAAAGGAATCTCAAGTAGTGGATCTCAAGTAATGTCTGTTCTTATGAATATGGACTGCAGGAAGTATTTGATACATTCTCTCATAAAAGACTGTTAGCCAAAATTGAAGCACATGAAATTATTTGTACATTGTTGATCTGTTTAGGAAATTGGGCAAGTGACAGTCAGCAGAGAATAGGAATAAAGGACAATGACTCTAATTGGCAGAATGTGAATAGTGAAGTCCCTCAAGGCACTACGTTTGGGCCTCTACTGTTCATTGTCTTGATTAATGGGGGATACAGAGCCTCATTCCCAAATTTGCAAATACCATGAAGATGGATGGCAAGGTAGCCACTGTAGTTGAAAATGGAATGTTAAATCTGTCATTTTCTTTTGACAATGAATGGGCAAAAATATAGCAAATGGATTTTAATGTAGGCAAATGAGTTTATCCATTTTCAATCTAAAATGGATCGCAAGTGGTACTTTTTGAATGGTAAAAAGCTAGAAACTAGTATAAGCCCAGAGAGTAAGGGTCCAGGTATTTAGATGATTAAATAAACACGTCCGGACAATAATAAATAAGCCAATTGAATAGTCGTTATAGGGAGAGGATTAAAATAGAATGAAGTCTTGCTTCAGTTATACAGAGCTCTATTTGACCATACGTGTGCATCCCACATTAGAAAAGATGTATGGGCTTTACACTAAGTACAATGTAGATATGCTAGAATGATAGCTTGACTTCAAGGTTTAAATTAATACAGAATACACAAAGGAGGTTTGAATTCCTTGAATTTGGAAGGCTATGGGATGATTTGATTAAAGCTTCCAAATATTAAACAGATAGGATATATAAAACTATTTCCACATATCCAAGTCAAGGACGATTGGATATTGTATTAAATTAGAGCCCGACATCTCAGGAATCAAGTGAGGAAACAGTTCAAGACATGGTACAAGTTTGAACACACTTTCACAAAACATAAATGATAACAAACCAATTTGAAATCTGACATTGGGACATTTTTGGCTTTTTTGTTTAAAAGGTAAATGGGCAAAGATGGGTATTTGGGTTAATATAAATTTGGTTAAAACTCAAGTGCCTGTTAATCTTGAAAGAAGTGTTATAGTTATGCTCAACTTCTTTCTGTCATGATTGGTTTTGGGAACATCAGTTAAGCTGTTATGACATCCTGTGTGTTAGCATATTATTCATTGCTACAGAAAGTAAGGAGATACAGATAGTTCTCCTATAATGCGCTTTTATTAAACGTGATTTGTCTGTAACTCCATTTGTGAATTGCCAACCTTTTTTTTTAATAAAGCGAACTCCTGTTCACTGTTACTCGATTCTCATCCATGGTACTAGGTATCGGGGTGCACGGAGGACTGGACTACGTGTTGGCATCACATAATCAGTCGACTTGTGCACTTTCTTGCGAAGAGCTTTGTGAAAGGTATTGTGAAATGTTTGTGCTAGTGGACTTGGAAAAGCATCATGAAAGTGTCTCTACAGCCTGAGGACAAGAAGCTGGGAGCAATCTGTTCATTTTAAACCTTAGAGCATTAAGATAAGAATACCTTTTCACTCAAATTGACAAACAGTAAAAGGACAGTGTTGAGGAGCAGTTTGAAACTTGACTTTGTTGTTTCTATTGAGTTTTTTGTTTAAAAATATGTTTAGATGTTAAAGAATATCTGCAAACTCATGAATCTGTTTCAGTCACTAATCACTATGATAAACAACTGCAAAACAAAAACCAGTACAGGTGCTTGGACATGATCAGTCAGCTGCTCGGGTGGTCCAAGTCAGGAAACTTTGCACATAGTAGGTGAGGGAGAGAAAGATGGGTGGTGCACTGTTACTTTTGATGCATGTGTGGAGATGTCCTGAAGGGGTGAGATTCAGGGTTAGTCAGGGTCAGATGTTAGACAGGATAAGAGTGATTAGGGAAGATGTTGTAGGAAATGGTGGACACAGTAACAGAGATAGAGTGAGTTGAGTATCAACGAGAAGGCGGGGGCATTTTCACTGGCAGAGTGGAGAATGTCATTGATCTTCTTCCTATATTCTGTTCATTCCTTCAGATGATTGAGACTGCACTGGCTCGAATAGTAATCCCGATCCATGTTGGCATGGTTCCAGTAAAATGCATCCTTTGTTGGCATGGGAGAAAAACATGGTCTGCCTCTGCATCACCCCATCAGCAACATCTCTATGCCCCTACCCACAAGAGAGGCCTGCTCCTCAGATGCTGCCTGACCAGTTGTCCTTTTCCAGGGTCAGACTTTTCAACTCTGATCTCCAGCATCTGCAATCCTCACTTTCTTCACATAGTGAGGCACAGATTTTCCACTGTCTGCCATGTCTAGGGCCAATGTCAAGAACCACACATGGTAGCTCGGATTTACAGCTGCTGTCTGGGCGCACAATATCTTTTTAAAGATAATGCTGCACCATGGATATTGGTCAATACTGGGATATGCAGGAAGTGGTGAGTTGTTTTGGGAGTTCATGGTGTGTAAGGTGTTCTAGCTAGGTAGCTAGGCAGATAAAGAACTGGTTGAACTCCAGCAGACAGAGAGTAGTAGTTGAAGGAATTCCTTAAAATGGAGAAAGGTGACCAGTGGTGTTCTACAGGGATCAGTGTTGGGGCCACTGTGGTTTGTGATATACATAAATGATCTGGAAGAGGGCAGTGTTGGTATGATCAGCAAGTTTGTAGATGACACGAAGATTGGTGGAGTAGCAGAAAGCATAGAGGACTGTCAAAGAATACTGGAGAATATAGATAGACTGGAGAGTTGGGCGGAGAAGTAGCAGACGGAGTTCAATCCAGGCAAATGTGAGGTGATGCATTTTGGGAAGTCTAATTCTAGAGCGAATTATACAGTAAACGGAAGAGCCTTGGGAAAAGTTGATGAGCAGAGAGATCTGGGAGTTCAGATCCACTGTACCCTGAAGGTTGCTGCACAGGTGGATAGAGTGGTCAAGAAGGCATATGGTATGCTTGCCTTCATCAGACGGGGTATTCAGTATAAGAGCTGGCGGGTCATGTTAAAATTGTACACGACATTGGTTTGGCCACATTTAGAATATGGTGTACCGTTCTGGTCACCACATTACCAAAAGGATGTGGATGCTTTGGAGAGGGTGCAGAGAAGTTTTACGAGGATGTTGCCTGGTATGGAAGGTGCTAGCTATGAAGAGAAGTTGAGTAGGTTAGGTTTGTTTTCATTAGAAAAAAGGCGATTGAGGGGGGACCTGATTGATGTCTTAAAAATCAGAAAGAGTATAGACAGGATAGATAGAGATAAGCTTTTTCCCAGGGTGAAGGATTCAATAACGAAAGGTCACGCTTTCAAGGTGAGAGGTGGAAAGTTTAAGGGGGATACACCCGGCAAGTACTTTACACAGAGGGTGGTGGGTGCCTGGAACGCGTTGCCAGCAGAGGTAGTAGAGGCAGGCACAGTAGATTCATTTAAGATGCGTCTGGACAGATGCATGAGTAGATGGGGAGCAGAGTAATACAGATGCTTAGGAATTGGGCGACAGGTTTAGACAGTGGATTTGGATCGGCTCAGGTTTGGAGGGCTGAAGGGCCTGTTCCTGGGCTGTAAATTTTCTTTGTTCTTTTGGAAATAGCACATAATATGATGGTGCCAGAATGTGTGAAAGGGGCATCGGGGGGCACGGGGGGGAGGGGTAATAAATCAGGCAGGCAAAAGTGACATCTGCAGAAGCTGGAGATTAGAGTTGACAGTGTGGTGGTGGAAAAGCACAGCAGGTCAGGCAGCATCCAAGCAGCAGGAGAGGTGACGTTTCAGGCAAAAGCCCTAAATCAGGCAGGCTGTATAAAATAAGGTAATAAATGTTCCCCCATCATCATGATGTAAAACCCTCCGATAAACTTGATAAAACTGATATTTAGTGAAAGAAATTAAGTTTCAGTCCTTGATCTATCAGCGCAGGTTTCATTCTGGGATCTGACTTGTGCAGTGTTACTATTGGATGAGATCAGAAGATTGGCTAGAATGTAGTGCAGCCAGCAGGTATAGGTGCCAATCGAGAGTAATCAGTTGAAGATTCTGATGAATTACATTATATAGGCCCATAAAATAGGTCAGTTACAACAGGCCAAAATTTACTTAGCCTATCATTTGTGTTAGGCTAACTACTGTTTTTGCTTTGAATTTTACTGGTATTTTTGATGGTTCTCCCCAACCCTGCTTTTCCATTGGTCCCACTGTTTCTATTGTATGGCATTGTGTGGGATTGCGACTACAGTGTTATAGCAGAATACCTGTAAGGGAAACTGAAGGAGAGACAGGATAGTTGAGTCACCATGAAAACTAGCAGACCTAAGGATAACAGAGCCTACATGAAGTTGAAAATTATAAAAGAGCATGTTGCAAATTCTTAAAATGAGAATTTCTTTGGATAACTGAGAATTTCTCCCTTGCATGTGCTAGAATAAAATCTTTGCTTCCTTGACTCTTTTAGACTCCAGAGTGAGGTTAGGTTGCAGATCAGTCATAGTCTCACTGAATGATAGAACAGGCTCTAAAGGGTAAAATGGCTTAATGCTTTTCCTATTTTAAACAGTTTGAGAGCAAGTTGGTAGTTAGAAAAGTACTGTAGATTTCTTGGAGCATAGGCATTTTTCTATAGCACTGGATAAGAAACCTGGTAATGCTACAGTATCATCCTGGTAGGAGGATGCAATTAGAGAAAGGCAAGTTTACAAAGGCATCTCCAGTATAAAATTACATGTATGAAGTTTGTAATGGAAAAATTGACTGAAATTTTACAGAGTTGAAAGCTTTTAAATATACTGTAGATGCACATTTGATGGATTGCTTGACGCAGTGAATTAATAATGCCCAAACCTCCGACTTTGGAACTTGAAAATATTCACACTGAATGAACTCGTTTGAAGGTAAAAATGTGTGTCTGTTTTGAAAGTACAATCAAGTTGAAGGCATATCTGTGACAGAAGTTCTTGATGTTGAGTTCTTTTAATTTTCTCATTTCAACATATCAATGGTATTTTCTCCCAGTTTACCTCTTGTCCCACACTTGTTAGTTTCAAAGTTAAAAATCACACAACACCAGGTTATAGTCCAACAGGTTTATTTGGAAGCACTAGCTTTTGGAGCACCGCTCCTGCTACCTGATGAAGGAGCAACTCTACGAAAGCTACTGCTTCCAAATAAACCTATTGGACTATAACCTAGTGTTGCGTGGCTTTTAACTTTGTCCACCCCAGTCCAAAACTGGCATCTCCACATCATGGTTAATTTCATGCTAGTCTTCCATTCTCTATCAGCTCTAAGTTTCAGCTCCTTCAAATATTTGCTACCTGTGTCAGACCCTGCAACTATCTCTTCATTACCTGTGATCTCTCTAAACTTCATAAAGCATTGGAGGACCACATGCCTACATTTAAAAAATACCATTTAGTAAATGAGAATCTCATCTCACACACCCTCCCAAACCCCCTTATAACATTGTAGCTGTGCAGAAAATCTAGTCCTCTGCCTGTGATAAATATCTTTCATAGTCTTAGCTTTTGAGGGGTGAAGCTGATTTCAAATTAGCAAGAGATAAGAATACTGTTCAGAAGAAACTATCAGTAGCTGCTTATCTTGCATAACAAACAACTTGGAGCTATCTAATGGGTGAAGCTTTCTCCCACCAAGGTAATGTAACTGATCATTTGGGAGACAAAAGTCAAAAGGAAACTTTTGTGGAGTGCGATGTATGAATGCAAGTTTTTTTTCTTGAAGTTGAGTGACTTGAACCATTGGGATTTGAATTGAATTTATTGTCATGTGTACCAAGGCACAGTGAAAAGCTTTGGTTTATGATCTTGTCTCTGACAATGGTACATTCCCTCTACTAAATACAAAATCAAAATAAAATTAGAAAAAAAAAAGGCATGAGTGAATCTGGGAATTAGGAAATTACATCTTTTGCAGGCACCAAGAACTGCAAAAGTACAGCATATCAAATGGGAATTCACAAGTAAAAACAGTCAAAATTGCAGTCTATGATTATCCCATAAATCATATGATTTGTTAAAAAATACAAGCGAATGGAATGCTTTTCTCTAAGTAAGGTTCTGAATCATTCATTACCATAATAGATATTTACATCCCTGATTACAAGTTTATGATTTCAGTAGCTCATGAGAATTTTTAAACAATTCATTCATGGGACACGGGCATTGCTGGCTGGCCAGCATTTATTGCCCATCCCTAGTTGTCCTTGAGAAGGTGATGGTTAGCTGCCTTCTTGAACTGCTGTAGTCCATGTGCTGTGGGTTGACAACAATCCCTTTAGGGAAGGAAATCCATGATTTGGACCCAGCGACACTGAAGGAATTAGTATATATTTCTAAGGTAGCATGGTGACTAGATTGAAGGGGAACTTGCAGGTGATGTTCAGATGGTCTTCTAGCTGGAAGTAATCATGGGTTTGGAAGGTGCTATTTTAAAGACCTGTAGTGAATTTCTGCAGTGTATCTTGTAGATAGTACATAATGCTGAGTGTTGGTGGAGGAGGCAGTGATGTTTGTGGATGTGGAGGTGGTGCCAATCAAGCAGGCTGCTTTGTCTTGGATGGTGTTAAGCTTCTCGAGTATTGTTGGTGGTGCACCCAACTATGCAAGTGGTGAGTATTCCATTACATTCCTGACTTGTGCTTTGTAGGTGATGGACAGGCTTTGGGGAGTCAGGAAATTAGTTATTTGCCACGATATTCCTAGCCTCTGACCTATTCTTATAGCCACTGTGTTCATATGGTGAGTCCAATTGAGCCTTTGGTCAACAGTAACCCTGTTGTAGAGGTAGATTCGGTGATTGTAACACCAAGAATGTCAAGGGGTAGTGGTTAGATTGTTTCTTATTGGAGATGGTCATTGCCTGATATTTGTGTGATGCGAATCCTACTTGCCACTTGTTAGCGCAAGCCTGGATATTGCCCAGATCTTGTTGCATTTAAAGATAGACTACTTCAGTATTGGAGGAATCGTAAATGGGATTGAACATTGTGCAATTATTAGTGAACATCCCCATTTCCGATCATATGATGGAGGGAAGGTCATTGATGAATATGGTTGGGCCTAGGACACTACCCTGAAGAACACCTGGAGAGATGCCCTGCAGCTGAGATTACTGATCTCCAAAATCAGTGCAGTGTAAAGATGGAGGCACTTCCTCCTCTGACAGAAAATTGCCACATTATTTTGTACATGGGAGCACTGCTAAGCAAAGGCTGTAAGCAAAAATCTAAGGCAAATCACAGCATTTTTCAGTGCATTGATATAATTATTCTTCAACTTAATTAAAAGTTATTTAAAGAATGCAAGACAGTAAACTTACTTATTGAACAGGTGGTTATCTACTTTTATCTTGCTGTAGGCTTTGAAGTCATCTGGCATCAACATAACTGGAATTTGGACATGACTTAACTCATTGATCTGCAAAACAAAATGAGAATTTGTTGTAGAAATATACCAATGATCTTATGATTAAGATTTGACCTATTATGTTCAGAGAAATTGTGATTTCTGTTCTGGTGATGTGTTACTGGACCTCTAATCTGCTAATAATATCCAACATTAACACCTACTTTAGACTTCCCTCTCTTCCCATGAGCATTCTGACTCCTTTCAACTTTTGTTCAGTGTTACCTATGATTATAAATCTCCCTTGCCTTTTAATCTTTCCAGTAGACAATAGGTGCAGGAGTAGGCCATTCAGCCCTTCGTGCTAGCAGCACCATTCATTATGATCATGGTTGATCATCCACAATCAATATCCTGTTCCTACCTTATCCCCATAACCCTTGATTCCACTATCTTTAAGAGCGCTATCCATCTCTTTCTTGAAAGTATCCAGAGACTTGGCCTCCACTATCTTCTGCGGCAGAGCATTCTATTTGGGTGAAGAAGTTTCTCAACTCTGTTCTAAATGGCCTACCCCTTATTTTTAAACTGTGTCCTCTGGTTCTGGTCTCACCCATCAGCGGAAACATGCTTTCTGCCTCCAGAGTGTCCAATCCTTTAATAATCTTATACGTCTCAATCAGATCCTGCCTCATCCTTCTAAACTCCGGTGTATACAAGCCCAGTCGCTCCAATCTTTCAGCATATGATAGTCCCACCATTCCGGAAATTGACTTTGTGAACCTACGTTGCACTCCTTCAATAGCCAGAATATCCTTCCTCAAATTTGAAGACCAAAACTGCACACAATACTACAGGTGCAGTCTCACCAGGGCCCTGTATAGCTGCAGAAGGACCTCTTTGCTCCTATACTCTATTCCTATTCTTATGAAGGCCAGTATGCCATGAGCTTTCTTCACTGCCTGCTGTACCTGCATGCTTGCTTTCATTCACTGATGTACAAGAACACCCAGATCTCTCTGTACTGCCCCTTTACCTAACTTGACTCCATTTAGATAGTAATCTGCCTTCCTGTACTTGCCACCAAAGTGGATAACCACACATTTATCCACATTCAACTGCAGCTGCTATGCATCCGTCCATTCACCTAGCCTGTCCAAGTCACCCTGTATTCTCATAATATCCTCCTCACATTTCAGCCTGCTACCCAGCTTTGTATCATCAGCAAATTTGCTAATATTACTTTTAATGCCTTCATCTATATCATTAATGTATATTGTAAATAGCTGTGGTCCCAACACCGAGCCTTGTGATTCTCCACTAGTCACCGCCTGCCATTCCAAAAGGGACCCATTCTTCACTACTCTTTGCTTCCTGTCAGCCAGCCAATTTTCAATCCAAGTCAGTATTTTGCCCCCAATACCATGTATCCTAATTTTGCTCACTAATCTCCTATTTGGGACTTTATCAAAGGCTTTCTGAAAGTCCAGGTATACTACATCCACTGGCTCTCCACTGTCTATCTTCATAGTTACATCCTCAAATAAATTCCAGAAGATTAGTCAAGCACGATTTTCCCTTTGTAAATCCACGCTGACTCTGACATATTCTGTTACTGCTTTCCAAATGAGTCGTAATTTCATCTTTTATAATTGACTCCAGCATCTTTCCTAGCATTGACGTCAGGCTAACCGGTCTATAATTCCCTGTTTTCTCTCTCCCTCCTTTCTTGAAACATGGGACAACATTATCCACCCTCCAATCCGCAGGAACGGATTCTGAATCTATAGGACATTGGAAAATGATTACCAATGCATCCACGATTTCTAGAGGCACCTCCTTCAGTCCCTGGGATGCAGACCTTCAGGTTCCCTGACATTTCCTTCTGCTCCACACTCTAACCACTCTGAATTTAACAAAAAGTGGCCTCATTTCCTCTTTGGATTTATTAGTAATTATCTTCTAATTTTTGTCCACTAGAAAGTATCCTCTTCACATTACCATTTGCATAATTTTAAAAGCCTTAAATCAGGTCTCCTCTAAATTTTCTCTTATTTAAATAAAGCCCTTTTTAACATTTCTAGACAGCTGTACTCTTGCTGTTCTTGTATCATCTTTAAAAATGTTTTTTATTGCAGTCTCTGTGTCTCCATGCTTTTCTCATAGTATAATAATGTGCACCTAAGTGTGCCCTGACCAAAGTCCTATAAAGTCTAATGTCATTTCATTTTTAAAACCATTTTACCAGAGTGGCGAGGAGAGAAGGATTGGTGAAAAGAGGGCTGCTGGGAAGGGTGAGTTTTTCTGCATTAAAAGGGACTTACCGCGGGAGTCGAGCCTCCATTTGCCGAGAGGTGTGAGGGAGGAGCGAAGGACTTTTGGGAAGTCATATATTTGTATGGTTGCGTTATCCGAAACACTACTCAGGTAGTGTCTCCCACCCATCCTCCTCTAACCAAAAAAAAAGGTTCTGTGCACCAGATTGGTAAGGTAATGAGATTATTTTTTATTCCTTATTTTTTCAACAGTCTCTTTGGTAATTTAGAATAGTGGGAATAGAGGTTAGGGCAGTTGAATGTTCCTCCTGCAGAATATGGGAGGTAAGGGTCATGACTAGTGTCCCTGCTGACTGCAGGGAAGTGCACCCAACTCCAGCTCCTCGAAAACCGCATGAGGGAACTGGAGCTGGAGCTGGATGAACTTCGGATCATTCAGGAGGCAGACGGAGTTATTGAGAGGAGTTAAAGGGAGGTAGTCACTCCTCAGGTACAAGAAAAAGGCAGATGGGTTACAGTCAGGGGATGGAAAGGGAACCGGCAGGCAGTGCAGGGATCCCCTCTGGCCATTCCCCTCAACAATAAGTATATCGTTTTGGATACTGCTGGGGGGGACGACTTACCAGGAGAAAGCAGTGGGGCACAGGGCCCTGGCACAGAGTCTGTCCCTGCTGCTCAGAAGGGAAGGGGGAAGAGGAGCAGAGCAGTACTCATTGGGGACTCCATAGTTAGGGGGACAGATAGGAGGTTCTGTGGGGACGAGAGAGACTCACGGTTGGTGTGTTGCCTCCCAGGTGCCAGGGTTCGTGATGTCTCTGATCGTGTTTTTGGGATCCTTAAGGAGGAGGAGGAGCAGCCCCAAGTCGTGGTCCACAAAGGCACCAACGACATAGGTAGGAAGAGAGATGGGGATTTAGGGCAGAAATTCAGGGAGCTAGTATGGAAGCTCAGAGCTAGGATGAACAGAGTTGTTGTCTCTGGTTTGTTGCCTGTGCCATGTGCTAGTGAGGTGAGGAATAGGGAGAGAGAGGAGTTGAATATGTGGCTACAGAGATGGTGCAGGAGGGAGGGTTTTGGATTCTTGGATAATTGGGGCTCTTTCTGGGGTAGGTGGGACCTCTACAAGCAGAATGGTCTTCATCTGAACCAGAGGGGTACCAATATCCTGGGGGGTAAATTCGCTCAGGCTATTGGGGTGGGTTTAAACTAATCCAGCAGGGGGATGGAAAATTGTAGTTCAAGTATAGAAAAGGTTGAGAGTAGGGAAGTCCAAAATCAAGTTTCAGGGATGCAAGATGGCACTGGCAAGCAAGAAGTTGGTTTGAAGTGTATCTACTTCAACACCAGGAGGATCCGGAATAAAGTGGGTGAACTTGCAGCATGGGTTGGTACCTGGGACTTCGATGTTGTGGCCATTTCGGAGACATGGATAGAGCAAGGACAGGAATGGTTGTTGCAGGTTCCAGGATTTAGATGTTTCAGTAAGAACGGAGAAGATGGTGGAGGGGGGAGGGGGGAGAAATGTGGCATTATTGGTCAAGGACAGTATTACAGTTGCAGAAAGGGTGTTTGGGGACTCGTCAATTGAGGTAGCATGGACCGAGGTTAGAAATAGGAAAGGAGAGGTCACCCTGTATAGGCTTCTGAATAGTTCTCGAGATGTAGAGGAAAGGATAGCAAAGATGATTCTCGTTAGGAGTGAGAGAGACAGGGCAGTTGTCATGGGGGACTTCAACTTTCCAAATATTGACTGGGAACACTATAGTATGAGTACTATAGATGGGTCAGTTTTTGTCCAGTGTGTGCAGGAGGGCTTCCTGACACAGTATGTAGACAGGCCAACAAGGGGCGAAGCCACTTTAGATTTGGTACTGGGTAATGAGCCCGGCCAGGTGTTAGACTTGGAAGTAGGTGAGCACTTTGATGATAGTGATCACAATTCTGTTGTGTTAACTTTAGTGATAGAAATGGATAGGTGTAGACCACTGGGCAAGAGTTACAGTTGGGGGAAAGGCAATTACGATGCGATTAGGCTGTAGAGCGTGGGAGCTGTGGTTTACAAAGGAAGTGGAATCTCTGGTCGAAAGGAAGAAGGCGGCTTATGTTAGGATGAGATGTGAAGGCTCAGTTAGGGCACTTGAGGGTTACAAGGTAGCCAGGAAAGACCTAAAGAGTGAGCTCAGAAGAGCCAGGAGGAGACGAGAAGTTGTTGGCGGATAGGATCAGGGTAAACCCTAAGGCTTTCTATAGGTATTTAAGGAATAAAAGAATGACGAAAGAAAGATTAGGGCCAATCAAGGATAGTAGTGGGAAGTTGTGTGTGGAGTCAGAGGAGATAGGGGAAGCACTTAATGAATATTTTTCGACAGTATTCACTCTAGAAAATGACAATGTTGTCGAAGAGAATACTGAGATACAGGCTACTAGACTAGGTGGGATTGAGGTTCACAAGGAAGAGGCATTTGAAATCCTGCAGAGTGTGAAAATAGAGAAGTCCCCTGGGCCAGATGGGATTTATCCTAGGATCCTCTGGCAAGCCAGGGAGGAGATTGCCGCGTCTTTGGCATTGATCTTTAAATCGTCATTGTCTACAGGAACAGTGCCAGAAGACTGGAGGATAGAAAATGTGGTTCCCCTGTTCAAGAAGGGAAGTAGAGACAACCCTGGTAATTATAGACCAGTGAGCCTTACTTCAGTTGTTGGTAAAGTGTTGGAAAAGGTTATAAGAGATAGGATTTATAATCATCTAGAAAATAATAATTTGAATAGGGATAGTCAGCATGGTTTTGTGAAAGATAGGTCATGCCTCACAAACCTTATTGAGTTCTTTGAGAAAATGACCAAACAGGTAGATGAGAGTAAACTGGTTGATGTGGTGTTTTTGGATTTCAGCAAGGCGTTCGATAAGGTTCCCCACAGTTGGCTACTGTACAAAATGTGAAGGAGTGGGACTGTGGGAGATATAGCAGTTTGGATCAGTAACTGGCTTGCTGAAAGAAGACAGAGGTTAATGGGAAATATTCATCCTGGAGTCCAGTTACTAGTGGTGTACCGCAAGGGTTGGTGTTGGGTCCACTGCTGTTCGTCATTTTTATAAACGACCTGGATGAGGGCATAGAAGAGTGGGTTAGTAAGTTTGCAGACAACACTAAGTTCGGTGGAGTTGTGGAAAGTGATGAAGGATGTTGTAGGTTACATAGAGACATAGATAAGCTGCAGAGCTGGACTGAGAGGTGGCAAATGGAGTTTAATGCGGACAAGTGAGAGGTAATTCACTTTGGTCGGAGTAACCGGAATGCAAAGTACTGGGCTAATGGTAAAATTCTTGGTAGTGTAGATCTTGGTGTCCAGGTACACAGATCCTTGAAAGTTGCCACCCAGGTTGACAGGGTTGTTAAGAAGGCATACAGTGTTTTAGCTTTTATTAATAGAGGGATCAAGTTCCGGAACCATGAGGTTATGCTACAGCTGTACAAACTCTGGTGCAGCCACACTTGGAGTATTGTATACAGTTCTGGTCACCACGTTATAAGAAGGACGTGGAAGCTTTGGAAAGGGTGCAGAGGAGATTTACTAGGATATTGTCTGGTATGGAGGGAAGGTCATACAAGGAAAGGCTAAGGGACTTGAGGCTGTTTTCGTTGGAGAGAAGAAGGTTGAGAGGTGACTGAAAAGAGACATATAAGATAATCAGAGGGTTAGATAGGGTGGACAGGGAGAGCCTTTTTCCAAGTATGGTGACGGCGAGCACAAGGGGACATAGCTTTAAATTGAGGAGTGATAGATATATGACAGATGTCAAAGGCAGTTTCTTTACTCAGAGGGTATGGAATACT
Organism: Chiloscyllium plagiosum; assembly: GCF_004010195.1. NCBI lineage: Eukaryota > Metazoa > Chordata > Chondrichthyes > Orectolobiformes > Hemiscylliidae > Chiloscyllium > Chiloscyllium plagiosum. The sequence continues at coordinate 79,053,665 of NC_057714.1, forward strand.
TTGTCTGCAACGGTAGTAGATTCGCCAACTTTATGTACATTTAAGTCGTCATTGGACAAGCATATGGACCTACATGGAATAGTGTAGGTTAGATGGGCTTCAGATTGGTATGTGTTGCTGGAAAACGCAGCAGGTCAGGCAGCATCCAAGGAGCAGGAGAATCGATGTTTTGGGCATGAGGCCTTCTTCAGGAATGCAGGGATTCCTGAAGAAGGGCTCATGCCCGAAACGTCGATTCTCCTGCTCCTTGGATGCTGCCTGACCTGCTGCGCTTTTCCAGTAACACATTTTCAGCTCTGATCTCCAGCATCTGCAGTCCTCACTTTCTCCTTCAGATTGGTATGACAGGTCGGTGCAACATCGAGAGCCGAAGGGCCTGTACTGTGCTGTAATGTTCTATGTTCTAATTTCACCAGCCTCCACCACTTTCTCTGGCAGCTCATTCCATACATGTACCACTCTTTGCATGAATAAGATGCCCCTTAGGTCCCTTTTAAATTTTTCCCTTCTCACGTTAAACCTATACACTCTAGTTCTAGATCCCCCCCCCCCCCCCCCCCCCCGCCACAACCTTATCTTGACTATAGACCCCTCGTGATTTTATAAACCTCTATAAGGTCACCCCTCAGCCTCCAATGTTCCAGGGAAAACAGCCCCAGCCTGTTCAGCCTCTCCCTTTAGCTCAAACCTTCCACCCTGGCAACATCCTTGTAAACCTTTTCTGAACACTTTCAAGTTTCACATCATCCTTTCTATAGAAGGGAGACCAGAAATGCACACAATATTCCAAAAGTGGCCTAACCAATGTCCTGTACAGCCGCAACATGACCTCCCAACTCCTGTACTCAATGCTCTGACCAATAAGAGAAAGCATACCAAATGCCTTCTTCACTAATTTATCTATCAGAGACTCCACTTTCAAGGAGCAATTGTTACAACACAGGGTAACCCTCTCCGCTAATTTAAACCAGACACAGAAAAGCCCACTTCATGTCATAATCTGTGAAATTTTGAGTGGCAAAGAACTATCCCAATTATCACTATTCAAAGAAAAAGTTAACAATTTTATTCTTTCAGCCCAAAAGAGGACATTAGACAATAACTATTTACAACTCCTTTCTCTTAAACCTAGCTTTTACATCCCACTCTACAATACTAATTCAATAAAAACCCTGATTAAGACTTACAAAAAAAAATCACATTTCAAAACCAGCGGGCTGGGTCGATTCTCCTTTGTAGATTTTCCTCAGTGGATTTTCCTGGATCGTCTTTTCTTCGGTCTTCTGCTGCATAAATTTCTTATTGACAGGTACTTTTCAGAGAGCTATTCTGCTAGCAGTCTGTTGGTGCTTGGCTGCTTTTTGCCATTCTGGCTAACCTGATTTTATATCCTTCCAAACATCGGACTGTCTCATTAGTTTGATGTCATCCAAAAGAGTAAAACTCAAATTCGATTGGATTCTGGTATCTTGGGGCATAATTTAAACTGATTGGCCAAATTTGGATTTGTTGCATAACATAGCAACACAGCTCCAGCTATTTGTTTTCACAACCAAATGTTACATTTTTAAATTTTTCAGCACACTCTGAGCCTCTCTCGGTCCTTCCACTCTCTCTTAAAAAGGTACAGTACATACTGACACATTCATAATGCTATGAATCTGCATTCCAAGGTCTCGTTGTTCAGCAAGACTCCCCAGGACCTTACCATTAAGTGTATAAGTCCTGCCCTGATTTGCCTTTCTAAAATGCAGCTCCTTGCATTTATCTAAATTAAATTCCATCTGCTACTCCTTGGCCCACTGGCCCATCTGAACAAGATCCTGTTGTCCTCTCACCTAACCTTCTTCATTGTCCACTGCACCTCCAATTTTGGTGTCATCTGCAAACTTACCAACCATACATCCTATGTTCACATCCAAATTGTTTATATATAAGTGATGAAAAGCAGTGGACCCAGCACCTATCCTTGTGGCACATCACTGGTCATGGGACTCCAGTCTGAAAAGCATCCCGATAACACCACCCTCTATCTTCAACCTTCGAGCCAGTTCTGTATCCAAATGGGAAATTCTCCCTGCAATCCATGTGATCTAACCTTGCTAACCAGTCTATCATGAGGAACCTTGTTGTACGGCTTACTGAAATCCACATAGATCACGAGCACTGCTCATCAATCCTCTTCAGTACTTCTTCAAAAACCTCAATCAACTTAGTGAGACGTGATTTCCCACACACAAAGCCATACTGACTATTCCTAATCAGTACTTGCCTATCCAAATACGTGTAAATCGTGTCTCTCAGGATTCCCTCCAACAACTTGCCCTTCACCAATGTCAGGTGAACCGGTCTATAGTTCCCTAGATTTTCCTCACCATCTTTAGAATGGAATAAAACAGAATAGAATATAATAGAATCCCTACAGTGTGAAAACAGGCCTTTGGCCCAAAAAGTCCATGCTGACCCTCCAAAGAGAAATCCTCCCAGACCCATTCCCCAACTATTCTACATTTACCCCTTACTAAGGCACCTAACCTACACATCCCTGAACACAATGGACAGTTTTGCATGGCCAAATCATTTAACCTGCACATCATTGGACTATGGGTGGAAACTGGACCACCCGGAGGAAACCCACGCAAGCCTGGGGAGAATGTGCAAACTCCAGACAGTCGCCAGAGGCTGGAATCAAACCCGGGTTCTGGACGCTGAGAGCCACCGTGCCACCCTTTCTTAAATAGCAGCACCTCGTTAGCCAACCTCCAGTCTTCCGGCACCTCACCTGTGACAATCGATGATCCAAATCTCTCAGCAAGGGGTCCAGCAATCACTTCCCTAGCTTCCCACAAAGTTCTAGGACACCTGATTAGGTCCCATTTTATGTGTTTCAAGACATCCAGTACCACCTCTCTGTAATATGGACATTTTTCAAGATGTTACCATTTATTTCCCCATATTCTATATCTTCTAAATCCTTCTCCACAGTAAACACTGATGCAAAGTATTTGTTTAGTATCTTCCCCATCTCCTGCAGTTCCACACAAAGGTCGCCTTGCTGATCTTTGAGGGGTCCTATTCTCTCCCTAGCTATACTTTTGTCCTTAACATATTCATAAAGTCCCTTTGGATTCTCCTTAACCCTATTTGCTAAAGTTATTCAAGTCCCCCTTTTGCCCTCCTAATTTCTCTCTTAAGTATATTCCTACTGCCTTTATACTCCAAGGATTCACTTGATCCCTGCTGTCTATACCTGACATATGCTTCCTTCTTTTCCTTGACCAAAACCTCAATTTCTTTAGTCATTCAGCATTCCCTACATCTACTAGCCTTTCCTTTCACCCTAACAGGAACATACTGTTTCTGGACTCTCGTTATCTCATTTTTGAAGACTTCCCATTTTCCAGCCGTCCCTTTACCTGCGAACATCTGCCCCCAAACAGCTTTTTAAAGTTCTTGCCTAATACCATCAAAATTGGCCTTCTTCCAATTTAGAACTTCAACTTTTAGATCTGGTCTATCCTTTTCCATCATTATTTTAAAACTAATAGAATTATGGTCGCTGGCCCCAAAATACTCACCCAATGACACCTTAGACACTTGCCCTGTCTTTTTCCCAAAAGTTTTGCACCTTCTCTAGTAGGTACATCCACATACTGAATCAGAAGGTTTTCTTGTACACTCTTAATGAATTCCTCTCCATTTAATCCCTAAACACTATGGCAGTCCCAGTCTATGTTTGGAAAGTTAAAATCCCCTACCATAACCATCTTATTATTCTTACAGATAATGGAGATCTCCTTACAAATTTGTTTCTCAATTTCCCACTGACTATTGGGGGGTCTATAATACAATCCTAATAAGGTGATCATCCTTTTGTTATTTCGCAGTTCCACCCAAATAACTCCCTGGTTGTATTCCCAGGAATATCCTCCTTCAGTGCAGCCATTATGAGCTGCCGGAGGAAGTGGTGGAGGCTGGTACAATTGCAGCATTTAAAAGGCATTTGGATGGGCATATGAGTATTAAGGGTTTAGATGGATATGGGCCAAGTGCTGGTACATGGGACTACATGAGGTTGGGATGTCTGGTTGGCATAGACAAGTTGGATCCATCTGTTTCTGTGCTGTTCATCTCTATTACTATTACTCTACAATATTGTCAAAATGCCTCTCCCCCTCCACTCTTGCCTCCTTTCTATCATTCCTGTAGCATTTGTATTCTGGAACATTAAGCTGCCAGTCCTGTCCATCCCTAAGCCACATTTCTGTAAATGCTATGATATCCTAGTCCCATGTTCCTAACCATGCCCTGAGTTCATCTGCCTTCTCTATTAGGCCTCTTGCATGGAAAAAAAAATGCAGTTTAATTTACTTCATTCTCTGCTTTGTCCCTGCCTGCCCTGACTATTTCACTTGCCCCCTTTCCCAACTGTACCAGTCTCAAACTGATCTCTTTCCTCACTATCTCCCTGGGTCCCACCCCCTCTCCTTACTAGTTTAAATAATCCCAAACATCTCTAGCAAATTTCCCTGCCAGTATATTAGTCCCCTTCCAATTCAGTTCTTCTTCTACCCCAGAAGAGATGCCTATGATCCAAAAATGTGAATCCTTCTCCCCTGCACCAGCTCCTCAGTCAAAAATAGAAATTGCTGGAAAAGCTCAGCAGGTCAGGCAGCATCTCTAGAGAGAAATCAGAGTTAACATTTTGGATCAGTGACATCGGTTCTGAGGAAAGGTCACTCAACCCAAAATGCTTTTTTAACTAAAATACAAGTCTTTAGTTTCTCTTTAAGGCATGGATGAATTAGTGCATTTCTCAAATTGTGTTTATTTACTGTATTTTAAGAGTGTTCTAATCACTCAGTACAATGTGGCAAAGCACACTATGAAATCTTAATATGTCTTCCGTTAACTTATTGCCTGCTGTTCTGTTGATAAGATGTGTCAATCTATCATTTTAAATTACTTTGCCACACTGTCATGACATTAAAGGCAAAATTCATGATTGTTTACAGACTCCTTCTCAGCCTCCATAATCCAAGTCACTGCATACATAATTACACTTTCTTTACCCAATTTTTGATTCAATGTTACAGTTTCCTTACATAACCACTTTGCACTTCAAAAGAAGTGATTCATTTTTTTTAAGGATAATGCTTCATAGGAGATTCTCTTTGAATTTTTTGAGGCCACAAGTAACTTTTCTCCCTCTGTATACATCTTATTCATGCTCTCAATGTAGACAACACAGAAAAATAAATGCTAAATTCAAACTGATTAAGTAATGCAAAGACATCAAACAATTATCCATTTCTCTTTCTGGATCAGAAAGTATAGCTAAAATCTCGGTGTAGTCGTGGACTGTCAACTGGTACAGGATTTTCATATTTAAATAGGGAAGAAGTAAAAACACTAAGATAGCAATTTGTTAAAATAATTAAAACAGATTAGAATTCCACTACTTTAATGTACAAAACAAACCGATTACACAGACAAGAAAATTTCAAGCATTCTGCCAAATAGCAGAGACAAAACAATTCCACTGCATACACTCATCATGTTGTAAAGAGAAATGAGAAATGGTTCAACAATTTGTCACTCACCATTTTAAACACTTCAACGCACCACTTATGTGCAATATGACTTTGGTAAAAATTGAAACTTTTTGTCTTTCTGCCCAAAATAAATCAAGTTGGCTAAAGATGATGTTTCTTTTGCTGAAATCATTTAGTATTATCCTTTTCCAAGACCATTTTTGTTTTCAGACGTCACACTCAATAGGTACTTTGTTCTTTCTCTAATTGCCTTGAAAACATATTGATCTACCATCAGTGAATAAACCTCTACTTGCTTAAAACAACCTGCCATAATAAAATCCCTAATAACAAATAAAAACTACAGGAATAGATATGGAGGCACAGATGAATAATTTAGGCTGGATGACCAAAAAGCTGCAGGAAAAGATAAATGCTGAAAGACGTTTAAAAAAAAATTGACAACCCTGAGGCAGATCCAGACATTTGAAATAACTCTCTGAGCATTTACAGGATAGTGCATAAAATTGTTGTGTTTGGGCTGAGAACTTAGACCCAAGAAGGTTGCCCAAGAGAAAGGATGGAATGGCAGGGAGGGAAGAAAATATGATAGATTTTAATTTTAATACAATGCAGAAACAATGTAGGTCAACATAGGCAAGAACATTAGTATGAGCACGAACTTAATGCCAATAGGGTTTAAATGAGCTTTTGCGGGGAGTGGGGAGAGTCAGAAGAGTCTGGTGAAGATGACAGAGAAATTTTATCATTTGGATGAGAACATAGACAAGCATCTCAATGCCTAAGGAGCTGAGAAAAGACAGGTAATGATGCCAAGAGAAATCAGGTTGGTTTGGCGCAGATGTGTTAAATTCAATGCACAGATTGGAGTTCATTAAGGTTTTACACAGTCTGGTTCAGCTTCAGTGGTTGAGATGAAGGATTGGAATGGCAAGGAAGGAATGGGGTTTGTAAAAGGAAACTACATCTTTGATCTGCCTGATGTGACACCGATCAATAATTAGCACTCTGCTCTTGCTCTGACAATAGGATAACATGCAAGTGGATTTAATCAAAATGTCACAAGAAAAGTCCAATGTTAATCCTAACTGTCTGAAAAAGACTTAGAGCACCATCACAAATTAATCCTGCTACTGTTGCAGACAGAACTTCAAAGATTGTAAATTAAGGGTTAATGCTCCCTTGGCTTCATCATTACAAGTTTTAGAAGCTTTAAAGGTATAGCATGTAATTGTAGAACAAAGAAAGAACAAAATAAAGAGATGAGTAGAACACAATCTTAAATAATGAGGGTTCAGAAACATTGAAGAATTAGACAGACAGGAAAAAAGGGATTAGCTCAAAAGGATATGAGTACTGACATGCTAAGCGACTCCAGGAAGTGCATAAACTGGGGGGGCTTGGAGATTTTGGTTATGCCTACGTGAGATAGTTTTAATTATTGAAACAACAAAGCTAAAAGTAAGTCAGTAGAAGTATGAAGAAATCAAGTGTTTCAGGTTCTGCAGGGAACAGATGTTGCTGTCTGAATGAAACATTGGAAATAATATGGTATAACCAAAATAACCAGATATGAATTCAGCTCAGTGGTCACCGTGGTGAGATTTCACATTCTGGTCAATTGCTAGGCATGAAAAGTAAATATAAAATAACACCTATGAATCTGCCCAATACACCTAGAGGAAGAAATAGGTGGCACATAATCTGCACGGAATAAATACATCAAATCAGCATTAAACACAAGTTAACCATATTGCAAAACATACTGAAATGGTGTAGGAGATGGAGTGATGATTCTGGGACAAATAAAAAAAAAATCAAATCTTAATAAACATAACCATCCAGTTCTATCATCTACTTACTTCAAAGTGATGAATCCTATATTCCTGACACCTCTTTCAGCCCTTAAAATTTCATAGTACAGAAATCTAATGTCAGAGTTTCACATTTTAATGCTGAGTTTAGCATCTCACTAAAATAATATTACATAGCAATAAACAGCACAACATGATCTTGAAACTCCAAGACCTTCAGCCTATTGCACACACACAATAAAAAATGTGGGCATGTGGACAAACAACTTACTCTTTTATCCATTCACAGGATGTGGGCTTTGCTGGCGGGGTCAGTTTTTATTTCCCATCCCTAATTCCATTAAGAAAGTGTTGATGAGTTGTCTTCTGGAACTGCAGCAGTCTATTTGGTGGAGGTAGATTCACAGTGATAGGGAAGAATTTCTGGTATTTTGACTCGATGGCAGTGAAGGATTGGCGATATGCCCCCAAGTCAGAAAGGTGTGTGGTACTTGGTGGTGTCCCCATGTATCTGCTTCCCATGTCCTTCTAAATGTTAATGCTTGTTGCCAAGGAGCACTGGTGAATTTCTGTCGTGTATCTCGTAGATGGGATGTAGTGCTGCTACTGAACATCAATGGTGGAGGGAGTGGATGTTTGTGGCTGTGGTGCCCAATTGGCTGCTTTGTCCTGTTTTGACTATTGTTGAACTGCGCTCATCCAGATAAGTGGAGAGACCTGACTTGTGCCTTGTAGATGCAGGATAGACTTTAGGCAGTCAGGAGGTGAATTACTCACCAGAATTCCTAGTCTATTTGGATTCCAGGATAATGCAGGAATTGTGCACAATTTTAGCAGAAGAGAGCAGGAGTCAACAATATTTTTTGTGGCCAAACCAGAACCAGCTATATTTGACTTCACCAGTTATCCACTTTCAAACCTATGAACCAAGGTTCAAAATGCATGGATGAATGCTGAGTGAATCATCAAAAAGCACAGGAGAATTCAATCATGGGCGTGATCAAAGAAAAGAGAGTGGAAGAAGATGCAGAGGGTGAAGATGAGGGTGAGGGTGAGGGAAAGTAGGCAATGAGAAGGATCATTGGAGGGTAAGGACAAGAGAGGAGAAAGCTGCAAAAAGGGTGGAGAGAGGAGAAGATGGTGTGGAAGGCAGCAAAGAGGGAATAGTTTTTAAAATGTCAAAAAAAAAATCAGCTGATAGAAGCCAGGAAAACAAAATCACTGAAAGAATGAATTACTTACAAATGAATATGGAGCCCTACTTTAAAAGTTGAATAATTTCAGCAGCTACTTGGGGAAAACACGTTGTGGACACTGATGTAATAAACACTGCGTCAATCTGGAGTTTAAGCCTGATATTGAGATCTGAGATGCAATAAAGGGGGAGGAACTGCCTGGTTAATATGTTTTGTAAAAGTGGTGAAAATGCATTAGCTATTACCTCACCAGTGTGTGGAAGGTGTGTTTAGGATAATGGTATTTCCTTGGGTAGCAGTGTCATGTCAGTCATGCTGAATAAACTTAAGTTATGTCAACTGATATGGTGATGTTCAGGAAATTAATACTTTCAATGCAATGTTGTGGTTTTTAAGTTTAATGGAAGATTGACAATTATTTAAGATATTGATGAATTGTTTGAATTCTGCTTCTGTGTGAATCCAAATTTTTCATATGTCAACATAAACACAAAAGATATTGTTACTATAAGACCTTATGGCCTAATAAGTTAATGAGAATAAAAAGGATACCCCTGAAAACCAATAAGTTGCTTCCAAACAAATCACAAAAAGAGTACCCTAGCCAAAAAAAAGTTCCTACTGAGCATCTTGGGTTTAAGGAACTGAAGATAAGGCTATAGTGAGGGAATGTGATAGATTGGACAGAAGGCAGAAGACAGAAGGAAGATGTGAGGATGAGTGATGCAAGGAAGAAATAAAATCTAAGAAATAAGAATGAGAATTTTATGAATGAGATGCTGCTTACCTAGGAGACTCTGTAGGACAGGAAGCACAGGGTTGATGGGTTAATAGGAGTTGGTAAAATTAGGAGTATTATGGAGGGTAGAATATTCAAGGCTGGTCAAGATTTTTAAAAACTTCTTTCATGGGATGTCAGCATCATTAGTAAGGCCAACACTTGATGCACATACTTAATTTCCCTCGAGGGTCAACAGTCAACCAAACTTCAATAACAGATGAGCTGTGAAATTGCAAGATGTCCTGAAGTTGAAATAACTGGTCTTAAATGATTACACAGAGAATTGGTCATAAGCTCATCTCAGCATTAAATATCATAGAGTCAAAGAATATGGCACCCAAAGCCAGTGAACAGATATAGGAGGTCTTGTGGTGCAGTAGGTGGCACCCCTAGTCTGGATTTGTGTCCAATGCCAGAGAAAGTTGCAGTCGCTCTCATCATTATTCCACATTTCAAAATTTCAATATGCAATTGCAAGTGAATGTTGTCATAGCAACTTAGACTGAGTGATCTGTAAGATATCATCAGCATACAACAGATAAAACTGGTATTTTTAAAATGTTGAAACACAGTTGATTGCATTATTTGGACATAGAGTAAAATGTGTCATAAACTGTGTTAAATGACATGCTGCAAGATGTACCAATTGCTGTCTTTGTGGAATTCTCAGTATTCAAATTACAGTGCATGCTGTTACTCACTGTACTCATGATTTCATTCAATTTAACCAGATGAACAATTTTAAAATTACATAAGCTGTAAACAGTTTGGGGTAAACTTCTGGACCTTATTCACAAATTGTTATAATCAGTAAAAGTGCCAAAGTAGCTGAAACAATTGTTTTGATATTTTAAATAATGAGTTAATTCAAACTATTCCTGCCACTACTCAACATATAGCTGTTTCTTAAATGAATAATAACCTGTCTTAATCACTATTTCTTAAAGATTACAAGGTTCTTTGAACTCACAAGTAATGAATCATCATTAAATATCAAGAGTTGTGGAGCTGTGAATTTGTTGCATTGCTAATTTTTGGGACATAAAAGGTTGATTTAAAAAAAGCTGGAAAGAAGATCTTTCAATGCAAATGAGAACCTTTTCCAATTTAAATTAACCTTAATACAGTCGCTGAATCAATCACCAGAACAAAATAGATACCTTGGAGTAAGTTAAAGAAACAGAAATACACTTCATTGTTAACCCCATTGACCAAGTTACCAACTCTCGCACCTTGGGGACCCTCTTGTGACTCAGTGGTAGTGTCCCTACCCCTATAATCAGAGACCTGGTTTCAAGTTTCCCCTGTTCCAGAAGTGTGTAATAACATCTCTGAAAAAGTTGATTATAAAAACAAGTCAAACAAAAATAAGTAACTCTCCCATCTTTTACATCTGGTAAAAAGATTCAAAGGAGTACTTAAAGTGCATTACTTTCAAGGCAATGGGCCAAATATTGAAAAAAGTGGGACTAGTGTTGATTTAGAGTAATTTAGTCAGTGCAGACGTGATGGGCTGAAGGGCCTCTTCTGTACTGTGTGATTTAGATGGGGAAAGTAATCTGTGCTCAGATTTGTCTGTGTTTTGGTATGAGATAAAGACAGGCTTGCTTGGGATAACTTGCTATTTGATATCCCTGCCTCTTGGTTGGGAAGAGTTAACTTCACTCAGAGAATGACCCAATATTGTGTGCCTGATTTCACGATAGAAGACCTTAAAAGCATCACATCAACAGGTCAGAAGGGAGGAGGAATTTCAAACAATTATTACAAGAGTGAAATACAGGCAAACTAATGAGATGACAATACTAACTAATGCCTGGACTTGATGGCCTTCTTCCCAGGGTCTTAACATAAGTGGTTGCAGAGGTAGTGCTTACAATGATTATATTTTGCCAAAATTCCACAGACTTAGGAAAGATTCTAGTAGTTTGGAAAAGTTCAAATGTAATGTCTGCATTCAAGAAAGGAAGGACACACTAAACAGTAATTACAAGTCACTTAGCTAAACATTTGTCGTTGAAAAAACTTTCAAACCCATTATTAATAATATGTAAAAAAACTAAAATGCAATGAAGAGGAGTCAATAGGTATCTGAACATCTTGATCCTTATCCATGTTGCCTTGAAGAATGAACTCTAATTAACTAAAAGAGTTCCTTTCTCCCCGCCTACCCGAAGGGATTCTGTTTTGTCCTGTTACCTGTGTTTGGGTTATTTAAAGGGGTAAACATTCATATATTCATATTACAAACTAAGTGTACTTACCACCTTTGCATCTTCACTGAATAGATTTTCTCACATAATAAATCAAAAACTGCATCCCTATTAAATAAACCTGCTGGATGGATATTCTTATGTCTATCACAGAGAAAACATAAAACTTGGTGTATTGGGAACCGGGGAAAACAATTAAATTATTACTCATGGAATAGTTAAACTAGAGAAAGATAGTGCACTCCTACCCTTACAAGAAACAATACATTTCCATGTAGGTACTAAAAGTAATTTGGGAGGTAAGTGGAATTATCATTTATTGAAAGGGGATGGAATATAAATGCCTTGATACAACCTCCATAGGGCTATGATGAGACAATACAGAGAATACTGCATTCAGTACTGGTCTCCATATTTATGAGGAGGAGATATTTGCTTTGGAGAGAATTCAGAGAATGCTCAGTAGATTGATTAATATAACAAAATACAGCACAGGAACAGGCCCTTCTGCCCATCACCCCTGCGCCGATTTGTAAGCCTTACTGAGACCCACTACTTAATGCCCATGCATGGTTTCTATCCCTCTGTTCGCATCCCATCCATGTGTCTCTCAAGCTACACCTTAAACGCTGCTAACATGCTTGCTTCAACCACCTCCACTGGCACGGAGTTCCAGACACCCTCTGTGTGAAGACTTTTCCCTGCACTTCTCCGCTAAACTTGCCCTCTCTCATCTTGAGACTGTGCCCTCTTGCAGTTGACCTTTCCACCCTGGGAAAAAGCCTCTGACTATCCATCCTTTCTATGTCACTCATAATTTTGTAGACCACTATCAGGTCACTCCTCAGCCTCTGCCTTTCTAGTGAAAACAATCCAAGTTTATCCAATCTCTCCTCACTACTAAACCCTCCAGGCCAAGCAACATCCTGTTAAACCTTGTCAAAGAGTCATAGAGACGTACAGCATGTAAACAGACCCTTCGGTAGAACCTGTCCCCGCCGACTAGATATCCCAACCCAATCTAGTCCCACCTGCCAGCACCTGGCCCATATCCCTCCAAACCCTTCCTATTCATATACCCATCCAAGTGCCTTTTAAATGTTGCAATTGTACCAGCCTCCACCACATCCTCTGGCAGCTCATTCCATACACGTACCACCCTCTGCGTGAAAAAGTTGCCCCTTAGGTCTCTTTTATATCGTTCCCCTCTCACCCTAAACCTATGCCCTCTAGTTCTGGACTCCCCGATCCTCGGGAAAAAACTTTGTCTATTTACCCTATCCACGCCCCTCATAATTTTGTAAACCTCTATAAGGTCACCCCTCAGCCTCCAACACTCCAGGGAAAACAGCCCCAGTCTGTTCAGCCTCTCCCTATCGCTCAAATCCTCCAATCCTGGCAACATTCTTCTAAATCTTTTCTGAACCCTTTCAAGTTTCAGAACATCTTTTCGATAGGAAGGAGACCAGAATTGCACGCAGTATTCCAACAGTGGCCTAACCAATGTCCTGTACAGCCGCAACATGACATCCCAACTCCTGTACTCAATACTCTGACCAATAAAAAGAAAGCATACCAAACGCTGCATTCACTATCCCATCTACCTGCAACTCCACTTTCAAGGAGCTATGAGCCTGCACTCCAAGGTCTCTTTGTTCAGCAACACTTCCTAGGACCTTGCCATTAAGTGTATAAGTCCTGCTAAGATTTGCTTTCCCAAAATGCAGCACCTCACATTTATCTGAATTAAACTCCATCTGCCACTTCTCAGCCCATTGGCCCATTTGGTCCAGATCCTGTTGTAATCTGAGGTAACCCTCCTCCTTGTCCACTACACCTCCAATTTTGGTGTCATCTGCAAACTTACTAACTATACCTCTTATGCTCGCATCCAAATCATTTATGTAAATGACAAAATGTAGAGGACGGAGCACCGATCCTTGTGGCACTCCACTAGTCACAGACCTCCAGTCTGAAAAACAACCCTCCACCACCACCCTCTGTCTTCTACCTTTGAGCCAGTTCTATATCCAAATGGCTAGTTCTTCCTGTATTCCATGAGATCTAACCTTGCTAATCAGTCTCCCTTGGGGAACATTGTTGAACACCTTTCTGAAGTCCATATAGATCACATCTATTGCTCTGCCCTCATCAATCCTCTTTGTTACTTCTTCAAAAAACTCAATCAAGTTTGTGAGACATGATTTCCCATGCACAAAGCCATGATGACTATCCCGAACCAGTCCTTGCCTTTCCCAATACATGAACATCCTGTCCCTCAGGATTCCCTCCAACAACTTACCCACCACTGAGATCAGGTCTATAGTTCCCTGGCTTGTCTTTACCGCCCTTCTTAAACAGTGGCACCACATTTGCCAACCTCCAGTCTTCTGGCACCTCACCTGTGACTAT
>NC_057714.1:79069813-79075820 GCF_004010195.1 Chiloscyllium plagiosum
CTGCCCTCACTAGCTTGTAGCACTGGGAGTAATCCAGATATTACTACCCTTGAGGACCTCCTTTTTAAATTTCTGCCTAACTCTCTGTAATCTCCCTTCAGAATCTCAACCTTTTCCCTTCCTATATTGTTGGTTCCAATGTGGACAATGACCTCTTGCAGGCCCCTCTCCCCCGTGAGAACATTCTGCACCCTCACTGAGGCATCCTTGATCCTGGCACCAGGGAAACAACACACCATTCTGCTTTTTCTCCGCTGGCCACAGAAACATCTGTCTGTACCTCTGACTACGGAATCCCCTAACACAATTGATCTCTTGGAAGCCGACATAACCCGCGTTGCATTAGAGCCAGTCTCAATACCAGAAACTTGGCTATTTGTGCTACGTTCCCCTGAGAATCTATCACCCCCTACATTTTCCAAAACAGCATACCTGTTTGAAATGGGTATATCCATAAAAGACTTCTGTCCTAGGTGCCGAACCCTCTTACCCTTCCTGGAGTTAACCCATCTATGTGACTGTATCTGAGACTTTCCTCCCTTCCTATAACTGCCATCCATCACCTACTGTTGCTGTTGCAAATTCCTCATCGCTTCTATCTGTCTCTCCAACCAATCCACTCGATCTGCTAAGATTCGCATCCAACATCACTTATGGCAGGTATAATCTGTAGTAACCCTTAAACTCTCTTTAAACTCCCACATCTGACAAGAAGTACATATCACTGTACTAAAGGCCATTTTTGCTCCTTCACAATCTATAGATCCAAAAAATAACACCGTCTTATTCCTCTACAAAACACTGTACCAAGTTAAATTAATAGCTATGGCTTATATTTTAAGTTTAATTAAGAGACTTATCTCCAAAAACACATAATCAAGGAAGAACTCACTGTACTCACTAATACAGCCTTTCTCTTAGACAGACTTAAAACAACAATTAACTTATCTGATTCTGTGTTATGAACTTCGCCCAAACCGGTTCCTCCAAGATTAGTTGCGAAATTCACTTTTTGTTCCAACGTCCAGCGACACATGAATTCAAAAACAGCAAAGGCAGTAACTGTGCAGTTTCTCCCTCTCTCTCCTGCACTGTCCCCACCATGTACTTCCTTTGTCTGCTCTTCTCCCTTTTAAAACTGCTGTTGTTTTGACTTTTCTTTCCAAAGTTCCAAAACAATGCAACAGCAATAAAAATAGTAATTGCTGCTCCTGGAATTCTCTGCACTCTCTCCAAAGCATCCATGTTATTCTGGTAGTGTGACAACCAGAACAGCATCAATATTCCAAATGTGACCTAACTAAAGTTTTATACATCTGTAGATGGAAATGTGTTGCTGGAAAAGCGCAGCAGGTCAGGCAGCATCTAGGGAACAGGAGAATCGACGTTTCGGGCATTAGCCCTTTCCTGAAGAAGGGCTAATGCCCGAAACGTCGATTCTCCTGTTCCCTAGATGCTGCCTGACCTGCTGCGCTTTTCCAGCAACACATTTCCATCTCTGATCTCCAGCATCTGCAGACCTCACTTTCTCCTTTTATACATCTGTAACATAACTAGCCAACCTTTAAATTTGATGTTATGGCCAATGAAGGCAACATGCTGTATACCTTCTTGACCAGCTTATTCACCTGTGTTACCACTTTCAGGGATCTGTGGACCTGTACACCCAGATCCCTCTGTATATCAATGCTCATAAAGGTTCTGCCATTTATTGTATAGGATGAAAGGATTATATTTTGACGAAAGGCTGCACAGGTTGGACCTCTACTCACTGCAGTTGAGAAGAGTAAACATCGATCTTATTGAAACATATAGGATTCTGACAGGGAGGAGAAAGTGAGGAGTGCAGATGCTGGAGATCACAGTAGAGAGTGTGGTGCTGGAAACGCACAGCAGGTCAGGCAGCATCCGAGGAGCAGAAGAATCGACATTTCGGGCATAAGCCCTTCATCAGAAGGGTCTCGGTGTAAATACTGAAAGGGGATCTTCTTGGGGATATCTAAAACTAGGAGGCACTTTTTCAGAATAAAGGGTCACCTATTAAAGGAATTTAAAGTCATAGAGTCATAGAGGTGTACAGCAGAGAAACAAACTCTTCTGTCCAACTCATCCATGCTGACTAGATATCCTAATTAATCTAGTCCCATTTGCCAGCATTTGGCCTATATTCCACCAAATCCTTCCTATTCACATACCCACCTTCTTTCAGAGGGTTGCAAATCTTTGGAATTTATATCACAGGGAGCTATGACAGTTGAATTATTGAATACCTGTATATTCAAATTGTGAACTTTAGAGGGAATGAAAGGTTACAGAGAAAAGGCAGGAAGGCGATGAAGACGCCAAGAAAAGATTGACAATGATCTTAGTGAATGGTACAGCAGGTCCAAGTGGCCATATGGCTTCCTCCTGCTCATATTTTTTATGCTTCAGATAATCTTTTCTTGGCAATGTGCCCCAAATGAGAAATTCAATACAGAAAAGGTAGATGAATATGCCAAAATCAAAACACACCTGAACTCGAGGTACTCAACAGATGAGAAAACCCCACTTTAAAATTAAAGGTAATGGGTGTTTGAAATTCACAAAAAAGTCTTCCTTAATCTTATCAACACCAAGTTTGATATTAAGTATAAGTAAGAAACCAGAGACAATGTGCACACTTTAATTATTTTTTAAACAAGCTATTTGGATATATTTTGAAATTTTTTTTTACATTGATGAAACTTGCACAAGATTTGCATTTCACGGATACTGCTAAAGCTCACATCTTTCAATCAACACAATTTTGACATTTATGGCTTCCAACATCTATTGATATATTTCTTAGATTATAAAGATTAAACAGCAAATTCATTGTATTTTAATCTGTAAAACTGTTAACTTTGAAGATTTTTATCGTCTTTTAATGTTACTTGAACAAACATCCATGAAAATAAATAATGTTCTCAAATGTTGCTGCAAACATAACTGCATGATATGGACTTGGAATTAACATGAAACAACTCTTTCACACAATAGAACTAGGTTTTATTAAGCTATCACAATTTTTTACAGTTCAGTGGAATACTTAGACAGAAATATCCCATTTGAAACCAAATAAAATAAACTTAAAATTGCAGCACTGTTTCTTCAGTTCTTTTAGACTTCTACACAAAACAACAATGTAGACCATCCCTTTCCAGGAACATGCAATAAATTTATCAAAGTGCTCAAAATCTGTCAGTTAAAAAGAAACTGAGCCAAGGAGTAGATCCTAGTTAGCAATAAATCTGGATTGCTGTCTGGTAATTGCCTCAATCCAAGATTCTTGCTGCAATTCTTAATTAAGACCAATATTACTTAATTGACTAACCAAGAGAACTTTCTTTAAAGGACTAAAAAAAGTTCTTTTGTTACACATGAAAACACCGGCAGAGTAATATCTATTACCAACTAGAGTGAGCTGAGGGCATTGTGAATTCACCACATGGTGTAGGACTGGAGATACATATAGCCAGACCAAATAGAGAAGGAAACTTGCAAAACCCTAAGAGTCAGAGTAAACCAGCTTGTTTATAACAGCAGTTCTCACGGTCACTTTCCGGTCTGAGCCTACAAACGATCACATCCACCAAATTTAATTTGTGAATTTCTGACATGGAGATATGAACTAACAATGGATGCTAATACTATGATCAGTAAGTTATAGTACTTCATAAGGATCTGCACTGTTTCACACAAAATAAACGAACAAACTTCCATCTCTATTGTTCATAGTAAATTACAACACGCAAGTTGGTTGTTCAGCCCAATGCATTTATGGTGGTTTTGAAAGAGTTATCCATTGAGTGAGTGAACAAAAGTCTGGCAGATGGAGAACAATGTTGATAAATGTGAAGTCATCTATTTTGGTCAGAATAACAGTGAAATGGACAATTATTTGAACAGTAAAATATTCCTGATGAAGGGCTTTTGCCCGAAACGTCAATTTACCTGCTTCTTGGATGCTGCCTGACCTGCTATGCTTTTCCAGCACCACTCTAATCCAGACTCGGGTCTCCAGCATCTGCAGTCCTCATTTTTACCTAGTAAAATAGTGCAGCATGCTGCTGTGCCAAGAGATCTGGGTGTCCTTGTACATAAATCATAGAAGATTGGTCTGCAGGTAATTAAGATGACAAATGGAATTTTGTCCTTCATTGCTGAAGGGATTGGATGCAAAAGCAGGGACATGATTTTGCAGCTGTACAGGGTGCTGGTGAGGCCACACTTGGAGTACTGTGTGCAGTTTTGGTCTCCTTACTTAAGAAAGGATGTACTGGCACACGAAGGAGTGAAGAGGAGGTTCACTAAGTTGAGTTTGGAGTTGAGGGGGTTGGCTTATGAAGAGAGACTGAGTAGACTGGGATTATACTCATTGGAATTTAGAAGAATATGGGGGGGATCTTATAGAAACATAGGAAATCATGAAAGAAATAGATAAGATAGAAGTAGGGAAGTTGTTTCCACTAGCAGATGAAACTAGAACAAGAGGGTCTAGCTTCAAAATTAGGGGGAGCAGATTTAGGACTGAATTGAGGAGCAAGTTCTTCACCCAAAGGGCCGAGTGAAGTAATTGAGGTTTCCTCCTTGAATGCTTTTAAGGCTAAGATATATAATTTTTTGAGCAGTAAAGGAATTAAGGGTTATGGTGACAGAATGGGTAAGTAGCTTAGGCCACAAAAAGCTCTGACAAAGTAGGCTTGAAGGGCCAGATGGCCTATTCCTGCTCCTGGTTCTTATGTCCTTATTTAGTCTTATTCTGTGATTTTTAGGCCCTAGTCCAGTATTCTTACACCACAAGTATTCATCTAATTCCTTTCATAAAGTACTACTAAATCTGCTTCCACTATCCTTTAATGAATTCCAAATTATAAACTGTTGCATTAAAAAAACTCGATGTTCCAACCACTCCTTTGCCAATTACCTTAAAATATTTCCCGCTAATTCTTGTACATCTATTGTATCCTCAGTTCACCAATTGGTTTGGGTACCCTCCCCAAAACTGAACAAAGCAAAAGGTTGTGCTTGTTGGGCTGAACAGGATTACCTAGACTTGCAATGTGATTTCATTGAAGCCCTGACCAGAAGTAGAAAATATTCATCTGCTTCGTGCCTTGAAGGAAGTATTTAAAAGTGAATTCAATCTGCAGTCATTAAATTCAAAGCCTGCATTTTAAAAAAATTCGCTTAAAAAAACACCTTCAAAATTTTATTCAGTAAATTTACACAATATAAAATGTCAATATAATTCAAGCTTTAGAGAAAGTATAAATTAGTTGTTTGGTACTTGAGCTTTGGTATTATGAACTTGAACGACTGAAGACAGATATTTTGTCAAAGCTTTGCATTTTACACTTGTCAGGACAATTTGCAACAATATTAATATAAAGGAGCTCTACTGGATGAGCAACTATACTGATGAGAGTTGGATGCTGATTGGTTAGAAGTGTTGCCATGGAACTGCAACAATTAATAATTAACAGTTAAGTGGTAGGCTTTGTTTAAACTCAACACCTATTTGGCTGATTCATCTCTCAGAGCAATGCCTCGACTAATCAAAGTTAAGCTGTCTGATTTAAAACTAAATAATGCCTGACTGTTAGCTGCCAATTATTAGTTGTCGATCTTGTGGTTCTGTTCGCCAAGCTGGGAATTAGTGTTGCAGACGTTTCATCCCCTGTCTAGGTGACATCCTCAGTGCTTGGGAGCCTCCTGTGGAGCACTTCTGTGATCTTTCCTCCGCCATTTGTAGTGGTTTGAATCTGCCGCTTCCGGTTGTCAGTTCCAGCTGTCCGTTGCAGTGGTCGGTATATTGGGTCCAGGTCGATGTGCTTATTGATTGAATCTGTGGATGAGTGCCATGCCTCTAGGAATTCCCTGGCTGTTCTCTGTTTGGCTTATCCTATAATAGTAGTGTTGTCCCAGTCGAATTCATGTTGCTTGTCATCTGCGTGTGTGGCTACTAAGGATAGCTGGTCGTGTC
>NC_057714.1:79075990-79094038 GCF_004010195.1 Chiloscyllium plagiosum
CAAAACCAACATAGTGTACAAAATCCCATGTAAGGACTGCACAAAACACTACATAGGACAAACAGGAAGACAGCTAACGATCCGCATCCATGAACACCAACTAGCCACGAAACGACATGACCAGCTATCCTTAGTAGCCACACACTCAGATGACAAGCAACATGTGTTCGACTGGGACAACACTACTATTATAGGACAAGCCAAACAGAGAACAGCCAGGGAATTCCTAGAGGCATGGCACTCATCCACAGATTCAATCAATAAGCACATCAACCTGGACCCAATATACTGACCACTGCAACGGACAGCTGGAACTGACAACCGGAAGCGGCAGATTTAAACTACTACATATGGCGGAGGAAAGATCACAGATGCGCTTCACAGGAGGTTCCCAAGCACTGAGGATGTCACCTAGACAGGGGACGAAACGTCTGCAACACAAATTCCTAGCTCGGCGAACAGAACCACAACAACAACGTGCACCCGAGCTACAAATCTTCTCACAAACTTTGATTAGTTGTTGATTCTCCATTGGCAATGCTTCTATCAGAGGCTGTATACCAACAAACCAACATTCTGCATTCATACAGTATTAATTGACTTTCCCTTTGTATTTAACTTCCTACAAATTGTTCTGGTGCACAGCCAAAAGTTTTGAATGTATGTCTTCTTTGCAGAAATATGGAAATATAAATCTAAAAAAAATCCACCAGATCAACCTTGACCTTATTGAATTGCAGAGCAGGCGGCCTAATATTTTTAGTTGTGTTCATATATTTGGAGTATATTTATAGATACAGTATTGAAGCTTCTGTCTTACTTTCTACCATGGAAAATAATTTTTATAAAACAATTGCTTTTAATAGATAAAATATTAGCAATATTCACAAATTAAACTTTTATCAAATTCTATCTTAGAAAAAAGTATAAGAAAGTGAAATGTAACATAAAAAAAAACAAGACTACAATGGCATGCAAGTGGGGTTCATACATCAGTTGGTAATCCCCAAAAAGCTGCATCTACAGCATTTGAAGAGTCGGTCAACTGGTGGCCTGACTGTTCTCAAGGTAGAAAAAGATTGAGTGAATTTTGTTCAGACTTATTTTTTAAATAGGAAAGCACGTGCGAATGTGCATGCATCACATATAGAGTTTGAGTGTAACAAACAATAAATAATAGCTGTTTGCAATGTCAGGTACAGAGAGGATAGATCGAGTGAATCCATTGAGTATAAAGAAAGTAGGAGTATACTTAAGAGAGAAATCAGGAGGGGAAAACGGAAACATGAGATAGCTTTGGCAAATAGAATTAAGGAGAATCCAAAGGGTTTTTACAAATACATTAAGGACAAAAGGGTAACTAGGGAGAGAATAGGGCCACTCAAAGATCAGCAAGGCAGCCTTTGTTGGAGCCAGAGAAAATGGGGGAGATACTAAATGAATATTTTGTATCAGTATTTACTGTGGAAAAGGATATGGAAGATATAGACTGTAGGGAAATAGATGGTGACATCTTGCAAAATGTCCAGATTACAGAGGAGGAAGTGCTGGATGTCTTGAAACAGTTAAAGGTGGATAAGTCCCCAGGACCTGATCAGGTGTACCCGAGAACTCTGTGGGAAGCTAGAGAAGTGATTGCTGGGCCTCTTGCTGAGATATTTGTATCATCGATAGTCACAGGTGAGGTGCCAGAAGACTGGAGGTTGGCTAACGTGGTACCACTGTTTAAGAAGGGTGGTAAGGACAAGCCAGGAAACTATAGACCAGTGAGCCTGACCTCGGTGGTGGGCAAGTTGTTGGAGGGAATCCTGAGGGACATTTGGAATAGTCAACATGGCTTTGTGCGTGGGAAATCATGTCTCACAAACTTAATTGAGTTTTTTGATGAAGTAACAAAGAAGAATTGATGAGGGCAGAGCAGTAGATGTGATCTATGTGGACTTCAGTAAGGCGTTCGACAAGGTTCCCCATGGGAGACTGATTAGCAAGGTTAGATCTCATGGAATATAGGGAGAACTAGCCATTTGAATACAGAACTCGCTCAAAGGTAGAAGACAGAGGGTGATGGTGAAAGGTTGTTTTTCAAACTGGAGGCCTGTGACCAGTAGAGTGCCACAAGGATCGGTGCTGCGCCCTCTACTTTTTGTCATTTACATAAATGATTTGGATGTGAGCATAAGAGGTACAGTTAGTAAGTTTGCAGATGACACCAAAATTGGAGGTGTAGTGGACAGCGAAGAGGGTACCTCAGATTACAACAGGATCTTGACCAGATGGACCAATGGGCTGAGAAGTGGCAGATGGACTTTAATTCAGATAAATGAGAGGAGCTGCATTTTAGGAAAGCAAATCTTAGCAGGACTTATACACTTAATGGTAAGGTCCTAGGGAGTGTTGTTGAACAAAGAGACCTTGGAGTGCAGGTTCATAGCTCCTTGAGAGTGGAGTCGCAGGTAGGTAGGATAGTGAAGGCGGCATTTGATATGCTTTCCTTGCGTGCAATTCTGGTCTCCTTCCTATCGGAAAGATGTTGTGAAACTTGAAAGGGTTCAGAAAAGATTTACAAGGATGTTGCCAGGGTTGGAGGATCTGAGCTAAAGGGAGAGGCTGAACAGGCTGGGGCTGTTTTCCCTGGAGCATCGGAGGCTGACAAGTGACCTTATAGAGGTTTACAAAATTATGAGGGGCATGGATAGGATAAATAGACAAGGTCTTTCCCTGAGGTTGGGGAGTCCAGAACTAGAGGGCATAGGTTTAGGGTAAGGGGGGAAGATATAAAAGAGATCGAAGGGGCAACTTTTTCATGCTGAGGGTGGTACGTGTATGGAATGAGCTGCCAGAGGATGTGGTGGAGGCTGGTACAATTGCAACATTTAAGAGGCATTTGGATTGGTGTATGAATAGGAAGGGTTTGGAGGGATATGGGCCGGGTGCTGGCAGATGGGACTAGATTGGTTTGGGATATCTGGTCAGCATGGTCAGGTTGGACCAATGGGTCTGTTTCCATGTTGTACATCTCTATGACTCTATGACTGCATAAGAATTTCAGATCTATTTCCGTGTGTAACAGACCAGACCAAACCCCTCAAGATATATTAACATGGCCTAGACTCCAGCTTTTTCTTATTTTAAAGGTAAGTGTAAGGCATTGCATTCCAGATGCAATTCGATTGGTCAATCTACCAGACTTGGATCAAAACACACTGTATTCATACACTATAATTAGATTAGATTACAGTGTGGAAACAAGCCCTTCGGCCCAACAAGTCCACACCGACCCGCCGAAGCGAAACCCACCCATACCCCTACATTTACCCCTTACCTAACACTACGGGCAATTTAGTATGGCCAATTCACCTGACCCTGCACATCTTTGGACTGTGGGAGGAAACCGGAGCACCCGGAGGAAACCCACGCAGACACGGGGAGAACGTGCAAACTCCACACAGTCAGTCACCTGAGGCGGGAATTGAACCCGGGTTCTGGCGCTGTGAGGCAGCAGTGCTAAAATATAGACAAAATAAAAAAGAATAGGCTTAACTGTAAACCTAAACAAAATAATACATATTAACTACAACTAATTAATTGTTCCAATATAGTAATATCCCATAAACATCCTTGGCAAAAATAAATTCAGAAAAATAGATTGTCTCACATGCAATTCTAGCAGAAGGAACAGAACCCAGCTTTTAGCTGTAACAGGGATAGGGATAATAGCTTCCATATCCAGCTTCAAGACTCAAGCAACTGCTACTTAAGGCTAAATGTTCAAAGAAATGCTGCCTTTGTGGGAGCTTGACCCCATCCATTCAGGCTTCTATTGTTCCAGTCCAAGGCCTCACAAGCTGTTCACTGTATTGGCTTTGGACCAGCTGGCACCTCTGTCCCAACATTCCCTCATTAAAAAAAATGGACACAATACACCTCTTAAAGTCATAGTATCGTCACACCATGGAAGTAGTTAGTGAGCCAATTAGTTTTTAGGACAAACAGGTAACTTCATGAAAACCATTACTGAGACATACTCCATATTAATTAATTAGTTAAATTTAAGTTCCCACCAGCTGTTGTACAACTTATGTCTCTAGACCATTTGTGAACACTCTGGACTATTGGCTCAGTATCAACATCTTCTATTTATATAGTAGCTTTAATGGAATAAAATGTCTCAAGCAACACTGCAGAAGAATTATTGAACTCATTGAGACACCAAATCAAATTATGAGATATTAGGTCAAAGACCAAAAGCTTAGACAAAAGAGCAGGTTTAAAAGACGGACATGAGGTAGGAAGGCACAGGTGTGTAGGGATGGAACTCCAGGGCTTAGGCTTATGGCAATTGAAGGCATGGCTGAAATAACTTCACAGAGGCCAGTATCCCAAAACCAAGTCACCCTTTATCTACACGTTGACACTGATCCAGCTGCCTCAAAGTCAGTTCTTAGAGTGAGCAGAACCTCTGACACTCCTGTTTATATCTGTCAGCCAGGGCTCCCTGACTGGATGAGATTAACATCCCCAATCAGCGAATCCATTTTCTATGAGGTCCACCTGGCTGACCTCATTACAAATCATTACATCCCTCCTAGAGTCCAAGGACATAGGCCAGTTCTTTTCTTTATAGCTTCTCCAGGGGGAATTTAGCACCGGGTCAAGTTTCTCCAACTCTGCCTCTGATACGGGCAACATCTAACATAGTGGCTCACCTCCTGCACCTGCAGCATCTTGGTAAAAATCAAATTTCCTCTTCAAGTGGCAAAGGCATTGAGGCAGTGACATTGGCCACGTCCATCTCAAATTTCACAGTCTCTTCTATGCTCGACTCTCAAGGAGAAGCCATGGGCTCCAGAATAGTCGGAAAGCTGTCGAGGAGCTGGGCTCGTTTTGCTCCCACACCATTTGAGAGTTTGCAGCTTTCATATGGTCCATGTGCTGGTTCAGGACTGTCACACCTACCCGAACCATACGTCACTGGACCTGACTTCGTGTCGACCGTGCCTCTTACCCATGCAGGGCCATTCCTGTGGTTCCTACACCAAACTTCATCCATTGAAATTGTCTCTCTCACTTACCTGAATCCTGTGTAGGGCATTGGCGTTTCTGATGTTATTTCACATGCCCCTCCTCCCTGCCAAAAGATCCATGATGATCAGATTGAACCTGGTGCAGAGTCGTCTTAGCAACTCTGCTGGAGCTATCCCTGTAGTTGATTCTATGATCAAATTGAAACCGGGATAGATATCTAGTGAAGCTGTAGGCTGTCTTTAAGCCTTCTTCAAAATCTGAACTGCTTTTTCCTCAGACCATTGGATCACAGATGTTATGTTGAATACCATGCGACTTTAAGAAATACACAAATTCCTTTCTGGTAAACAATATCTGTGACTAACACCTCCAGGAGTTCATGTATTCGAAAAACTGCATGCATCTTTTGCATCATTGTCTGTGTTTGAAGAATGAACTCTATGCATGTTAGCCACTTTATATCACTGTATACAGTGATTAAGAACATTGAGCCCATGAAAGGACCTTCATAGTCAACGTTTACCCGGCCATTCCCACAAATGTGGGGGAGCTGCTTGTAGTAATCTTTGTCCTTGTTGGTACTTTGGGCACTGCCGACCAATGCGGCTATGTCTGCATCCAATCTTCGCCATCAGACATAACTTCTCATCAACACCTTCATTTTGGAAACCCCTGGATGACCCTGGTGGAGTTCAGCCAGTACATGTTGGTGACCATTGCTCGGAATAATCACTCTTGTTCCCCATAATAGTATGCCATTCTCATCTGTGAGCTGGTCTCTCCAGGTCAAAAAAGATTCCAACTGTGGTTGTGAGGGCCCTTTGGTCTACTAGGAGAAAGTGAGGACTGCAGATGCTGGAGATCAGAGCTTAAAAATGTGTTACTGGAAAAGTGCAGCAGGTCAAACAGCATCAAAGGAGAAGGAGAATCGACGTTTCGGGCATAAGCTGAAGAAGGGCTTATGCCCGAACGTTGATTCTCCTTCTCCTTTGATGCTGCCTGACCTGCTGCGCTTTTCCAGCAACACATTTTTAAACCCTTTGGTCTGCCCCAATCACCACCAGTTGTTTCAGTTTCACATAGTTCTGCTCATGTTGATCAGATTTAACCTGGTTCAGACTTTTTTCTCCATTAACAACTCTGCTGGAGCTATCCCTATGGTTGGACAAGGGGTGGTTCTATGATCAAATAGGAACCGGACCAGTTTGGTTTCCAATGAAGCTGTAGGCTGTTTCTTTAAAGCTGTCTTCAAAGTTTGGACTACCCTTTCCTCAGACCATTGGATCATGGATGGTATGTTGAATACCATTCGACTTTAGGAACTTCTGATATTGTCAGCTGTGACTGGGAGTGTCCTGAAAATTTAAAACCATTGAAAACAGAAACTGATGAAAGAAGAAATACTTACAGAACACAACATCATGGTACGCTGCTCCCAGAAGCAGTGATCTATGCGTGCGCATGTGTAGAACAACAACCAGCGATCTCTGCGCACATGCACAGAACATAAGAAACAGTCTTGCGGGGTCTTTGTTGTGCACGTAATCCAGACTATAAAAACTTTTGTACCTGTAGTTCCGGGAGAGGTGGCATGGTCAAGTCCCACGGTTAGGGTCAGAATAGGCTGCCCCTCCCAAAAGCTTTTGATTTAATGAATTTTATTGACTGGCTTCTGAATTTGAGATTTATTAATTTTACTACAACAAATTGGTACTCTGAGCAGGGTCCTGTTCATGGTGGCCACCTCCCGAGTCAAGGCAGGATATCGGACAAAAGCAGGTCAAACTAAAGAAGCTGTTGATCTGCTAAGTGAATGAGAGAGTGCCTGTTGTGTGTCATACTCAGATGCCAGAGTGATTGTTCCTGTCTGAGTTACAGATCTAGATTAAAGCAGCAGGATACGGGGAAATGATCACTCCCTAAAACCAGTATCACTGGAGTCCAATTGGAACGATTCTGGATGAGACGCGGCCAGTGGGAAAACACGCAGTAGTTGTGGCTGGAGGGTAAATGCGATCAACTGACAGAGGATCTGAGAGTATAAACCTACCAGTGTTATGGCAGGACAGGGAGATCAATGGGGACCCCCGGTGTATCTCATTAACCAGTATAAGATAGACAGACATTCACTCATTAGACAAATGAGAAAGGTGGGTGGGATCTGTCCCAGACGCTGGATCAACAGCGAAATTGGCTCATGGATGAAAAGAAAGATAAGACCAAGAAAATAGGTGTCCTTTTAGTCCATCAATTGGCTGGCCTCATAGGTCAGACTTTAGAATCCACAAAGAAATGGACCGAAGAAAAACAAATGCTTCAACCCCGACTAAGGGAACTGGAGGAGAAAAATCAGTTCCTGAAGGATAGTCAGTCAGTGGGGATCATTGCCACTTTTCAATGCCGGGAAGGGCCTGGTCGCACCCCCTGAACCGTCAGACGACCCTCCCGAGGAAATTAACTCGGTCCTGGGTAACTCACAGTGGGGAAGGAGCTAATGCGAATACAAAATGTAAGCCGTTTACACCAGGTGAATTGCAGCAGATCGTAGCTTCCCTGGGTTGCATACAGTCCCATAATCATAAAGCCAAGCTTTGGGCTGAAATAGATACCATCTGGGTGGGCCACCAACTACATTTAATAGATATCCAGCAATTGGTCTGGGCTGTCTGCCCTCAGGACAAGTGACGTCTAGTATCTGATGTGTCTGACCTAGCCAATGCAGCTCAGCAACGAAGTCAAGATTATAGGAGAGGCAGATGTAGCCAGGTCACCCCTATTAAAGCAAATATAGAAGATCAGCAAGAGCCCTTCAGCAGACTTAAAGCCAAAATCCAGTGTGTTCTGGGGAAATAACAAACACCCTGTTAGAACAGAAGGGAGAGGGTGCCTCTGAATATGGGGAACAGATCGCTGGTTTTTGGGTCTACCGAGAGTGCTCAGGGATTCCCCCAGGCAGACCGCTCTGACCAGGCATTCATTCAGGCTTTCAAGGACAGGGTGTCACCTGCACACCAAGCAGTCCTGAAAATGGGGGTCATCATTCTCCAAGACTGTGACGCTCTGATAGAATGGGCAACAGGCATTAAGGAGACCACAGGAGGAAACCCCCCCAGTGCACGTAAAGCAGGAAAACCAAGGCACCGTCACAAAGACAAAATTCAGACCCACAACAGTGGCAAGACAGGCCACTTGGTCCAGGATTGTAGGGAGAGGAAACAGAACAATGGGAAGCCCACTTGTCTCTGTCAGTACTGTGGCAAAAGGGACCACTCTGAAGTCACTGAAGATGACAAACCAACAAACATTGATAATACATAGGACTGACATCCGGCAGCCCCCATGGGCAGGGGTGATAAGGAGGGAAGGACTTACATGTCTGCACTGGTAGAGGATAGACTGTGTGATATGCTAGTGGACACAGGAGCCTCCATATCTATTACTGACCTACCCCTGCCCACAATAACAAAATGATTTAGGTGAAGGGGGTTAATGGACAACGAACCCCAGCGTACTTGAGTGAGACCACGCTAGTAGAAATTAATAACCTGTACATACCGTTGTGATTTTATGCATGTAAAATAATGAAGGAACTATTATGGGAAATGACTTAATGAAGGGGTAAAAAATCCTTATAGACTGTGGGAAGGGTGAATTAATCTGGCCCCATCCCAATGGGAGAAAGGAAAAAAAATGGGGATTGAGCACTGTCCATGTTGCCCCCTCTATGGGACATGATTGGCAGCTACAGAATAATGGCGTTGGTGCCATTTGTGCCTTGGTTCCATGGGTATGGGCAGACACTAAATGAGATACAGGCTTGATTAAAATTGACCCCATAGTCGTGGAGAGTCTGGACCACAAGCCACACCTCCAATACCCCATAAAACCCAAAGCCAGAAGGGCAGTTGTAGAAATTGTGAAAGTATTAGTGGAGAGGGGAATTCTCCGAGACACTATGAGTACTACTAATTCCCTCACATGGCCGGTCAGTAAACCTGAGGGAAGTTGCATCTCACAATTGATTATACGGCCCTAAACAGGGTTACTCCTAAATTATACCCGATAGTCACCAGTCCATCCACTATCTTCAATGGGCTCTCCCCAACCCACAAAATCTTTACTAAGCTCCAGTATAGAGTGGGAGTCGGCACAGGAAAAGCTACAGGTCCACAAGTTGTCAGGAGAATTACTCATTGCATTTCATCCACCTCAATGCCCAGAAAAAAACAACACATTCTTTCCACATTCTGGGCGCAATCTTTGACAGCAGAATTGAATGATTCAAGCTTCCCAAATAATGGCATGATGCCAGAAATGCTTATCTCAACTCAAAGATGACTGTTGCGAATGAATTTCTTCAGGAGTGTGCTTTTTTCTTCTTGCCATTAAAAAAACTTGAGAGAGACCGGTATTGAGTTATAAAAATAGGCTGGAAAGGCTAGGACATTTTGCACTGGACTGTAGAAGGTTGAGCGGTGACCTTATTGAGCTTTATAAAATCAAGAGGGGCATGGATAAAGTGAATAGTGCTAGTCTTTTCCTTAAGGTGAGGGAGTTCAAAAAGAGGGGGCATATTTTTAAGGTATGAGGAGAAAGATTTCAAAATGACGAGAGACAATTTTTTAAAAAAAAAACACAGAGAGTGATTATTGTATGAATAGACCTGCCACAAGAAGTGGTGGATGCAACTACAGGTGCAATGTTTAAAAGACATTTGGAGACTTACATGAATAGGAAAACTTTGGAGTGATATGGGCCAAACACTAGTTTAATTTGGGAACATGGTCAGTGTGCACTAGTTGGACCAAAGGGTCTGTTTTCATGCCGTATGACTCTATGGCTGTAAGTCACCCCTTATTTACTCATGGAGAATCCTTGACACTGATCAGAACTAGTTCTCAGACTGAACAGTATGTCTGATACTTTGGTGTTTCTCGGTCAGTCAGGGCTCCCTCATTCTACCAGGTTAACAGCTCCAGTCAGGAAACCCATCTTCTAAGGGGTTCACCTGGCTGACCAATGGTGGAGCAATTAAAGTTGGAGATGCTCAGGAGTCTGGAAACAGACAAACACAAGTGTCTCAAATGGTTCCGGGGGCAGAAGGATATTGCAGATAAAGAGGGGGCAAATTTTTGGAAGGATTTGAAAACAGGGATGAGAATCTTAAAATTAAAATCAGCTTGTCTGTGTAGGCCAGACAATTTTGGGTGATCTCAAGTTTACCAAGCATAAACTGGCCAAGAATATGTTGGAATAGAAGCGTGAAGGAAGGTTAAGGTAGCAGATGAGCTATGACAGAGATTGGGTAAGGTTACATGACGCAGATGGAAATAGACAATCTTACTAATGGTGTGAGTAAATGGTCAAAAGCTTATTCAGGCCTGTCAAAATGATACCCAGGTTGCAGATAGACTGGATTAATCTCAAATTATTGTCAGGTAGTGGAATGAAGTAGGTAGCTAGGGATCAGATGATGTTGTCAAGGAGCAGGAGGTAGGCAATAAATTAGAGGGAAGCAAAGGATAAACTCCTGGGATTGTAATGGTATGGAAGGACAAGACATTATTTCAGAAGACACAATGGTAAATCAGGATGGCAAAACAGACTCAAAAAGCTAAATGTCCTATCCTGCTCCTGATTTGTACACATATACATTATGGTTAGAAAGATAAGAATAGAAGTACATCTAGAGAGTCCCAATTGTCTGGAAGACAGTGGAAAAGCATGGAAGGGAGGATGATGCAATTGACTCTATCAAAAGCAGCAGACAGATTGAGGAGAATGAAGAGATAAACATTACCACTACATGATCCTCACAATTGATCTGAGAAGCCAGTTTATGCAATACAATTTTAATATAGTTTTGTGTTTCTTTTAGTAAGATTGCTTGATTATAATAATGGATGTATTTCAACAGTGGTACCTTCCTATTCTACTATAATGGTCAGGGTTCCCTTGATAAATTTTCAAAAATCAATGAAAATTAGAAACTGGAAATTCAGAGCAACTTTCTGCTTTGACTATGTACAAAACAATCCAAACAACATAAATCCATCATTTAAGGCAGATCCTTGAACCATGTAGCACATTAAGAAAACATTGGACAGATTCTTTATCAAAACAAATGGCTCAAATGTGCACTCAAATAATTCAGTCATTAATATTTTTTAATGAACCATATGATTTTGTCCAACACAATTTAAAGCTATTGCCCTGGTTGCAATCATATTTTAAACTTGCTTTTCTGTCAAATCAGCAATTGTTAATAAAATTATTCTGGACTATTTCCAAAAACTGAAACATGATTGAAATGTCGGCACAGCATGTGAATACCTTTAAAGCCTGATCAATTCAAATGCCTCCATTGCCACTCCTTAATCTTCTCCAATCCTACAGGCCTCAGAGATATCTGCTGTCATATAATTCTAGCTGGTTGAGCATCCTCAATTTAAATGCTTCACCATCTGTGACCATGTTTTCGGTCGCCATAGCCCTAAGTTCTGGAATTTTCTTCCTAACTTCTCTGACCCACTTCTTCATCCATTAAGACTATCCGTAATGTTTCCTTGATGAAGATTTTAACTATCTGCCTTGATGTAATCTGATGGTTCAGTACCAAAGTTGTGCTTTATAACATTTCCATGAAGTGTGTTGGAGAATGTTTATTACACTGCAGATACTACACAAGTACAAGTTGTTATAGATGTTCACTATAAAATGAGATGGAGGGAAATAAAAATGTTTACAGATTCCTTCCAAGATGAACAATTTGTATTTCTGTTTCACAGGCAGCTTGGTGGAAAATGAATAAAAATATGGATTTCTTCAGAAATCAAGTCATTCAATTTGACTCAATAAACATTTCAGGGGGGTAGGATACTTATGGATCTGGCCTAAAATATAGAACTATAATTTATATGATTTTTGCTGACTAATCTGTTGAGTGTTTTTGGCATTTTCATTTTCAGACTTTAACCATGGGCAGTTTTTCTTTCCCCAACAATATGCCACTTTGTTCAGCTAATATTTGAACTTCACAACAAATTAAGATGCAACAAATTTCTCAGATTGAATTCAACAAGTACCACCTAGCACCATAGCTTGCACTGGTAAACAATTGCTCATTGACAGAGTATCTGACAAGTGCTGTAAACTGAATGCTGTTGTACTAGGTGGAAATTTGTTTGTCTAGTAGCTGCTGATCTGCCAGTTTTGTAACAGAAATCTATTTGCAAATCATCATCCTTTTCCTACATTAATGATGCATTAAAATTGATCAACAATAAGAGAGAAAGTGAAATTTCAAATCTGGCTCCTGAAATTTAAATTCAACTCTCAAGATTATAGTGAAAGTTTCTCTTTTATTATGTGTTTTGATGCCACATGAGGAATTTGGGTTCAAGACAGGCTGGTTGAAGAGAAGGCTAAGTTGAGACTTGTCTTCAGTATTGGATTTCACAGTAACAATATTTATCATACTTTCATAGTAAATACTATAATACATAGCTATACTATGCTCTGACCTTATAGTTATGTTAGGTAAGAGCTAACATATCGACTTCATAGTAGTATTTGTAATCTGTTTATGCGTGGAGTGTTTCTTATGTTGAGTATTCTAACTCTACCCACACTGTGCTATCTATACAAAGCCATGTACAGATCAATGATATCGTCTGAAGTTTACCCAGGGTCCTGAAGCCCTTGTGCAACAGTTTCAACATGATAATCTAGTAAATAAGATGAAAATCCGAGACAACATTAGGTTAAAATAAGGTTTGTGATACAATCAAAGGGAAAGGAAAATTTACATCAAAAACAACCTAATGTCACTGGCTCAATATCTTAAAAAGAGGGATACCCATTCAATCGGGAAGTCATTTGTTTGGACAGAACCTGAATATTACCAAAGAAGAAAAGACATGCCTCATCAAAGCTTTGCACCCTGCACTCTTTCATGTTTTAATTTAACAAAATTGGTGAGCCATTCTCTGGCTCATTTGAGGGCAATGTCTTGACCAAACAGAATTAGACTGTTTGAGTCATTAAGCACAGAAACAGATTCTTCGGTCCAATTTGTCCACACCAACCAAGTTTTCCAAAATAAACTTAGTCCCATTTTCTTGCATTTACCCCATACACCTCTAAATGTTTCCTGTTCATGTCCCGATCCAAATTTCTTTAAATGTTGTAACTGTACCTGCATCCACCACTTTGAGTAGTTCGTTCCACATATGAACCACCAACTGTATGGAAACAATTGCCCCTCAGGTCCCCTTTAAATCCTTCTCCTCTCATCTTAAAAATATGTCCTCCAGCTTTGAACTCCACTACCCTTGGGGAAAAGACCTTTGCTATTCACTTTATCTTATGCCCATCAGTTTAAATAAATTTGCCCAATCTTAAATTTGCAAGATTTTCGAAACATAATTTTTTTCTGTAAGCATTGACTCTTAGCCTAGAAGCATACTTCTATAGATTATTATCCTGTTACCTTACTCAAGGATTAATATTCATCAGAGTCTCAACAATAACAGATAATCCAATTTTGAACTGTATCGCAACTGTCCTTGTGTAATATTCACATTATTGGCTTTCCTTTTGTGATTTTGTTGTTAAGTGGCAAACAAAGTAATAGGTCTGAATAGGAATTGTCCATAATTATTTATCATTTCAGAAAACAAAACAATCTGCAGCAGAAGGTAATGTCCAACTCGCTTTTGAAACCTCTTATGGAATTTGCCTCTACCACTCTCTCAAGTCAGCACATTCCAAATCCTAATAATTCTCTGAGTAAAGTTTCTCATTATCTCATTCCTATAGCTCTCTTGCTGACAATTTTGAAATTGTGACCCCTAGCCAGTGACATATCCAGCTAGTGGAAACAGAATTTCCTTCTTTTCTCTGTCAAAAGTGTTCATAATTTTGAACAGCTCAATAAAGAAGAACTGAAGATCAGCAAGCTAATGGAAAAGATGCTTGTAACTAACCATCTTCAGCTGCTTCATCAATGACCTTCCCTCTATCATAAGGTCAGGAGTGAGGATGTTCTCGAATGATTGCATAATGTTCAGCACCATTCACAATTCTTCAAATACCAAAAGCAGTCCGTGTTCAAATGCAACAAGGTTTGGACAAGATCTAGGCTTAGGCTGAGAAGTGGCAAGTAACATGCCCGCCACACAAATGCCAGCCTGTGATCAATGAGAGACAATTTAACCAAAGCATTCAATGGTATTACCAACACAAAATCCCCCACTACCAACATCTGGGGGGGGTTACCATTGACCAGAAACTCAAATGGACTTGCCACATAAACAGTTTGGCTAAAATAGCAGGACAGAGGCTAGAAATACTGCAGCAAGTAGCTCACCTCCTGATTCCCTAAAGCCTGTCCATCATCTACAAGGCACAAGTCAGGAGAGCAATGAAATACATCCCACCTGCGTGGATGGGTGCAGCTCCTACAACTTTGAAGAAGTTTAACGTTATCCAGGACAAAGCAGCTGCTTGATTGACACCACATCTACAAACATCTATTCCCCCTACCACCGATGCTCAGTGGCAGCATATGTACTATTTGCAAGGTGTACTGCAGAAACTCACCAAAATTCCTCAGATAGCACCTTCCAAATCCCATGACCACTTCCACCTAGAAGAATAAGGGCAACACATACATGGGAACAGCACCACCAAGTTCCCCTCCAAGTCATTCACCAGCCTGACTTGGAAATATATCACCGTTCCTTCACTTTCGCTGGGTCAAAATCCTGGAATTGTCTTCCTAATGGCATTGTGGGTGAACCCACAGCAGGTGGACTGCAGTGGTTCAAGAAGGTAGCTCACCATAACATTCTGAAGCCAACGAGGGACAGGCAATAAATGTTGGCCAGCCAGGGATGCCCACCTTCCACAAATAATGAAATGATGCTTTCAATCAGACCAAGCAGCTGGCAAATGGACTAATTTGTTATTTATCTCATGCTGAGATCAAGTCAGTGTTTCATATCTTATGACTATTCCCTCTATCTGAACATACAGGGCAATGTAAACGCAAGTCTATATAATCAAGTCCTCAAGGATAATGAGACAAATGCACATTTACATGCTGAAAATATATCAGAATGTGACCTTATCAGGTTGGGTCAAATATTAGAAAAGAAGCAATTGGCAATCATGTTTGTAAGGATTCAAATGGGAGTGGGAGGAGGGGGAAGCAACATTTCGGGTAAAAGCCATGAAGAGCTTTTCCCTGAAATATTAATCCTCCTGCTCCTTGCATGCTGCCTGACCTGCTGTGCTTTTCCAGCACTACTCTAATCTTGACTCTGATCTCCAGCATCTGCAGTCCTCACTCTTGCCTAGTGGGAGGGGGGAGTCTGGGCAGAGAAAGGCCTCTCTGGACTTACAAGCTGGTTTCTTAGTCCGTATCACATTGACCTAAATATAAGATCTTCTTTGTAGTAAGAGGGCATCTATATGTTTTTCAAAAGTTTCCAATTTGATACAAAAACTAGTTTTTTTTTAAAAATGGTTTTACTGGTATTGCTTCAATATTTGAAAACATAAGTTATATTAAAATCTCAAGTTTCTCAGGAAGTGTTTGGGGAACAGAATGATCTGGATGGTTTTGCAGTCTGCCTTTTATGTGTCAATACATCGTGCAGGATTAAAGACTGGTTATAAATTGCTGCAATTTATTGTAAAATATGCTTGACTTGGTATGTTCATTACACTGTCAACCTTACTTTGAGGTTCTCAATGTAGTTTGTCCTTCTGACTCAGGCATCCGATTTCTTGGATTCAACTTTACATATGGAGGATATCAAAACCCACTCCTGAAGTTGGAGTATCAGTAAAGGATATTCAATGGAGAAAATTATGCAACAATCTTAGTGGTCATTGGTGTTCTTAGTGGTCCAGTCCAAGAATTAAGAAATGACATAATCTAAAGCTACTCAAAGTCCAAAGAATTTGACAAGTGCAACTCCAGAGGAATGAGATACAACAGAAGTTGCAAGTTTATTGTCAGAAGTGTACTATCAAAACTTTCAACCATGGTTC
Organism: Chiloscyllium plagiosum; assembly: GCF_004010195.1. Taxonomy (NCBI): domain Eukaryota; kingdom Metazoa; phylum Chordata; class Chondrichthyes; order Orectolobiformes; family Hemiscylliidae; genus Chiloscyllium; species Chiloscyllium plagiosum. The sequence goes on from NC_057714.1 coordinate 79,092,077, forward strand.
AGGTGATTGCAACATTGCCACAGAATCAGATGCTAGTGGGTTCAAGTCCCACACCCAGTGACTTACTGCCCATAATTTTTCACTCTTCCTTGAATGCAGTTGTGATGAGCGTACTAAAAATATTACACTCTAGTCAAAAAAGGGAAGACAGTAAAACCAGATTGAGTAAGACAAGGATCCATGGGTCCTAACAGCACAGTTGGATTAATAAACTACATTTCCGTGTGGGTTTGGGAATAATTTTCATACACTTTATCTTGGAAGTTTTAATTATTTGTCACCAAAGATTAAATTTCAGCTTTTCTTTGGCAGCTATTAAGTTCAGTGGCCAAACCATCATAAACCACAAAAATATCAGCAAATTTTCAGTAATTACATTATACCTATTAATCCAATACAAATAAAATCAGATGACCAAACAAGAGATGTTTAAACATGTTTTAAAACCATATAAATTTACGAAACTGTTTTACCTTCAGTAAGATTTATCTGCTTTGATCTTCATGAAGCAAAACCTATTTCAGCAGATTTAAAATTTCTAATCAGTTATTCTCCATCATCCTGAAGATCCTGATGCTATATAAATAAGATAACTAGTTAGTCAAACATTATACAATCAACAGCCTTGGCCATTTTAGGAACTTGGAGCTAGTGTTAATTTTAACCCAATATATTGTTCACACAAAAACAGTTTATGCAATTGCATTATTCAGACCTGTATCGTACAGCTAATAAATATGCTAAATTCCCTATTTACTTGAGGCTACTTATGACTTTCTGAAGATGAGGTAAACCAATCCATTCATCTTTAGTTACTCCATTCAAACCAAAACCATTAAATATTCCATTGCATGACCTAATTGTTTCTTAAATGGCTCCAAGATTTCTGCTCATTCAAGTATTTCTGCAGGTGCAATCAATCCTTTCCTAGCCAGGTTAAGTTACATATTTGTAGTAGTTGTTGGTATATGCGTCGAGCTGGGAATTTGGTTTGCAGACATTTCATCTCCTTTCTAGGTGACATCCTCAGTGCTGTGGAGCGTTCCTGTACTGTGCTGTTGGAATTTATTAGGTTTTGTGGGATTATGGTTATATCAAATACTTCCTTAAAATTTAAATGCACTTGTTTGCACTTATTTAAAAGTATTTGCAATCCAGTGGCACCATTATATAGCTCTAACAAGCACAGCATGCGGTTATTTTTTAAAAATCACTTACGACATTGTTATTAAAAGTCTGACATGATCTTCAACACTGATTAAAAATATAATTAATTTTCAAAGGACTGACAAATTCTGGCAATTAAATAGTAACTGTTGCTATAGTCCCATTGTTAGTTTAAGAAAGGTTCTCTATATTAATGGAGTATTGATGGAAAACAACGCACTTTGTTAACAGATTTTGTCTTGCACTCATCAGGACAATTCAGAGGAAATAGGCGACAACCATTTTCTGCTTCAATTCTCATGACAATACCTTGACAGAGTCAATCTGCCCGGTTTAAAAAATTCAATAATTAATCAACCCGAGTTCTCCCTGGCAACACCTCTACTAAAGTCCATTTACCAAACAATCAGCACTCTCCTCCCATATATTATCAATGTTGGGTGGAATTTTCCAAACTTTAAAGCAGATTAAGTATTAGCATGAAATGTAGAAAAATGAACAAAAAAACAGAATTTCAAAGTCAAGAATTTCCACCCCCATCTGCCCCAGTGTTTGCCCTTAGATGTTCAGAATCTCATGAGGTGATGAGCTCATTTCCATGTCATCAATTGCCCAAACCTCACAAAAGATAGTGGCTAGTATCCCTGCCTGTCATGTGGAAGACCAGGATTCAATTCCGGGTTGGGGAGAAGAATTTAATCAGCAAGAAAATCAAGTTATGGGGAAAAGGCAGGAAAATGGAGTTATGGGATCAGCCATGACCTCAATACATGGTGAAGCAGACTTAAGCGAAAT
>NC_057714.1:79094538-79096887 GCF_004010195.1 Chiloscyllium plagiosum
CAGAATCAGTTTTATGACCTCTGCTCTTTGCGAATTTTATTAATGGCTTGGATGAGGAAGTGGAAGTGTGGGTTAGTATGTTTGCCGAAAACACAAAGTTTGGTGGAGTTCTGTATGATGTTGAGAAATGTTGTAGTTTGCAATGGAAAATTGACAGGATTTAAAACTGCGCTGATGAGAAGAAGATCAAGTTAAACGTGGAAAAGTGTGAAGTCATTCACTTTGGAAGATCAAATTTGAATGTAGAATATTGGGCTAAAGGCAGTAGTTTTGGCTGTGAGTGGGAACAGAGGGACCTTGGGGTCCATGTCGACAGATCCCTCACAGTTTCCACCCAGGTTGATGGGAAATCGACAAAAGCAAGGACTGCAGATGCTGGAGATCAGAGTCAAGATTAGAGTGGTGCCAGAAAGCATTGTAGGTCACGGAGCATCCGAGGAGCAGGAAAACAGACGTTTCAAGCAGGAGCTTTTCATCATCTGATGAAGGGCTTCTGCCCCAAATATCACTTTCCCCGCTCCTCGGATGCTGCCTGACCTGCTTTGCTTTTCCAACACCACCCTAATGTTGATCCAGGTTGGTGTGGTTGTTAAGAAAGTGTATATTGTGTTGGCTTTCACAAGCTGGGGAACTGAGTTTCAGAGTTGTGAGATTATGCTACAGCTCTATCAAGCTCGGAATAAACCACTGTTATGAAGTTGAAGGTGTGTATAGTACCTTTTAAGAGAAAGTGAATGTTGTTTTGCACTGAGAGCTTGCAAGTACCTGTTGTATGACCAGCTAGCAGATCCCAAAGTATACTGCAAAATATAGAGCATGCAACGTTTGGCTGTGAAACAGATACCTTGAGTTTTGGTTGCTAATTGACAACAAGTCGAATTTAACCATTCAGTTTAAATTATGCCCCAGGATACAAAAGTCAATCGATTTTGAATTTATTCTTTTGCCAACATCCAACCAATGAGATGATCAAATATTGAGTGGCATAAAAGAGGCCGGCAGTTCGCAAGTTAGGCTGAGGATTACTGCCGTCTAGAGAGAGACTGCCATGCAAAACTCTCTTTGACAAAGATAGCGTTTTTGTATGAAACCTCCTCGCACTAAAATTCATAAGACAACCCAGGAAGATCTTCAGCTGAAAGAAAGAGGACACTGGAGATGACAGAAGCTGGGTGGTTTTGAAATTAATTTGATGCAATTTTAATATGAGCTTTTCTTATTGGAACATTGTGTTGTTATAAATTTGGAGGCAAATACCAATCAGTTCCGAGAAAGAGGGGCTTAGAGTTGTGAATAGTTTTTGTTCAATGTTCACTTTTAGAGTTAAGGAATCAATTGATACTATTTATACTTAAAGAGTGAATTTTGAGATTTATACTTTAACAGCTTACTTTGTGAGTTGAGCTTTTATGGCTGTTTGGTTTAATTAGCAGAAGGGTTCATCGCCATGATGTAACACCGCACGTGAAACATTGTGTTCAGCTCTGGTCGCCTTGTCATAGTAAAATGTGGAAGCTATAGAGAGGGTGCAGAGGATTTCCAACAGTGCAACAGAGATTTTGATACACACCACACAGAGCACCTGAAATATTGAGAATGTCACCACGTGAAAAAGTAAATACTGGTAGATTCTCGATGTCTGTATCAGCATCAGTGTGTCAGTGTCTGTATAGTATGCCTGTATTGATGACAGAGTATCTGTGTATGCATGTGCATCAGAGTATCGGTATGTGTCTCTATGCGTCTGTATTAGTATTTATGTGTGTGTGTATCTATAATCTATAATGTGTGTCTTTGCGTGTCTGTATTCGTCTCTGTGTGCAACTGCGTGTCTCTGTGTGTATCCATGTGCATAGCGGATATGTCAGCCTCTGTGGGGTTTAAAGCGAAGCAATATCCCCTCGGTTGGCCTTCACACTCTACTATGTCCATGGCATTCCTGGTGAACTGCTCCGGCCCAAAAAGTTAATTTTCCGGCTCCTCAGAAACAGCCTGACCTGCTGTGCTCCTCCAGCACTCTGATCTCCAGCATCTGCAAACCTCACTTTCTCACGTCAGAGTTTCAGTCTGGGAGGCGGCCAGCCAAACTGACAGCACCGTCACAACACGCACATGCATACACGCAAATAGATAGGTATAGGGAGTATTGTAATTGTACTGAGGACCCCAAAAGTGGAGAATGCTTATGTAGAGTAATTTCTGCGCTCCTTCTACAACGTGGAAGTGATTTGTCTTTCAAGATTATTCGTGACACGGAGTGTCCACAATAAAGAGTATTTCCATTGCAACTGCATCCAATGAAGGTCGACTGAAACAAGGGGACATAAATTTAAGGTTAAGGGTGGAAGG
>NC_057714.1:79097930-79101912 GCF_004010195.1 Chiloscyllium plagiosum
TGATCAAACGGCACAGCAGATCCGATTGGCTAAATGGCTTACTTCTGCTCCAATTTCCTATTTTCTGAAGTGATACATTTTGGAAGATCGAATTCAAATGCAGATTACAGGGTCATAGGTAGCATTCTTGGCCGTGTGTAGGATAAGATGGATCTTAGGGTCCACGTCCGTAGGTAATTCCAAGTTACCATTCAAGTTGATAGGGGTGTAAAGAGGAGTATGGTGAGTTGGTTTTCGTTAACAGGAATATTGAGTTTAAGACCCGCGAAATTATGCTGGAGTTCTATAAAGCCCTGGTTGGACCACACATGAAGTGTTGTGTTGAGTTCTGCTCGCCCATTACAGAAAGATATGGAAGCTTTCCAGAGGGTGCAGACTGGATTTACCAGGATGTTGCCTGTGCAGGAGTGCATGTCTTATGGAGAATTTCGAAGGGAGCTGGGCTTTTCCCATTGGAGAGAAGAAGGATGAGAGCTACATAATGTAGGTGAGCAAGATGATGAGGCATAGATAGAGTGGACAGCTGGAGACTTTTTAACAGGGTGGAAATGGCTATCACGCAGGGAGAATAATTTCAAAGTGATTGGAGGAAGGCTGAGGGGAGATGTCAGAGACAGTGTTTTTTTCTACAGATTGTGGTAGGTGCGTGGAATGCACAGCCAGCGGTGGTAGTAGAATCAGATACATTCAGGACATTCAAGCAATTCTTGGATAGACACATAGATGATAATAAAATGAAGGGTATGAAGTTTAGTTTAGTCTTAGACGAGAATAAAAGATTGGCACAACATCGAGGGCTGAAGGGCTGTGCTGTGCTGCATTCTTCTATGTTTCAATTTCCTATACTCTTATGAGCTTATGGAATCTGGAGTTAATGTACCCTCAGCTGAGGCTAACTTTGGTAAGCATTTGATCGTCGGTTGTTAAAGCAAATTGGGACAGGTCTGAGTTTTGAATGGCCTATATCTGTTTCTAATTGTTGTGTCCCTGTGTCAAAAGAGTGATGATTGGCTTGAGGGGGGACACATTTTAAGAATAAGGACATTCCCATTTCTGACTGAGACAGGGATGTTTCTTTCTCTTTAGTGTTGTGTGATCTATCGTGTTCCCACGCCCACGCAGCAGTGAAGACTGGGTTACTAAAAACATTCAAAATTGAGTTCCATAGATCATTCATGAACAAACGAATCCATGTTTATTGGGAACAGGCAGGAAAGGGAAGTTTAGTTACAATCAAATCAACAATGCACATTCTAAATGGGGTAGCAGGCGCGAGGGGCTGCATGGCCACCTGCCGTTCCGAACCCATGTCTTGTTCTCTCCCTCGATTCTTTTACAGAGGGAGAGGAAGATTCAATTCAGCCGATCAGCAATGAGACACGAGGAGAACTGTTTGCCATTTAAGGATTTACAAAGGAACTTGATAAAGCCATTCAGCCATTTAAGTACATTACACAGCACATGAGGAGGCCATCCAACCTTTCTGAGCTGCTACGCAGGAACAGGGAACCCTGGGTATCTATGAGGAAATTGACAGTGGGGATTGATGTTTGTTTTCAGTTTGGAAATCTTTAACGTGGTGGAGTGCCTTCGATATCAGTGAAAGATCAACAACTATTTCGAACCTGTCAATGATTTGGATGTGGGGATTGATTGGATTTGAGCTCATTTGTCTCAGCCACCAAGATATTCATTCAATAAGATGTCACGTGGAGGTAGAGAGTCTGTAATGGGGGTAGAGAAAGGTGAGGTTAGTGTGTAAACCTTTAGCAGAAACAGTATAACCTGCGCAAATGAAGTTTATGCTGTGACAAAAGGGTAAAATACCAGTAAACAACTGAAAAGGAGAGAGATCACAAAACTCAGTGGTACAAAGGAATTTGTACATCCTGGTACATGCATCACACAAAGTAATTATGCAGACGTGTTAAGTGGTTAGGAAAGTATATGGAATTATTCTACTCCATGCAATGGCTATCAGTATATTTTACTGCATCTGTAAAGGGGCTTTCTGAGGCCACATCTGATTTATTGCGTGTAGTTATGATTCCTTAAACTGAAAAATAAATATACTCAATTGATTCGGAAGCTTTGCAAAGTTGTACTTGTTCCTGGAAAGAAGGCCTTATTCTGTCTTACAGCTCAGAAACAGACTTTTCGGTTCACCTTGTCCAGGACGACCCGATGTCCTCAATTAATCTCATTTGGCAGCACTTGGCCATAACCCTTCCTATTCAAGTGTCCATTCAAATGGTTTTTAAATGTAATTTTCCCGGACGCCAACACTTCCTTTGGCGGTTCATTCCATACACTCCGAGAAAAGATTACCACTTTTATTTCTTTAAAATCTTTCACCCTCACCTTCAAACTATGTGCTCTAGTTTTGGACTCTCTAACCCTCAGAAAATGTCCTTGGCTATTCACCATTTCCATTCCCCTCATGATTTTATAAACCTCTACAAGGCCAGAGCACTTCAGGTTTGAGAATGAGAGATTTTCATACTGAACCATATAAGATCTTGGGGAGAGTGCATCACGTGCTTGGCTGATGGACATTTCCTCTGGTGTGGGAAACTAGAACTAAGGGTTCAAATTTAAGAGAACAATTTATTCATTTTGACACAGATAGCCCAAAGACATGAACTTATTGGACAAAATTATAAGGACACATACAAACGCATCTTCAAATGACAGCTTATAAATTGCTCCAACATGGAGCAGGGAACAGGGACGGATTCGTACAGTCCCAAGCATGTTCAACGAGGCTTCACATGGCCCAATTCGGTGGTCAGATAACATTATTGTATATTTCATTTAAACGTTGGAGAAGATGCAACCTGCTAGAGACGTCATGGCTTATTGTTTCCTTTGTTTCCTCGTTCCTTCTCACAGCAACGTATGAGAGGGGAAAACTCATCTTTAGCACTCGTGAAGGATACTTGTTGAGGATTCATTGGAATCTCCACACTGCCAGAAGCAAAGGGAATTCAGCCAAATCCAAATGTTCCAGGAAGGAATCCGATTGACAGCAGCTTGCGTGAACAGTATGACCTCAGATGCAGAATTCAGTTTAATATTTGTCTTGAATTTGACTTTTGCTACGAAAAGCTCTTTCAAACTGCTATTCTACAGAGTTGTTTTTCTGTTTGTCTTCATGCATGTGTTGTGTGTGTGTTGTGCACCTGTGTGTGTAACACTGTGAATGTCTCAGTGTTTGTGTCCGTGTGTGCACGTTTCTGTGTAGACAAATTGCGTCTCAGTATACATCGAAAGATAAATATTAAAGTACATATTTGTCCACACAGCTTGTCATGTATCTTTACATCAAAGGTTGAGTAAGTTTACTTTGGTAAATTACCTTTCCCAATTTAATTTATCTACCTGACTTGTCCATAACAAAGAACCTGACCTAGTCTGAGAACTACATAATTGGTCATATTAAAGAACCTGACCTAGTCTGAGAACTACATAATTGGTCATATTACCAACGTAGTTACATTTAACATTTGTCATGACCAATGGAGGAGCTGAAGTAGAAAATGAAACAGAGACATCTCCATGCCCAGTCTGACAGGGATGAGGAGAAATTCACAAAAGGCTGTTTGAGTGGGAATGGTCTTCCCCAGAAGTTTGTGGTGCTTGTGTGTTTGCATTTATTCAAAGCCATGCGACTACGATATTGGATAGTAAAGGACAATGAACTACAGACAGGAAAGTGAGGCTGAAGCCATAATCTCATCAACCACAATCTGAGTGCCTGGTGGAGAAGGCTCAAAGTCTCTAATGACCAACCCTTCTCCTCTATTCCATGTTCCTATGTTCGATTGAACCTCTCAAACCTACTGGACAGGAACAGTCGGAGGCCATTTACCACAGTAACCTGGTGCATAGAAACAGCAGAAACCAATCAGCCAATGAAGACTGTCACACACATTTTGACATGGCGTTGGAAAATATTCTTGGGAAAAGAAAGGGTAGGTGA
>NC_057714.1:79101956-79104070 GCF_004010195.1 Chiloscyllium plagiosum
CTCCCTGATTGCAACATCCAATAACAGAACTTCCAGGAAAATAACTTCCCAATAACAGAATGAGAGAACGTCAGATACACAAATAGGTCATTCAGCCCTTCTTGTCTTTTTTCCCGTCAGTATGATCATAGCTAATCTGCAAAATCCTCAACTATTCTTTTCTGCTCAATCCCTGCAGCCCTCAATATTCTGATGCCTCATATATCCATTGTGCCCCCTTCCAAATATCTAAGTGATCTACCTCCCAACTTCTCCGGAATACAGAAGTCCTGACAGTCACTACCCTCTGTGAGAAGGAAACGCCCCTCACAAACATACCGTGACCTATTCACATGAATAGAAGATATGAACACGCGGTAAGAGTGACTGGCCCTGGTATCAAGGCAGGGTTTAACTGTGGATAGTATCAAGGAACCCGAACAGAATTGAATACAAAGGGAATGAATTGTAAACTCCCCACTAGTTAGATGCATTCAGAGGACAAGTGAAGATATTTGTGGTTGGTAAGGATAAATCATTTCTGTCACAGGACATCTCATAGAACATAGAACATAGAAGAATACAGCGCAGTACAGGCCCTTTGGCCCTCGATGTTGCGCCGATCCAAGCCCACCTAACCTATACTAACCCACTATCCTCCATATACCTATCCAATGCCCGCTTAAATGCCCATAAAGAGGGAGAGTCCACCACTGCTAACCTTACAGCCTGTTTTATACTGTATTTCAATGTCCTTCCTACCGAAGTGCATCACCTCACACTGCTCTGCATTAATCCTCATCTGCCATAAACCTGAAAACTACACCAATGTGTCACTGTCCTGTTGGAGTTCCACACTGTCCATCACAAACATTATAATTCTTCCAGGTTTAGTATCTGCATATTTTGAAATTGTCCTACAGTCACACACCACACAGAAATACCGATTCACTCACTATTGTGAGGAAGTGCACTATTCACACACTCCCTGAGGACAGACTTAAATACTGACACCCACCAGACAAAGCAAGTGAAATGCTGACAAGGTCACCCTGGAGCAAGAGAAATACCGACAGACATTCCATGTCTGTATTAGTTTCTGCGTATTAATGAGTTTCTCTAAATCTCTGTATCAGTGTGTGTGTGTATATCTGTGTGTGTCTGCGTGGGACGAGTCTGGCAGTCACTATGGTGCTTACAGTGATGTAATATCCACCTGACACGAGTTCTGAGGAAGGGTCACTCGACCTAAAACGTTAACTTTCATTTCTGTCCACAGATGCTGCCAGACCTGCTGAGCTTTATTTTGCTGTCAGTCTCTGCTCGTCTCCCCCCAGCACTGTACAGCTTGGAGTGGAGGGTAAAAATCATCAGAGATTCAGTTTACGAGGGACAGAGGGAGGGCAGCAGCTCACAGCATCATCAACAAACACACACACACACACACAAACACACAGACAGTCACAGGCACACAGACACACACACACTCAGAGAAATAGACACATAACATGTGCAGAGAGATAGATACACACAGAGGGGCACACAGATATACATATAAACGCACACAAATAGACAAGTGCGGACAGAAATGCGCAGATACATGCTTGGACATACAAACACACTTGGAGTCAGAGAGTTACACTGAGTGTTTGTAAACAGACCTATCGGCCCATACAGTCCATGCGGATGATAATCTCAATCTAAGCCAGTCCCACTTGCATGTGCTTGGATCATATTTTCCCAAACCTTCCCTTATACTTGCACTTAATCAAATGTCTTTTAAACGTTGTAACTTTACCCACACCCATCACTTCTCAGGACGTTCGTTCCATACACGAACCAAATGATGTGTAATCACAACGCACTTCATGGGCACTGATCAGGGGTACACGAGAACTCAGTGGGAAGCTTGGGAAGTAAGTGCTGGGAATCTTGATGACATGTACTTATCATCAACAGCCGAAGGAATAATGCAGGAAGACATGAGGCTGATTTACGTGGTGCCATTATTATACAAATTGGGATGGAAAAGGCAGGGAACAACAGACCGGTGAGCATGACATCGGTGGTGGGCAAGATGTTGGAGAGAATCCTGAGGGACAGGATGTACATGTATTTGGAAAGGCAAGGACTGA
>NC_057714.1:79104728-79111220 GCF_004010195.1 Chiloscyllium plagiosum
ATCTCAGGGCGCATCCTCAAGGTAGCTTTCTTCAGCTGCTTCAACGTCTTTCCCACATCATACGGTCAGAAGTGGGAGATGTTCCCTGAAGATTGTTAAGAATAATTTGTCACCTGTCCACTGCTGAAGCAGTCCATATCCATGTGCAGCAATGCCTGGATAGCATCTAAACTGTGTTGCTAAAGTGAAGGTAAAATTCATGCAGTTCTCCAGCTAGTCCCACAGTTAAACAAGAGCAGCTCAATCAGCACCTCAAGCTGGTTGCAACGGAATGTATTAAACCCACTGAAACTATTGGACAAGAACAGGGGTAGCCCATTCAGTTCCTCCTGCCTGTTAAACAAGGAGGGAAGGAGTGTAGACAGAACACCGAGGTGTTAAACAGGTGACAGGAGTTGCCAAGTCAGGTCTTTGAGCCTCTTCCATGTGAGCAAGAAGAGGCCATTCACCTGTCAAGTCAATTACGCAGAAATAGGAATATGTCATTGATGACCCAACATGACAAACGGTGAAGCAGCGACTACACAGATAAACTGCTCTATGTTATTCCTCCTGGATCCATTGCCAGTGGTGCACGTGTTACTTTAACTTGGTTTACTGAAGGTGAGAAAGAAAGGTGGATGGTTCGTGCCAAGTCTCATCTAAACAGCTTCTGTCTCGGAGAAGACAGACTGGTGTTTTTATGGAGACTAGAAACTGGTGGGAATGGCTACCTCTTTCAGAAATACGGTATTGTGGCTGCTGACAGATTTCTGAACAGTGCAGGTTTGCACACCAATTGCATACTGAGACTGTGATAGTTCATTCAGAGCCTGGAGCTGCCTCTCAAACAACATGGGGGCTCCGCGCAGGGATGTGAACTATTGGGAATCAAATATCATGGAAAAATGTAATGTTGCACATGATCACTGTCTTTGTCTTGACAATATGAGTGTTAGTGCCTAATCCTCAAGTTTAAATTTAAAAGACTGTTAATCGCTCTCAGCACCACAAAGTAAATACTCATTTTGTTCACACATTCCTCACGGTACCATCATCCCAGGAATAAGTCTGGTGAAACTACTTTGCACTATCTCACTTGCAATGAAATAATTCATTATAAAGGAGAAAGAATCTGTACTCAGTGGCCTAAATAGTGATCAAGCAACACTCTACAACCGCAGGAAAATGAATTTACTTCAACACTTGAATCATTTTGTAATGAAGGACAACATACCATTTACTGCCCTGATTACTTGCTGGCTCATGTGAATTGTGTAAGTGATAACTGCAGTTCCCAATCTCTCATCTTCTAATAAATTCAAACTGAAAAGGTCTATATTTGTTGCTCACATTCAAGTCATTTATTTGCCTTGTGAGCAGCTGTGCTCCAAGCACTGATACATGTGATCCCTATGAGCAATGACCTTTAGTCCAGAGCAGGAACTTACTCTCTGTATTCTCCCCATTATCCAATTCTCAATACATGTAGTATATTCACTCCTTACATAAGGACTCTAACGTTCTTCCTTTCCTGTCAAAAGCCTCCTGAAGATTCAAATACACTGTTCCCATTGGTTCTCATTTGTCGATGTCACAATCAACATTCTCTACAAACTCCAAGTGGTTTATCAAAACGATTTCCCTTTCTAAAATCTAGGCTGACTCCGCAAATCATATCATTATTCTCCAAGGATATAGTTATTGCGAATTACTAAAAAAAAATCTAATATTTTCCCTCACATCTGAGATCGATTTATTCATCAGTTGGTGTTCTGTTTTAAATATTTGTGGTCACAGTAGTTACTTTTAAGTCTGCAGTATTCTTTCCATAACATAAAATGCTTTGACAATCTTTGCCCTTCCTCAAAGAGTTAAGGAATTGACTGTACAGAATCAGGCCATTTTGTACCTGCTGCCGAAAGAGCTATGTTATTTAGTCCAGCAACTTACCAACATTCAATCCAATGAGCTTTGTTTGTTTTTCCCCCAGTACTTCCTCTTTGATAATTCTAACTTCTTGCAGTTCCACATTTTCGCCAGTCACCCTAACATTTCGGGAAGATTTTCTATTCCTTCCTCTGTGTGGAGACATAACCAACATATTCACCTCACCGGACGGAGATGGCCTCCGTCACCTTGTGAGCACATGAGAGGATGGCAATCTGACAAAATGAATGCTTCACCCACTCCTACTTAGAAAGTTTAGAATCAAAACAGTTGATGGGCATTTTGAGTACTGTCCTCTCCTTGGTGTGAGACTACAGTTTGTGCTGATGGAGGTTTCACAGCTCTGTGACCTCATTGTTGAAATTAACTTCATACTTTGCACATGGGAAAGGTACATCATTTGGAAATATTTGTGGAAATCTCAGAGAGGATAGTCTGGTGTCCTTCTCCTTCCTATGCAGTCTCTGCAGTCCCAGACTCTCTCCAAAATGTAGTGCCCAAACCTTGTCCAGAGTGGGGACACCAGACCCTCAGGTTTCCCTAGATCATTGTAGTTGCTGATAACACAAACCCAAGAAAACAATCCAGAGAGCCTCCACTCACTTTCCAGTGACCGGTACAAGTCAAATCTCTGTATACATGTCACACCCACTCAGAGTTTAGAAATGACTTTTTCTCCTCAGTTTCTATTCCTGACTGACAAACCATTGCAGCTCTGCGCAGTCCCTGTGAGCTGAAATATTGCTGGCCCTGTTCTCCATTGAAATAGCTGACAATGTAACTGAACAAATTTCTTTACCTCAGTCACAATAACAGCAACACTACCCGTTAACAGTGTAGATACTGGGGATCCGACGGTCTCGTGCTATTATCTCCAGACCAGCTAATGACTCAGACCTGGTCTTGAATCCCGCCTCATCAGATTATGGAATTTGAATTCAATGTAGTATTTGGATTAACAATCTAATGAAGATTGTCAATTGTCAAATAAGAGCAAACACCTGGCCCATTTGTGTCCTCCGTGGAAGGAAATCTGTTACCTTCACGTGGTCAGGTCTACGTGTGTCACCAGACCCAAAGAAATGTGATTGACTTTCAATTGCCCTTTGAAATGGCCAAGTCAAACATTCAGTTATATCACCACAAGATCTCAATGAAATGAAAACAGACAGATATAAGCACTGGCAGCCTACAGCATTTGGGCTACATTGGTTCAAGTAGGCAGCTCACCAACACCCTCTGGTGGGCAACCCGGAAAGTGAAATATATATTGGCCCAGCCAGTGACACCCAGGTCCCATTATTGAATAAAAGAAGATGACCATACTCAGGGAAGAGAGACAGAGGGGACATACCTCGTTTTAAGCAGAGATTTGGATATATATCTACATAGGCATGATACTCAGGAATATGGAAAAGATTTAAAAAAATCAACGAGATTAATATCACATTTTATTTCCATCCCAGCTGATCATCAACAATTCGTTTGTTTGATTATTTTTCTCTGTCTCTCTATTTCTCCATATATTCACCTCTCTCGACCAACACAATTTAACTATTTCCCAGCTGCTTTCAGATCTGATGCATGATGAGTGGACTGAAAATGCTAACTCTGTTTTTCTCTCAATAGAAACTGCCAAACCCGTTCAGTTTCCCCAGCACGTTGTGTCTTTTTGTTTCAGATCTTCAGTAGCTTTCTTTGTTTGATTTAATGTTTATTTTTGGTATTTTATGGGATGTCATCATCACTGCCAATGGCAGCATTTGACGACCATCACTAATTGCCCTTTTTTATGACCATTCCACAAGGCAGTCCTGAGCCAAGCACATTGTTGTGGGTCTGAACTCACTCTCAATCCAGACCCGGTAACGACGTTAGATTACTTTAGCAAAGGACATCAGTGAAACAGGTAGATTTTTAGACAAAATGTTCCTCGTTTTATGGTTACAGATTGTGCATTTGTTTTTATTTATATTCTTATCATTTGAATTTAAGTTCTGCGATCAGCTGTGGTAGGATTTGAAACAGTATATTTAGTATTTTGATCTGTGCCTCTGAATTACCCATCCAGCGACATTACTACTCTGACGGTGTCCCTGTCATGCACTTACTTTAGAGGCATTACAAGTTTGTTATCCATCTATTCGTAACTGGAGCAGTGGCTAGAAGAGAACTGCATCTGTAAAATCTGACCTTTACCAAGGCATAGATAATGGTTTATTCAGCAACAGCACTGACACAATGTTGGAGACTCAGGGTGTTATGAAGCTGGTAGTGAGCAGGTTTGGTGATGGTGACAATACCAAGATATTAATCAGTTCAACGCAAAAAGAGTGCTCACAGTTTTGTGTCAAATGTTTGTGAGAAAGATGAGTGAAATTTGTGGATAATGAGTGGAATTTATAACGAAACTAAATACAGTATTTTCTGGTTTTACCAGATATAGATAACAAAAAAACGCAATGAAGTTGAACATGGTTTATGTAATTAATAAATAGATAGAGGTGGAAAAACTTACCCGGAACACCAACAATAGCGAGACTGGGATAATAACCTGCCTGAATAATCAACAGTACACCGTATATTTGCTCTGCTAATGTTGACTGAGACCAGGAAAACCAGAAAAGACCATTGGATATACTCCTGTACATTGTTGTAACATTCCAGTCTAATGTTCTCAGGTTATGATCCATTACTGGAGCATTCCAATTTGTTGTTCTCAGATACTGATCTCTCCTTTCCTTGTAGCTGCTGACTCCGTTAATGTCGGAGGTGGTGTATCTGTTGCTACCAAGGGATAAGGCATCGAAAGAAGTCCCTTACTAATAGGAGAGGGAAAGCCTCTATTGACACAGTTGAGTCCATGGAGGCTCAAATCAATCACAGTTACTAAACAAACAGTTCCAATTAACCCTTTCACTACTGCACTTGCAGCTCACATTAACTACTGGACTGGATTGGATGTCGAAATCTCTAGCTATTGGCCACATCTCTAGACACTAATTGCTCTTACAAAGTTGGTGTCGAGGTGAGGGCGGGGTGGGAGTGATGGATGTTTTCTTTTTGCAGATTAGATTATTTTGCTGTGCTGTTCATGTACAATGTTGTAATGGCTTGCAGCTCCAAACATCACACAATCAAGTTGTTGTTATTGTGTTGTTCTCTCCTCCGCTAGAACAACTGCCAACCAAAAGATTGTCCCTGTGCATAGTTGCTGTTGAAATGCAGAGAAAGTTTGGAAAGGTTTGGACATGACTCTGACTGCTATCTGAAGGCAACACTGGAATGTCAACACACAATGCGCTTCAGGTTTTTTTTAAATCAACAAGCATCTTTTTGCTGTTTTATTCGCTTTAAAACAGTGAGATTTACATTTTTTGACTTCAGTCGAAAGAAAAAAAAACAGAATGTACAAAGATCTGATATAATCAAAACCCCTGGATTAATGAGCCTGGGAGAGAATGAAAATCACATTAGTTATGAGACAGAAAGGAACGGGAGCAGTGGTTGTGGCGATTTGAGGGGAAGACAACGATATACCCCAGACACCATCACGCGTTCTGACAGACAGAATGAAATGCAAAGCAAAGCAACCAAAATGAGATAGAATACTGATAGCTGATGTGGCTCTATGGCTCAGGGATTAGCACTAAACTTTCACAGTGCTAGATCCTGGTTCGATTCCAACTTCAGGCGAATCTCTGTGTGGAGTTTGCCTATTCTCCACAGGTCTTAATGTATTTCATCCCACAGTTCAAAGACGTGCAGATTAGGTGAATTGGCCAAGCTGTTCTTCTCATTGTGGTAAAAACAATGACTGCAGATGCTGGAAACCAGATTCTGGATCAGTGGTGCTGGAAGAGCACAGCAATTCAGGCAGCATCTGAGGACAGGCAAAATCGACGTTTCGGGCAAAAGCCCTTCATCAGGAATAAGGGGGTTAGGCACAATAGTGAGGGGTCAATATCGGGGGCGGGTGGGGAGGGGTAGACGAATGGGTCTGGTTAGGAGACTCTTCCAAGGACCTGTTTCCACACTAAATGCATTCGATGAATGTGAACAGGGCTATTTCAAATGGAAAAAAATATTATGCTACATAAATATTTCAATCACTGGATATACCGTTTGGCAGTTGTGTGCACAAAGAGAACATCGAACATTACAGGGCAGTACAAACCATTCTGCACTCGATGTTGCGCCGACCTATGAAACCTATCTGAAGCCCATCTAAACCACACTACACCATTTTTCATCCACGTGCCTATCCAATGATCACTTAAATGGTTTTAAAGTTGGCGAGTCTACAACTGATGCAGGCAGTGTTTTCCACACCCCTGCAGCTCGCTGAGTAAAGAAACGACCTTCGACATCTGAGCTATGGCTCACAGTGAGAACGAAAGAGTTACATTACAGGAGGGTAGAAAAGGATTGTTCAAATGGCCACATCAATGTCCGAAAAACTTAACACTGCAATATGTGAGATGCTGCACTTTGAAAGAAGTAACAAATCAACACAGTACTCAAACCATGGAGATAGGCTAAATTTGCTTTTGCTTTACTTTG
>NC_057714.1:79113569-79143981 GCF_004010195.1 Chiloscyllium plagiosum
GACCTGCAATCTTCTTCCCGACCTCTCCGCCCCCACCCCCTCTCCGGCCTATCATCCTCACCTTAACCTCCTTCCACCTATCGCTAATGCAGAGCTGATCAACATGGTCTTACAAAATGGAAAACTGCCACCACCATAGGAAGATAATCACTGTGTAAAGTCTGCAGTCCAAGAAAAAAAGCCTTTCCCCTTTCCTTTTACTCACCTTAAATGTTTTAGCATTTCTGCCTCAACCACAAACAAAGGAAATGTAAGTTTGACAGCCAGGCAATAGTGCAAAGCTTCACATGGCTTCGGTTTTAAATTTCTTGCATGTAATGATTTATTTGAGACAATCAACTATTGGAACTAGCTTGAATTCTATCTACCCTGCCAAACCCTTTTCATATCAGGAAGCATAAATATCATACAAAAACAGGTGGCAATATTAACTTCAGATAGTGTAGTGAGGTTCTGGTCTTCCTTCATGCTATAAAAAAAGGTGATTGAAGCATCCCAGGTACAGAAAATGGCTTTCAAGGATGCCAACAAGATTGAGGATGCAGTTAGCAGGCTGGAGTTCTTAAATGTCAATAGAACAATGAATGGTTACTAAAGTTATAAAGTGGCTCAATATGGTGGATGTGGAGAAATTATTTCCCATTGTGAATGTGTCCTGAATAAGGGAACATAAAAATAAGTTAGCCATGAGCAGATCAAATAAATAATTAAAGATTTTTTCTTTTCAAGGAGTAGTAAGGGTGTGGAATAAAATTGAAAATGCTGGAAGTTCAGAGCAGATCTGGCAGCAAATGTGGGGAAAGCGAGAGTGTTAAAATTTCAGGTCTGTTTAAAGTAATACAGGTGTGGTTCTGAAAGGCCGAAAGGTGAAGTTGTATTACCTCCCCCCAGTCTATAGGAGGAGAAATGGAATTCTACATTAGCCTTCACAGCGAGCAGATGTAAAAGGTCAATGGCTGAGGAGCAGCATTTAGAGTTTAAATTTGGATACATGCGAGGTATTGCATTTTAGTAAAACAAACAAAGGCAGAACTCATGTAATTAATGGTAGGGCCCTGGATAGTATTGTAGAACAGAGAGACTTAGGGAGTCGGGTTCATAATTCTTTGAAATTTGCATCAAAAGGTAGAGAGGGTGGTTAAGGTGTTTTGTATGCTTGCCTTTGTTGCTCAGACCTTTGAGTGTATGGGTTGAGATGTCATATTGAGATTGTACATGACACTGCTGAGGCCTATTGTGGAGTACCGTGGGCAGTTCTGGTCACCCTGCTATAAGAAGGATATTATTAAATTGGAGATGGTTTATAGAAGGTTTACCAGGGTGTTGCTGGGAATGGAGGACTTGAGTTATAAAAATTGGCTGGGACCTTTTCCACTGCAACGTAGGAAGTTGAGGGGTGACCTTATGGAAGTTTATAAAATCATGATGGGAAGAGATAAAGTGAACAGCAAGGGTCCTTTCCTAGGGTAGGGGAGTTCAAAAGTAGGGAACATATTTTTAAGGTGAGAGGAGAAGGTTTTAAAAAAAAGGATACGAGGGGCAATGTCTTTACACAGAGAGTGGTCCACGTGTGAAATAAACTTCCAGAGGAAGTGGTGAATACAGATAGTTACATTTAAAAGACAGTTGGAGAAGTAAATGACAAGGAAAGGTTTGGAGGGTTTGGGTCAAATGCAGGCAAGTGGGACTAACTTAGTTTGGGAAACTTGGCCAGTGAGGACTAGTTGAACCAAGGGGTCTATTTCCACGCTGTATGACTGTGTAGTTTGTACAGTTCTCCAGAGTCTTAATAATTATGCCTGAGCAGCAATATAATCGTATTTATTATACAATAACAATAAACCATCTTGTTAACCAAGAACAGTGCCTCATCTGCAAAGATGTTACGGTGGCATATCATCGATCACTGATTAATTGATAAGGCATGGACTGTCTAGGTAATGGAATAATGATCCAAGTGAATTACCTCAGAAAACCCTTGCTACGAACCTAGTGATTATCCAGAATACAAAACAGCTCCCACGTATACACTGGTGGTCAAATGGTCCACTGATTTTGTGGACAACCAGAATATTTTTAACTGGTCTCTTATGTTTCTCTCTGCCTCTCTCTCAAAGGCAATAAAGGCATTTATTGGGTTGGGTTCAACAGGTACTGGTCATCCAAGAGGTCTTGCTTTGTGGATTTCATAAGATAATCAACTCCACTGCATCACTCTTCAGCTCAAGTCCAATCTTTCTGGACAAACACATGCTTCTGGTAGGTAGTTGAACACAAGGCCCAGAATGATTTTCCCAACACAGAACATGGAAGAGAAACAGAAGTCTAAATTCTAACTTGGGTAAAAGTTAGTACAGATCTGGAGACAATTCTAGGATCTTCCTACTCAGTGATCAGCTAGTTAATGACTAAACCTGGGCCATGAGAAAAACATGACATTTACATTTAAACTCTTGAATTAAAATAGTGTCCAAAGGTCCAGTATGGAGCTAACAGGCCTTGGGCTGAGATAGGGTGAAGGACATGTTCTTCAACTCCTATTTGTAGCTTTGCCTACGGAGAGGAAGATGATTAGTCCAAGTGCCTGCACCTGAAGTTCAACCAATAACCTGTATCTCCTTGGCAACCATTCTTTCACTATACTGCCTCCATTGCCTAGCTCTCTCCAGTTGCTGTGCCAACCTTCCCAGAGTTGGTAGGTCATGCTGTATGCTTGGAACAAGGATAAGGAGGCGCAGCTACAGACTCAGATCTATGGGTCTGGCCTCCCAATTCCATGAAGCGCAGCATGTAAACTGGAGAGAGGGCAAGTCAGTGAGGTGGTCATTTACTGGGGCGCTGATCATCCAACAGGTTTTGATTTTTGAAATCCAGAAAAGTGGGTTTGACAAGGCAATTGATTGTAGTGGCCTCATACTTCAGTTCAAGCTGATCTTTCCTGACCTGTGCGGATTTCTGGAAGGAGAAGTTCCTCTTTGTCAGTGGCAGTTTCCCTGAGTCCTGCACCACTTATGTCTAAAACTCCTGACAGTGCCATCTTCGAGATTGGCTATACTGCTTTTGCTGCTTCAGAATTACATAGTGGGCCTCTTCGTGTGTACACCTTTTGCACCACCGAGAGATGGCAATTACAGCATTTGTAGCCTATTCTGTAGCTGATGTGGCAATCAGGGTAACACCACAAAGACTTCAAGTTTTAATTCTGTTTCACTCACCACAGATCTGCCAGACCCGTTAAATATTTTGAGCATTTTCAGTTTTTGTTTCAGATTTCCAGCGTCTGCAGTACTTTGCTTTTGTTTTGGTGAGGGTATTGAACTGGTTGCCATATGGAATGATCGAAGAAAATAGCAAAAGTACGGTTAAGGAGAGAGTTGATCCATACATGAGGGAGAAGGGAATAGCAGGAGAACGTAATTACAGTTTCAGGTGCCTTGTGTGGACTATAAACATCTACATCACACATTAACCATGTTCTTACTGAATGATAGAACATGCATAGGGATCGGTTAGGCTGAATGATCTCTTCTGTTTAGATGCTGTATAATCCCAGCGAATATACATTACATTCTCTAAAGCCACAATCTTCTCCCTAAGTTAATGTAGCCTGACCAGCAATGCCTATGGCATGTTTTTAAAATCTAATTACTTTTCCTTTTGAAATGAAGTATCACAGCTGCAATGTAACAGACGCATGAGAGACCCAGGATTTTTAAACACAGACACAGAGACACACACATAGGTCAATTATAGACCATAAGATATAGCAGCAGACCATTCAGCTCATTGACATTGCCCCACTATTCGATCATGGCTTGTACGTTTGTCGACTCATTTTCCTACCTTGTCCCTTTAACCCTTGATCCCCGTACTAATCAAGAACCTATCTCCATCTTAAATACACTCAATGATTTGACCTCCACAGCCTTTGCATCAATGAGTTCCACAGATAAACTACACACTGGCTGAAGAATTTCCTCCTCATCTCAGTTTTAAAGGGCCGTCTCTTCACTCTGTGGCTGTGCCTTCGGGTGCCAGATATTTTCATCAACTTGTTTAGATACATTATGTCACACCTCTAGAATAGGTGAGACTTGAACCCAGACCTCCTGCATCACAAGAGCCAAAAAACCTGAAATTCTCCAAGTCAGAATTGAACCAGCAACCTAAGGCTGTTGGTTTTGTGATGCCCTACAGTTCTCTGCTCTACCAGCTGAGCTATCAAAGAAGAGTATCAGTTGAATAAGAGTCAGTGTTATAATCATCACATTACACTGATTATTGCTATCCTGCAAAGTTAACCACTTAGCTTAATTGTTTGGGGAGAACACTAGGCATAGCAAGACCAATAGTTTAATTGTTTCTCAGGATACAAGTCAGGATCCAAAATGAAATGTTATAATACTTGCTTTTAAATAAAGGATGCTGAAGTCAAAGATTGTATACATAAATTTGATTGAGTTGCTGAAATGGAGATGTATTTAACCTGGTCACTTCTTTTACAATAGAATGTCTACCTGCCATAATCACAAAAAGCTTTTAATAACCCAAAAGTTTAATTGTCACTTAGTCAAGTAGGATTGCCAATTGGATCACGGCTGCTAGCATTTGAAGTTAAATCTAACTTCTTGCCATTATGATGGAAGGTCATCAGTCTTAAATGTGAACTTATTTTTGTTCCACAGTTGCTGCCTGAGCAGTTAATTCTTTCTTGCATTTGCTTTTTTTGAATTTAATTTGCCAGCCTCTGCAGTATTTTGGTTATATTACAACATTCTAAAATTGTTTACCTGTTACAATGTGTGATGTTGAGAGTATTATGTGCCATTAACTCTTTACTCAGCGAGTCATGAGTTCATGGAATGCCCTGCCAGTAGCAGTGGTGGACTCTCCCTCATTATGGGCATTTAAGCGGGCATTGGATAGGCATATGGGAGGATAGTGGGCTAGTGTAGGTTAGGTGGGCTTGGATCGGCGCAACATCGAGGGCCGAAGGGCCTGTACTGCGCTTATTCTTCTGTGTTCTATGTTCTATTTCTAACTTTTAACCAATATCCTGTAACGTTACTCACTTTGAAGTCTGAGGATGCCCTTTCAACCAAGGAACAACTGTACAAATGTGTAATCTGCTGAGAGGGTTATGATTTGAGAAAAGCAAATACACTGTGGTGAGGTGGGAGTGGGAGCATAGGAGGGTTTAGCACAGACCACCCCACCCCCCAACAAAAAGTGTTTATGCACAAATTTCTAACTGCTGTTATTTGGGTTACACAGCATTTGGGAAGTTACATTTGCTAAAGAAACAGTTGGGTTCTGAGAAATGTGGTTTAAAAATGTCATAACAGGAAGTACTCTGCACAACTTGGATCACTTAAGTAACACCTCTTTTACCTCAAACAAAAGCTTAATACAAATTCACGATTAAGATGCCAAAGACTACTACAATCAACGATTGCATCAAACATTCTGAAAGACAATTTGAGGTCACATAACACTTTGGAACCTTTTACTGTGAAGCAATCATTTATTGATATGCAGCTCTTTAAACTGGTACAACTCATTGAGCCACAAATCCTTAAACTAACATCAATTTAGACAGAAGGTGTCGGAGCAGAAGTAGGCTATTCAGCCCAATGAATCTGTTTCACCATTCTATGAGATCATGGCTGATCTAATGGCCTTCAACTCCACTTTGCTGCCTTTTCCCCATAACCCTTGATTCCCTTACTAGTTTAAAATCTATCTCAGCTTTGAATATATTTAATGACTCAGCCTCAGCAGCCCTCTTTGGTAAAGAATTCCACTGATTTGACAGCCTCAGAAGAAATTTATCCTCATCTTTGTCTTAAATGTGAAACTCCCTATTCTGAAATTATGCCCTCTTGTCCTAGACTTGCCCACAAAGGGAAACAACCTTTCCACAGCTACCCTGTCAAGACCCCCAAGAATCTTACAAGTTGCAATAAGGTTGCATCTCACTCAGCGGGCACAGACCCTACCTGTTCATCCTTTCCTATTAAGGCAGTCCCTCGATACCCTGTATCAACATTGGAAATACATCAAAGAATGTGCACAATGCCAGTTTATCTTCCCTTAGGGGCCCAAAACTGTTCACAGTATTCCAGCTATGGTCTGGATGGTCCTGATGAATGGCTCTTGCCAGAAACATTGATTCTCCTACTTCTTGGATGCTATCTGACCTGCTGTGCTTTTGCAGCACCACACTCTCAACTCTGATCTCCAGCATATGCAGTCCTCACTTTCTCCTTCCAGCTACGGTCTGACTAGGGCCTTGCTTTTTCTGTGTGTTCATGTGAAACACAAATGCTGTAATTGTCCTTTTGACATGGGTTCCCATTTAAAATGCTAGCATTAGCATCTTGCCATTTTCGAAATGACCGAAGAGTAACGTCCTTTCAACAAGTAGTAGTTTGATGTGGTTCATTACAAATCATACTGTGTGATATACTGTATATCAACACCAAACAAACAAATAGAATTATTTTTCAGAGGACAAAAACCTGAATTAGAATGAAAGCAAAAGATGTTCTCAATCTTCTCGACTTTATTTGAATAAAAAATGAGTGACATCCAAAGGTTCTGCATGAAATGCTACCACTTAGGTCAAAACTGACATGAATTTCAGAACATGGGACAAAGTTAACAAAAATATAAAACATCTGGCAAAATGAATTCAGAGTGGAAAAGATACTAAACAAAGTGCTTCAGGTTTTATATAAATATTTCTTCCACAGTGCCCGGCCCATATCCCTCCAAACCCTTCCAATTCAAATACCCATCCAAATGCCTCTTATATGTTGCAATTGTACCAGCCTCCACCACATCCTCGGCAGCTCATTCCATACACGTACCACCCTCTGCGTGAAAAAGTTGCCCCTTAAGTCTCTTTTATATCTTAGATTGTGGTCGGCATGGATGGGTTGGACCGAAGGGTCTGTTTCCATGCTGTACATCTCTATGAATTGTAAATTAGGATAATGATCAGGATTCAAAACTGACATATGCCCAAAACTGTTTCAAACTGGGTAGTTTTGGTCTCCATATCCAAAACAGGATAGATATTTTCTAATTAACCTGTTCAGAGATGTAGCTATGCACTTCTGGAGCAGGTAGATCTCTAATCCGGGTCTCCTGGCTCAGAGGTAGGGACACTACCACTGCACCACAAGAGCCCTTCGAAAAGAGAAAACGATTGTTATAGAAAGAACACATTTATTAGAGACATTTCTCAGATGATAAAATCAAATAATCTCAGACTATATTCTCTAATGTTTATAAGAATATTTTTACAGGGCTTCACATAGTAGAAATTGGAATGATGTTTCTGTGAGTTGAGTCGTCAAGAATTGAGGTTACAGGCTGAGAATAAGATTATGGCAATGGAGAGAAGATTGTTCATGCAAGATGTTGTAAATCTTTGAATTCCCTACCTAGAGACCTTTTGATGGTCACATGTCAAGTGAATTCAATTCATTTTTAAGTAAAGGAAACTAGTTACATGGATATAGTGAGGGAAGGTGTGCCTAGAAGGTCAGCAATGATCTTATTGAACAGGAGAACAAACCTGAAGGACTGACTTCCTTATATTTCTCATGTTATGTTCTAGACAACTTGGGGAGATGGAGCACATGCAGGCCATCTGGCCTCTTGAACCTGCTCTGCCATTCTTGATTATGGATGATCATTCATCTCAATGTCATTTTCTCATGCTATCTACATGTACCTTGATGCCAACAGTATCTCAAAATTTATCCATCTGTATCTTGAACATACTCAAGGAGTGAGCCTCTATAACTTGCTGGGATACAGAATTCCGAAGATTCACAATCCTCTGAACATCTCAATGTCAGGGCCTAGCTCTTATTCAGGAGATTACATTCCATATTTATAGACACACCAGCAAGGGGAAACATCCCATCTAGATCTGTCCTGTCATGTATTATAATAATTTTATAATGAAATCACATTCAGATTTCAAAACTCGAGAATTCAACCGAAGTCTCCTCACTCCCTCCTGATAAGAAAATGCCGACATCTCAGATATCGGTGTAGTGAATCTCTGCTCACTCCCTTTTGGAAAGTTTATCCTTCCTCAAGAAAGAGAACAACTGCACACTAAAGGTACAGTCTCACTAAGGTTCTATAATTTCCCTGGAGCATCAGAGACTAAGGGGTGACCTTACATAGGTTTCTAAAATCATGAGGGGCAGAGATAAGGTGAATAGCAAAGGTCTTTTCCCTTGGGTGGTTGAGTTCACAACTAGGCATATTTTTACGGTGAGAGGAGAAAGTTTTAAAAAGGATATGAGAGATAATCTTTTTACATAGAGTGATTAGTACATGGAATGAATTACCAGAGGAAGTGGTGGACGCAAGTACAGTTCTAGCATTTAAAAGACATTTAGATGAGTACATGAATAGGAGAGATTTAGAGGAATACAGGCCAAATGCAGGCAAGTGGGACAAGTTTATTTTGGGATCATGGTTGGCAGAGACAAGTTGGACTTAAGGTTTTTAAAACTTTTCCAATCCTCTAGCTCACAACAGATTTTTGTCCAATTTCTTTTTTTTTAAAATTTCATGCTATCCTTAATTTCCTGTTTATCGATGACTGATTTATCACCAGTCTAGAATCCTTATTTCTCACTGGAATGTATCTTTGTAGTGAGCCATGAGCAAACTTCTGAAATGTCTGCCATTGTCCAACTATCTTTGCTACTAAACCCCGTTCCCTATTCACTCTAACTAGCTTGGCGCTGATTTCTTTGCAATTATCCCAATTTAAAATTAGTTCAAGTTACTCTTTCTCAAACTGAATGCTAAATTCTACCATATTATGGTCACTGTTTCCTGGAGGATCTGATATAATTTATCCACAAACTTGGAAATTTTGCACTTGATTCCTCATCAAAATCATCTTGAGATCATTACAGATTGTGAACAGCTGGGCTCAAGATAGCATACCCACTGGTTCGCCCTTATATGTATTCTGCTAACAATATCCTCAAAACAAAACTCTTACAAGTTTGTCAAGCATGAGTTTACTTTTAAAAGTCCATGTTAATTCTGAAACAATCAGATTATACTTTCTAAGTTTCCAGTAATTGCATCCTTTACAATAGATTCTATTATTTTACCTATTACTGACATTCCGCTAATGGGCCTGCAGTTAGACTCATGGACATTTACAGCAGAAGAGGCCATTCAGCCCTTTGTATTCACAAAGGTCAAAGATCTAGTTACGCTAATCCCATTTTCCAACTTTTGGCCCATCGCACTGGAGGCCACAACTGTGGAATTGAATATCTAATTACAGCTTAAATTTTGCACATGTTTCTGACACAACCACCCTTTTAGGCAGTGAGTTCCAGACACCCACCACATGAAACATATTCTCAATTCTCCTCTTTGTGTTCTACTCAAACTTAAAACTGTGTCCCTGGTTATTGATCCCTCTGCTAATAACAAAAATGTCATCCAATCTATGCTCTTCAATCATGTACACCTCTATCAGATACCCTGTATGGTGTGATAAGTAATGCAAATTTAATTTAGAGCTCTACAGTGAAGGGATGGTATCCACATCAAGGTCTACAATCTTGAGCTTATAGAGGGCATTGCTTCATTCCCACTGGAGTATCATAAGTAGTACAATCTGGCCACACGTTACAGCATGGACATAATTCAAAGTTTGGGAGAAGATTTGTAGCTCGGGTGCTCGTTGTTGTGGTTCTGTTCGCCGAGCTGGGAATTTGTCTTGCAAACGTTTCGTCCCCTGTCTAGGTGACATCCTCAGTGCTTGGGAGCCTCCTGTGAAGCGCTTCTGTTATGTTTCCTCCGGCATTTATAGTGGCCTGTCACTGCCGCTTACAGTTGTCAGTTCCAGCTGTCCGCTGTAGTGGCCGGTATATTGGGTCCAGGTCTGTGTGTTTGTTGATAGAGTCTGTGGATGAGTGCCATGCCTCTAGGAATTCCCTGGCTGTTCTCTGTTTGGCTTGCCCTATAATGGTCGTGTTGTCCCAGTCGAATTCATGTTGCTTGTCATCTGCGTGTGTGGCTACTAAGGATAGCTGGTCGTGTCGTTTCGTGGCTAGTTGGTGTTCATGGATGCGGATCGTTAGCTGTCTTCCTGTTTGTCCTATGTAGTGTTTTGTGCAGTCCTTGCATGGGATTTTGTACACTACATTAGTTTTGCTCATGCTGGGTATCGGGTCCTTCGTTCTGGTGAGTTGTTGTCCAAGAGTGGCTGTTGGTTTGTGTGCTGTTATGAGTCCTAGTGGTCGCAGTAATCTGGCTGTCAGTTCTGAAATGCTCCTGATGTATGGTAGTGTGGCTAGTCCTTTGGGTTGCGTAATGGCACTGTTCACCTCTATTGACAAAATCCTAGCCAGAGAAACAATAGCCAACCTGCTGAACAGACATAACAGACAACAGGACGTTGAACCCATCAACAAAGACGGCATAGTTAAACTACTGGACTTGTGCCTCACAACACACTTCACATTCAACAACCAGATATACGAACAAATCAACGGAACACCCATGGGCTCACCGATCTCTGGACTCATAGCAGAAGCAGTAATGCAAAAGTTAGAACAAACAGTCTTACCGCAAATTCAACCCAAACTTTGGATCAGATATGTTGACGACACCTTTGTAATAATTAAAAACACAGAAATAGAGAACACACACCAGATTATCAACGCCACACTCACAGGAATCCGATTCACTAGAGAGGAAGAAAAGGACAACCAACTCCCATTCCTAGACGTTTCACAACATGAACTTTCAAAAGGGAACTGGAAGACACTTGAAAAGGAAATAAATGCAGGGCTGTGGAGCAAAGTAGAAGTGTCAAATTAATTGAGTATCTCTTTTAAAGGACCATCACAGACAGCAGATAAGATCCCATGAGAGACTGTAAACTCTACAGTATCTACAGCCAAACAAAATCTATTTCTCAACAGTGTTTACAAGTGGCATTTTCTGTATGCTGTGATTGTTATACTCCCTTGGGCACTTTTTGAACATGACGGAGTCCCATTTGACAATTGTCCACCAAAGAAAACTGGTTAACTGGTCATCAACGTTCTATTATTTGCAGAGTCTTTGAAGGCTGCTACCGTATTTGTTTACATAACAGTCATATGCTTGAAAGTAATTCATCATGTACAATCTGGTTTGAGATGTCTCAGATGTGATAAACAAACAGCTCTTTTTTTTGAAAATGACTGCTTACTTATATTCACTTTCTTTTCAAAATCAATTTCCAAACTGTAAAAATACGACAAACGGACTAGATTGCATATCCACTTATAATTCCCATTGCAACCAATGCCAATTATATTACCTTGATCCTGACAATGCTACACACACACACAATTACACACACACACACACACACACACACACACACAAAGGGTTACAATAGTGAAGAGGTTGGGTGAACTCAGACTGTTTACACTGGAAAGACGGAGGCTGAGGGGTGAGCTAATAGAGGTCTACAAAATTATGAGAGGCAGAGATAGGGTGGCTAGTCAGAAGCTTTTTACCCCCCACTCCCCGAGTGGAAAGGTAACTACAAGAGGGAACAAGTACAAGGTGAGAGAAGGAACATTTAGGAGAGAAGTGCGTGGCAAGTTTTCCACACAGAGGGTGGTGAGTGTCTGGAACGCACTGCCAGTGGACATTGTGGAAGCAGGCACATTAGCAATGTTTAAGGCTATGTGAACAGGAGGTGAACGGAGGGCTAGAAACTGTGCATGGGCAATAAGTAACAGGTCTAAATTAGGAGTAGGAATTGGTGCAGGTTTATTGGGTCTGTTCCTATGCTGCATTGTATTGTATTATTGTCTTACTGTATAGTGAAAGAGGGACAGTAAAAAAGGCATCTTTTTCAGCCATATATAGTATCACACAATTATACTCAATTTTTTTTGATCATGCAAAAACAGAACAGGGAAAGAGCAGGAAATTAATTAAGCCTAAAACACGCTGCTACATTATAATTTAGCACAGTAACTCTATCACAGCACGTTGTCCCTCCACCCAGTTAGGAACAGTTAATATTCAAATATGAACACCACATTTTAACAAACAGAACTATACCACTAAATTTCATCTTTATTAAACAAAACAAACTTCACTGCAAATAAGAATAATTACTAAAATATACTCCTTCGACTTAACAATATGCTTTATAACTATGTGCCATTCATTCGTTCTTAATTCCCCATGAATTCATATGCGGTACTTCAATCTGAAGGTATTTGCTTCTGTAGGCACCATTCATTAATCAGAAGGTAATAGGAAGTAATAGGCCTTCAGTCCATCATGTCTGTTCTGGTCATTAAACATCTATCTATTCTAATCCCATTTTCCAGCATTTGACCCACAGCCTTGTATGCTATGGAGTTTCAAGTGTTCATCTGAATAGTTCTTAACTGTCTCGAGGGTTCCTGCTTGTATCACTATTTTATGCAGTGAGGTCCAGGACGGCACAGTGACTCAGTGGTTAGTACTGCTACCTCACGTGCATAAGGCACCTTAAGCAGACTGTAAAAACTTGAGAGAAAAGCAGATGTAGAGATAAACCATAAAATATTGCATTCATTCATTCAGATGGTACGTATTATTTGCCACGCAGAAGATAGCTGGGATCCTGCAATTGAACCAAAGTGAACAAGATCACAAGAACTTGAATAAGGCTGGAGGTTGCACCCACTCCAAAGAGACCCCCAATTCAGAGAAGTCTTAACCATGCTTGATGCTAAACCTACCTACAAAATAAAACCTCCACATTTATTAATTCTAAATGAGAGCAGAGATAATTTCATTCCCATCAGACTTCATATAATTCTACACAATTTTCCAATGTTCTGACATTTGCACACATTTTAGTATTGCCCAAATATGGGTAGAAAGTCTGCCCAGTGCTATCGTACAGACATAGATAGTGAATAAAATGGTAATTTGGAGGCCTCCAATTACATTTTCGCCACATTTCCTGAGCTAGAGAGTGGTGAATCTGTGGAAATCATTGCCAAGTTGTTGAGTGTAGTTGATTAGTAAGGCAATCAAAGGTTCTGCAAAATAAGCAGGAGAATGGAATTGTGGAACATATCAGCCATGATCAAATGGCATAGCAGACTTGATGGGCTGATTTGCCCAATTCTGCTCCTACATCTTATCGACTTATTTACTATGTGGAGATGATGGTGTTGGAGCTGGAAATGTGTTGCTGGAAAAGCGCAGCAGGTAGGCAGCATTCAGGGAACAGGAGAATCGACGTTTCGGGCATAAGCCCTTCTTCTCAGTCGATAAAGTCAGAAGGTGACTTCATCTGATGAAGGAGCAATGCTCCTAAAGCTTGTGATTTTAAATAAACCTGTTGAACTATAACCTTGTGTCATGTGACTTCCAACTTGGTCTTATTTATAGCCACTGCGAAATTTCAATGACAGAGTCATCTGTACATTTCGTGCAAAGACTGATGTAAGGTTGTTTTTAAAATGCTCTACCATATCACCCGATCCTGCCATCCAAAAATCTTCAATGGAGGGATAACACTGCTATTTCTATTCAGTTTTGGCAAATTAACTAAAACTACCAATAGCATGCTTTATGAAGTTGCAACAGGAAGCTCAAATGCTGGTAAAGTTCAAATAGCTTATGTAAATATATCTCTAAATTCTCAAACAAATCTTAAAAATTGCAAGTACAATCAGAAATAAATGGCTGGAGAGCCAAAGGAGAAGATTTGGAGTGAGTAACCAAATGCTTGGTGAAAAAGGTGAGTTTTAAGAAAGTTTAATGGTTGGAAATTATCGCTTATCAGGACCACATGCCAGATATGTGGCAGAAGACACAAAATGCAAGAATGCCAAATAAAATGTCATATTTAACTCAAACCCTTAACTTTCTCTTTCCACAGATGTGGAGGGTTTCCACCACTTCCTAGTTAATCAGGAATTCCAGCATCTGCACTATTTTCCTTTAATAATTTAAACGAAAAGCAACATTGGCTCAATGCTGTTTTAGTGAACAATTTGAAATCTAAACTACAGCAAAGTTCCTCATTTAACTTGTAAAATGACTAACTTCACCTCAATTACACTTTATCCGCTCCTTAAGTGATTACTGGATTCTCAGCAATGATGAAAGGTTCCAACCTGAAACATTGACTCCCCTTCTCCTTGGATGCTGCTTGACCTGTTGTGCTGTTTCCAGCTCCACTCTTTATCCACTTTCAGTAATCTAGAGATGTTCTCTGCTCTTGATGACTGGTTTCCCTTTTACTTTAAATGATAAGTAACTCCTAATCCCCATGCTGCCCATGGTGAGAGCTGCAAGATGGAGATTCCTCCCTTTGGCAAAAGCCAGGTGAATCGTCCAGCCTCATTCAAGTCCTCTTGACCTTGTTCTCTTCAGTCCAAGTTCACTAACCCATCTGTCTTTTGTGTGGCTGATACTACATAGCAGCTGTCTCCATATTTGCTTTTTTTCCCCTAAAATTATTGCAGTCTGCTTTGTCTGTGAAGTTCAGTTGTATCTTCAAAAAACCTGGTAAGCCAAACAAAAGGTCATCTCCATGGCAACATGAATCACATGGGACACACAAAAAAAACACTAGGGAGGAGTGGTAACACAAGGCCCAAGTGAGAAGTGTGCAAAGTCACAAGGATGCCAGCTTCAGAAATAGAGGAATCAAAAGTCCCAACACGACAGAGGAGTTCTTTGGCATTTAGAAAGTGGCAGAATTTAAAGAAATTAATGTCAATATAAAATGCTTATATTTACAAATTAAAGTAATGTTAAATATTATTTCTTATTATTGTTTATAATTGTAATTGCAGGGAGATAGGCAAAGAAAGCAACAGACAACAGTAGAACTTTGAATAATTTGACGGTTTTGATTTCTAGTAACTCTTATGTCTAGATTGGTACACTTGGCAGCTAATAAGCAAATTGTTTGTTTGGTTTTATGCAAGATCCATATGGTGGTGCTAGCTTTGCTTGTCTAGTTACAATCAAGTAAGGAACATATTGCATGGTTAATTGAACACAGTGATTACTGACATCACTCAGAACATCCCATACATAAATAACACTTCAAGTGACACCCTACACAAGGTATAGTTTTAATTTAAGTCCAGAATATTTTCAGCAATTTGATACTAGTATTGATCTTGGTCAGCAATGGCATTCTAATTTGTATCAATAGAATGTACAAACATTTCTAAAATCATACACTGCATTGTTCATCTACTACTGAATCTTGTAATGCCAGTTGCAATTCTATTGTACTAGTAGTTGCAGATATTTATCTTCGTATTTGTTTCTTCCTGTAGATTCCAGTAGTGAAGTGAGGCAGAAGCCGAAGATCATCGAAAGGCCTAAATCTGTACTCTCAAGAATCTCAAACTGTTTTTAAAACGTTCTTATATACTTGCACTACTTTGCTTAATGATCGCTTGTTCTGCAAATTGAAGTTTTTCTGCTTCCCTACTCGATTTGAAATCTTCTCAATCAAGTCATAATTCCTATCCTTTTTCTACAATTAGTGATTGTGTCAGCATTGGATAATGTCAATAAGCATTGCTAAGGCAAAGATGCAAAGGCAGGGGCCAGAAGGTTCTTCCAGACCTCTTACAGGTCTCTTTATTTGCCCTTTTGAACACATGCAAAAGCCTTTTCATTAATGAGCTGGTTGTCTGACTGTAAATGGGGCAGGTTCATAGGATTCTTACAGTGCAGAACGAGGCCATTAAGCCCATTGAGGCTGCAAACCTTCCAAAGAGCTTCCAGCAAGACCCACCCAACTCTAGCCCCATAACCCCACATGTACCATAGCTAATCCACAAAGCCTGCAAGTCTTTGGACTGTGGCTAGAAACCGAAGCTGCTGGAGGAAACCCAGGCAGACACGGAGAGAACGTGCAACCCCACCCAAAGCTGGAATCGAACCCAGGTCACTAGTGCTGTGAGTGCTAACAAGGTTACTTTTCCTTCTATGCTTTGTTGTGTAATTTGATTAAATTCTTTAATATTGCGTGTTACAATGAGTTTGGGTCATAGAGTTGCCAGTCTCCATGGCTTGAAGCTGACAGGTGATATTATTGTAGGCTCTGCAGGAGAGACAGCAGCTGAGGGACTTATAATGAAGATTCATGGACAAGCGAGTCAGCGCATGTGTAGTGGCCATCACTTAGGAAAAAGTGCTGGGGAAGCTGAAACGTCCGAAGGTAAATAAATGACCTGGACCAAATGGACTACACCCCAGGATTATGAAGGAAACAGCTGAGGAGATTGTGGAGGCATTGGAGGTGATCTTTCAGCAATCATCAGAATCAGGAAGGGTTCCAGAAGACTTGAAAATGGCTAATGTAACAGTATCTCAAATGCAGGAGATAGACTAATGCTGAAATAAGGATCTTCAACTAAGTTCAGTGATATATATTTTTGAGGCTTCAAAATGAGAGCTTTCAATTTTACCATGGTAGAACTATTCAGAACTTGCACTATCTTATCAACATTTCACTCCTGGGGGCTGGACCTATGGAGCTTAGATTAAAAACAACTCATCCCCTGAATAAAACAAGCTATCAAATATCACAGAGAAGACTGCTGCATGAAAAGATCTGGATTTTTTGTACCTGCTCTGGGCTATGAAAAACACGCTCACAAACAAGAAGCTTT
Source organism: Chiloscyllium plagiosum (assembly GCF_004010195.1). Taxonomy (NCBI): domain Eukaryota; kingdom Metazoa; phylum Chordata; class Chondrichthyes; order Orectolobiformes; family Hemiscylliidae; genus Chiloscyllium; species Chiloscyllium plagiosum. The sequence continues at coordinate 79,130,288 of NC_057714.1, forward strand.
ATGTTATAGCACTTTTACAGAATGCAGTAAGGCATACATGTTGGAAAATATTGTTTAGTATAAATTCTCACAGTGGTGACTGGATACATACCTGGATGCCTGTCATAGATGCGGTAACTAAAATGGACACATGTCCAAGCCATAACTTAGCAAGTGTCCACAAGGACGTAAGTGAACATTTTTCTCAGGATATGGGCATCATCACCAAGGCCACATTTATTGCCCAATCCTAATTAAACTAAGAGAGGTTCTTCTTGAACCACTGCAGTGTACTGAACTATGTGGCAAATGGCATTTGCTCAAAGCTTTGACTCAGTCACAATGAACTTCTACAGACTGTTTCTAAATAACACAAATATAGAAGACTGCTTTTTATCAATGCTCAATAAAATGTTGCAATACTAAAGTAATATTTAAATAATATTTAAATCAATATTTAATCTTGATTGTTTGTTATGGTATTTAAGTACTTACTATAATTGCAATAAAATCAACTTGACTTGACTTTCTTAAATGTACATCCAAAGATAATTGGGCTAATATCTTCATAATGCTAGACAGTGAACTCCAAATGGGATACCCAAAGTCTAGTAACAAACCATACCTTGACCGTACTTTATTCAGATCAACAGCTTGATTCAGTCACTATTTCAAATTATAATCTTAAGAACACTCCTTTTTTTGTGTATATCCCTTTCTCGATCAGATAAGTTGGGTGTTCATTTGGGCTCAGCTTCCAACTACACACTTCAGTTATCTCAATTGGTCCTAGCTATATTCTCAACATTTTTCTGCTGATTTAGTCACTCAGTTATGAAGCAGTGTGCAGGAATGATGATAGATAAGATAGTTTAACACAGCAGAAAATTCATTGCTGAAATGTTTTCTCTCTTCTCTCAAAAGGATGAGAATCTTTGGAACTCGTGTCCACAGACAGCTATGGGGGAATAGTCCTCATGTATATTTAAGGATGAGATAGATGGATTCCTGATCAGTAGGAGAATGAAGGGTTATGGTGAAAAAACAGGGAAGTGGACATGAGGAATGTTGGATCAACAATGACCATATTGAATGTAGAGCAGGCTCAAGGGACCAAAATGGCCCATTCCTGTTTCTATTTCTATGGTCTTATGTCACTCGATATCCTTACATAACTCCTACTACTCCATCTGAAAAATGTGTTGCTGGTAAAGCGCAGCAGGTCAGGCAGCATCCAAGGAGCAGGAGAATCGACATTTCGGGCATAAGCCCTTCTTCAGGGCTACTACTCCATCGGTAATTTCACAGTCAAACTTGAAAGCCTATGTTAGCTTCTATAATTAAAAATATTACGTCTACCTCTAACATTGCCAATCCTTCATCTCCACAACCAACAAAACTCTTACTTTTGCTCGGTCCTTCTGAAACTCTGTAGCTCCACCTTACATAAATCCTAGCTGTTCACAATCCTCCCCTTACAATTTTTTTTCAATCTGATCATCTTTGATCTTGCCATATTTTATCAATTAACCCACTCGCCAATACATTTACTCTAAAATCTCTGACTTTTTGTCAAAATGTCCCTTTTCAGTCTTGTTCCAGTGACCTTTAATTTTCGTCAATCACATCATGTATCTTGATTTCTTTTACAGCATAAATCAATGGCAAAATCTTCATCTATCATGTTTCTAGAATATGGAATTTTACTGTTTATACTCTTGCTTCATTTAAGAGCTACTGTTCGCTCACACCTTTGGTTATCTCCTCTTTTTTTGCTTCTACTCCTGTTTACTGTGCTCCAAGCTTCTTTCAAATGCATTTGGGACTTCACTTATACAAGGATGCTTACACTTCACCACACCCAAGGGGTGTGCTGTTGTGAAGCTGTTGTTGTGTGTACTTACTTAGTTCCATGGTCAGATTTACAGACCTAATTCTGTGACAACATGCAAAAGGCCATATTAATTTAATAGGTTGTCAGACTGCACCAGAAACCTTATTTTATTTAATTTATATATTTAAAAGAAAATCATCTTTAGAACAATAGAATCACATACTTTGGCTACAATTTTGAATTCCCATCATGCTTGCCAATTCACTGACAGAAATCACTTTTGAACATTTTGTACAATCTTTCAAACAGTAGACACAAATGCTGTTGTGTGTGATCTGAATGTTGAAGTTACAAAAAGCTCTTTGCTATTTGGGTGAAGTCCCCAAGGATGGAAGGGCAATCTCGCAAAAAAACCAAAATGATCTGACAAACAGATTTTCCTCTCATTAATTCCCACACATGAATGCATCTGTTTTTTAAAAGCAGATTCTGTTACAGGGATGAGTCACTGTGTCACTCATGAGCAAATGAACAGTCTTTGCCAACAATATACAAGTTTAACATTTACACAGACGGAATTTATGTTCTAAATAACCTGAATCCTACTGATTCCAAATAAAATTTTCAAAGCAATAAAAATCAAATTACCCCAATATAGGTCAAAGCAAACATCTGCATTCCTGGTTACAAGTTCACATCAATTTTACCTTCAATTGTACAAGAAAATTTGTTAGCATTAATAAACATGCACATTTCATTTGAAATCATTGTTTGCAATTGCACTGCTTCTTACTAAACTACCCATTTATCTAGCTTGTGCAGAAAGATTGTTACACAATTATTGGGGATTAAAATTTATTATACCTCATAATGCCAGCTGACTAACATAAGACCATAAGAAATAGGATCAGGATTAGGGCATTCAGCCCCTTGAGCCCACTCCGCCATTCAATAGGATCATGGCTGATCAGACATTCCTCATGCCCACGTTCCTGTCCTTTCCCCATAACTCTTGATTCCCCTATTGACCATATATTACCCAGAATTATACAGCCTAAGCAAGTGGCAGGTTTTCTGTAACACCAAGACAGGCTGTACTTTCAAACAGTTTTAGATTAGATTAGATTAGATTAGATTAGATTTCTTACAGTGTGGAAACAGGCCCTTCGGCCCAACAAGTCCACACCGCCCCGCTGAAGCGCAACCCACCCATACCCCTACATTTACCCCTTACCTAACACTACGGGCAATTTAGCATGGCCAATTCACCTGACCCTGCACATCTTTGGACTGTGGGAGGAAACCGGAGCAGATGGATAGACAGGTCGAATATGGTTTATTGAAAAATCATGGCAGCAGATCCAGATTATGATGATACGAATAAAACAAATAATTAGTTCTTCTTCTATTTTAATGAATGAATTCTCCAGTTGGCAGAACACATTGAAGTAAGGAAATGCTAAATTCAATTAAATTGGTAGCAACTTCATCTTAGTCAGAAGTTGCCATTTAAAGTGCAACCATAATAAACAGCACAAAATTCTGGCTGAGATTTTAGTGCATTACTAGAAGACTGTATTGACAGATTGATTTTCCTTATGAGAAAATACATAGCTCACAAGAATAAAGAATTCTGCAGTATTATTTGAAGAAAATTAGCCAACTCTCTTGACTTCACATTTCTGTGTAAAATCATTTAACTGCATTCATAGTCTCACACCTCTCTTTCTGTGGAGTCACCTTCTGTGCTACAAATTCTCGTCCCACTCCCAAATTCTGCATTCTTCGCAGGCAAATCTCTTGTAAATTCATTAGTTGGTAGATATACCTTCATCTAACAAAGCCCATGCCGTGGAATTTCCAAAGTTTCAAGCATGCACATCTCTAGCCAAGCAGATGGGCAGATGGATAGACAGGTCGAATATGGTTTATTGAAAAATCATGGCAGCAGATCCAGATTATGATGATACAAATAAAACAAATAATTAGTACTCATAGGTTAATTATAGACAATTAAACTATAAAACACTAAGAGTATTGCAGAATACAAATGCTATCATATGCAATTTTTCCTTTTCTGAAGTATTGCAAACAGCTGTTCTACACATATTTTCTTGTATTATTGGTGAAATTTTCTATGATCCAATATGGCTTTAAATTAGCTCTTAACATGTAGCTGAATTGCACTATTCTTCCCTAGTTATGAACTTTTTCAAAGTCACAGGCATAAAAATAACACTATATTATAGCATACAGTATATCTTCTGCATGATAGGTAGCTTTTCCAGCCTACCCTGCCTCAAGACCCAGTTATGCTGCTGGTGGATCAATACCAGTAGTAATTTAAAGGTTTTAAATTGTGGTACATCTCCCATTAAATCCATATAATACTATTATATAAGCAAAGGTAAGTTAATATGATTAAATCTTTTGATTTATCTATACAAAGTGAATTAGTTCCTTATTGTCTATCTGCCTTAGCGAATTTAATCAAAAAGAATGGCCTTGAAAGGCAAGGTAATATTAATAACCAATATAACAGGGACAAGTCTCCTCAAATTCACTGGAGAAAGTCAATTTTATTTTGGAGTCTTTGCAAGATTAATTATCCATCCATTTTTATTCCAACTCTGTACATACTGTCTTTAAATAATGGTTGATACAAGCACTGTATTAATCAATCAGGCTTGTAAAAGTCACTGAGTAGTGTTCTAAAACAATCACACTCAGGGTCCATGACTGTTCACCATTTATATGAACACATAAAACTTGTGAATTAGAAGTACTATTTTTAAACTGATAGTCACCAAATTGGACATTACTTAATACTGTAGGGAACAGAGAAAGAATACAGAAAGAACCTTGCAGAATGGATGTGGAATTGATAAATGTACTTCAATATAGTTAAATGTGAGGTGATACAATTTTGGTAAGATAAATGAAGAGATGAATTGCTCCTTGGGAAGGTAGGTCTAAAATGTGTAGAGTAGTAAAAACACCTGAGAATACAATAACACAAATCAATGAAAGGAGAGATGTAGATTAATAGGATCATACAAAAGTGCATACAAAATGCTCATGCTCATTTCTAGAGGGATAGAATTGAAAAAGAGATGCCATCTTTGATTGACATTGAAATTTGGTTAGACCACACTTGAGGTTCTGTAAACAGCTCTGTTCTTTATATTATGAAAAAGGGATATAGAGGGATGGAAAATGCAAAAAAAAACATACTGGAATGATAACAAAGCAGAGAGATTAGATTTATGAGGAAAGGTTCAACAGGCTGAGACACTTTTCTCTAAAGGGTCATATAATAGAAATTGTTAGCGCTATGGCAGGGTTTAATATCATGGAGAAAAGGGTTCCACTTTGTGGGGCACAGCAGAAGTGGAGCAATAAATGTAATATGGTAAAAACGAATACATCAACAGGATATTCAAGGGAAACACGTTTACTCAGCATGACTAGAATGTGGAATATCAGATGGAATAGTTCAGGTAACTAGTGAAGATCCATTTTAAAAACAAGAAATTGGAGTAGACCATTTGCCTTTCAAACCTACTTTGTCATTTAATAGGATCATAGCTGCTCAGCTGACCCACTTGCTCTTCATAAACATTGCCTTGATTGTGGATCAAAACTTTGCTTAACTCAGCCTTGAGTATACTCAATGACCAGCCTCTACTGTTCAGTAGACTTGGAGAGTTCCAAAGATTAATAAATCTCTGAAAACAGAAATTCCTCCAAATTTCTATCTTAAATGAGAGATCCCTTCTTTTTAATCTGTGCCTCCCGGGTTCTACATTCCTCTATAAAGTGGAAAGATCCTTTCAGCATTCATCCTGTCAAGTCTCTCAGGATCCTTTGTTTCAATATGATTACCTCTCATTAATCTGAACTGCAAAGAGTACAACCTGCTCAATCTTTTTTTAAAAAGACAATTCCTTCATCCCAGGATTTGGAGGTGCCGGTGTTGGACTGGGTGGACAAAGTTAAAAATCACTCAACACCAGGTTATAGTCCAACAGGTTTATTTGGAACCACTAGCTTTCGAAGTACTGCTTCTTCATCAGGTGTCTTCTTGGAGATCCTCTCCACTTTGAGCCAGCAGATAGTTGTGTTGATGCCAGACATGATTTGGAGATGCCTGGTGTGGACTGGGGTGACAAAGTTAAAATCACACAATACCAGGTTTTGGTCCAACAGGTTTATTCGGAAGCACTGGTGTTCAAAATGCTGATTCTTTATCAGGTGGTTGATGAAGAAGCAGTGCTTTGAAAGCTAGCACTTCCAAATAAACCTGTTGGACTATAATGTGGTGTTGTGTGGTTTTAACTTCATCCCTTCATCGTAGGGAAGCTTTTCTGAACTGCTTCCAATGCATGTGTATGCCTTCTTAAGTAAGGAGACCAAAAATATACGCAGTACTTAGGTGTGGTTTCACCAGAGCTCTGTACGTTGTAACAAGACTTCCTTATTTATATACTACAGCCCCTTTCAATAAAGGCCAACATTCCATTTCCATCTCTAATGACTTGCTGTACCTTTAAGCATGGTCCTTGACCTCCTCCATTGCCACAATGAATCAGACCGCAAATTGGAGGAACAATACCCCATCTTCCGCTTGGGCAGCCTACAGTCCAGAGGACTCAACATTGAATTCTCCAATTTCAAAAAACCATCCTTTCCATTTCCCGACTCCCTTCCCAGCCCCTCCCCCTTCCTTCCATTCCATTCCTCCAATCGACCCTCCCTTCCAGCTACCAACGGGATTCATTCCTCCTATCGACCAATCAGATCATACCCTCTACCTGTGTTCACATATCTCTACCTCATCATTCCACACCCCCCCCCCTTTATCTGCAGCTCCCCTTACAACCATGCCCAGTCCTGAAGAAGGGTTACAACTGGAATGTTGACTTCTCCACTTCCTGATGCTGCCTGGCTTGCTGTGTTCTTCCAGCCTTCTGCTTGTCTACCTTGGTCCTATTGGATGGCAGAGCAGGTTTGAGAGGCTAAACGGCTTACTTCTGTTCTTATTTTTTATGGTCCCATTATCTAACTTTTTACCTATGCTCCCATTATCCCTTTTTATTCCATGAACTTTCAACTCTCCCGACAAGCCGGTTATGTAGCACTTTATCAAATGCTTTTTGAGAGTCAATGCATATCACATCCTCAACTCCATTTTCCTGCTTTATCCCCATAATCCCCATTCCCTTACTGATTAATCATATAAATATATTCAAATATTTAAGGAAAATATTACTGCTGTAACGAGAGAAGATATTTCTGAAAATATATGGTTGAAATTAGAAATTTAAAAAAGTGATCACCTGGAGATCGTACTATAGACCCCCCAATAGTCAGAGCGAAATTGAGGAACAAATATGTAGGCGATCACAGATATGTGCAAGGGGATTTTAATTTTCAAAACTACCATAGTGTTAAAGGTTTGGATGGTGAAAAAACTGTTAAATGTGCACAACATTTAAAAGGCATCTGTATGGGTGTATCAGTAGGAAGGGTATAGAGGGATATGGTGCGAATGCTCGCAAATGGAACTAGATTTGTTTGGGATATCTGGTTGGCATGGAGGAGTTGGACCAAAGGGTCTGTTACTGGGCTGTACAGCCTTAAGAAAATTTTCTTTATCAATAAGTAAAGTTTTCAAATTGAAGTAAGGCAAATTTTAATGGTATGAGACAAGAACTTTCAAAACTTGATTAGAGCAGACTGTTCACAGGTAAAGGGATCTATACGTGGAGGCTTTCAAAAGTGTGATTATGAGAGTTCAGAGTCATTAAGGTCCTGCTAGAGTGAAAGCTAAGGCTGATTGGATTAGAGAACAATGGATGAGTAAAGATATTGTCAAGAATAAAAAGGAATCTTATATTAAATATTGACAACTGGGTTTAAATGAATCTCTTGCACAGTATAAAGAGTAAAGCAGTATTCTTAAGTGGAGATCAGGAAGGCAAAGAGAAGATTTGGGTAGACTTGACAAATAAAGGTTAAGGATAGGAGGTGGCATAGTAACTCAGTGGTTAGCACTGCTGCTTCACAGCAGCAGGGATGCAGGTTTGATTCCAGTTTCAGGCATCTGTCTGTGTGGAGTTTGCATGTTCTCCCTGTATCTGTGTGGGATTCTGCTGGATGCACCGGTTTCCTCCCATACTCCAAAGGTGTGCAGGTTAGGTGGATTGGCCATGCTAAATTACCTATAGTGTCCAGGGACATGTAGGTTAGGTGTGCTAACCATAGTAAATGCAGAGTTACAGGGACAGAGTAGGGGGATGAGTCTGGATGGGGATGCTCTTTGGAGTGTTGGTGTGGACTTGATGGGCTGAATGGCCTGTTTCTACACTGTGGGGATTCCTACAAGAGCAAGACAGCAATTAGAGAGTGAGTGGGGCCGCTTCAAGATGAAAGGGGTCACCTTTATGTTAATATTAAATGAATATTTTGCATCGGTGTTTACTGGAGAAAGAAATGGAGACGAGAGAACTCATGGAAATAAACTGAAAACAAAAAGTGCTGGAGATCACAGCGGGTCAGGCAGGATCCATGGGGAAATAAATATTGATGTTTTGAAAACAATTCACATTACAGAAGAGAAAGTGCTGGAGGTCTTAGAAAACAAAGATGGATAAATCTCCTGCACGTCATTTGGTTCTGGATGTAGGTTTGCTCGCTGAGCTGGGAGGTTCACTTCCAGGCGTTTCGTCACCCTACTAGGTAACATCTTCAATGGGCCTCAGGTGAAGCAGTGTACTGATTCCTGCTTTCTATTTATATGTTTGGGTTGGTGATGTCATTTCCAGTGGTGATGTCATTTCCTGTTCTTTTTCTCAGGGGATGGTAGATGGGGTCTAACTCGATGTGTTTGTTGATAGAGTTCTGGTTAGATTGCTATGCTTCTAGGAATTCTCGTGCGTGTCTCTGATTGGTTTGTCCTAAGATGGATGTGTTGTTCCAGTCAAAATGGTGTCCTTCCTTATCTGTATGTAAGGATATTAGTGAGAGAGGGTCATGTTTTGTGGCAAGTTGGTGTTCATGTATCCTGGTGGCTAGTTTTCTGCCTGTTTGTCCAATGTAGTGTTTGTTAAGTTCTTGCATGGTATTTTGTAAATGATATTAGTTTTGCTCGTTGTACAACTGTAACAAACAGGCAGAAAACTAGGCACCAGGATACATGAACACCAACTAGCCACAAAACAACATGACCCTCTCTCACTAATATCCTTACATACAGGTAAGGAAGGACACCACTTTGACTGGAACAACACATCCATCTTAGGACAAACCAATCAGAGACACGCACGAGAATTCCTAGAAGCATAGCAATCTAACCAGAACTCTATCAACAAACACATCGAGTTAGACCCCATCTACCATCCCCTGAGAAAAAGAACAGGAAATGGCATCACCACAGGAAATAACATCACCATCCCAAAGAAACCCAAACATATAAATAGAAAGCAGGAATCATGTACACTGCTTCGCCTGAGGCCCACTGAAGAGGTTACCTAGTAGGGTGATGAAACGCCTGGAAATGAACCTCCCAGCTTAGTGAGCAAAACTACATCTAAATCCTCAACCTGAGCTACAAATCTTTTCAAAACTTGCTAAGACCTCATTTAGTGTATCCCAGGATGTTGTAGGATTTATGGAGGGCTCTTTACAGAAATATTTGTATAATCTATAACTATGGGTGAGGTGCTGGATGATTGGAGAATGGCTAACGTTCCTTTGTTTAAGAAGGGATGTAAGGAGAAGCCTGAGAACTATAGACCTGCGAGTCTGACTTCGGTGGTGGGTAAGTTGTTGGAAGTGATTCTGAAAGATAGGATATGCATTTGGAGATGCAAGGAATGATTAGGGATAGTCAGCATGGTTCTGTGTGAGGGAAATAATGTCTCACAAACTCGATTGACTTTTTTGAGGAAATGACCAGAAAAATGGAGGTGGGCAGAGCAGTAGACGTTGTTTACTTGGACTTTAGTAAAGCCTTTGATAAGGTTCTGCATGGTAGACTGATTAGTAAAGTTTGATCACATGGGATTCAAGGTGAGCTTGCCAACTGGATACAAAATTGGTTTAACAGCAGAGACAGAGAGTGATGGTCAAGGGGACCAGCTGGGCCCACTTTTGTTTATCATTTATATAAATGACTTAGATGAGAATATGGAAGGCATGGTGAGGAAGTTTGCAGATGACACCAAGGTTAGTGGTATAATGGGCAGTGAAGAAGGGTACCTAAAATTACAAAGAGATCTTGATCAACTGGGTCAATGGGCTAAGGAGTTTCAAATTGAATTTAATTTGGATAAATGAAAGCTATTGCATTTGGTAAAACAAACAAGAGCAAGACTTAGACAATTAAAAGTACAGCATTGGGTAGTGTTGTAGAAGAGAGAGGACAGTTCAGTACATAATCGTTTGAAGTTTGTGTCAAATGTTAAGAAAGCTTTTAGCACACTTACCTTCATTGCTCAAACCACGGAGTACAGGATTTGGGACATTATGTTGAGGTTTTATAAGACAGTAGTAAGGCTTCTTCTGCCGTAGTGTGTCTGGTTCTGGTCGCCCTGTTATAGGAAGGATATTATTAACCTGGAGAGGGTTCAGAAGAGACTTATCATCAGGATGTGGCGGGTATAGAGGATTTGAGATATGTAGAGGGACTGGATAGGGTGAGACACTTTTCCACTGGAGCATAAGACATTTATAAAATCATGAGGGATATAGATAAGGTGATTGGCAGGTGTCTTATCCCCAGGGTGGAGAATTTCAAGACTAGGGGGCATATTTTTAAGGCAAGAGGAGAACAATTTAAAAATGACATGATGGACAATTTTTTTTATATAGAGAGAGTGGTTTGCGTGCGAAATGAACTTCCAGAGGAAGTGGTAGATGCGGGTATACTTACAACGTTTAAAAGACATTTGGATAAGTACATGAATAAGAAATGTTTGGAGGGATAATGTGCAGGCAGGTGGGTCTTGTTTAGTTTGGGATTATGGTGAACATGGACTGGCTGGATCTAAGATCTGTTTCTATGCTTATGACTCTATAACCCAACCTTTACAGCCTTCTGCAGTAAAGAATTCCACAGATTAGCAAACCCCAGGTTAAAAAACAAATCCCCTCACCTCTGTCTTAAATGTATGGTGAAGTTTAAATCGAATTAGCTAGTTCTCCCTGGATCCCATGTAACCTAACCTTCATGATTAGTCTTTTATATGGGACCATGTCAAAGGCCTTACTAAAGTCCAAATAGAGAACATCTGGTGCCCTACCCTCATCTATCCTCTTGGTTACCTTTTTGAAAAGCTCTAAAAGATCTGTCAGATATGACTTTCCACCCACACAGCCATGTTGACTATCCTTAATCATCTATTACTATCCAAATGTTGGTTTATCCTGTCCCTCAGTATCCTCTCCAACAACTTGCCTACCACTGACATCAGGCTTACTGGCCTATAGTTCCCTGGCTTGTATTTACTACCTTTCTTAAACAACGGATCAACATTAGCCACCCTCCAGTCTTCTGGAACATCACCAATGGCCAAAGATGAAGCAAAGATCTCTGCAAGGGCCTCTGCAATTTCTTCCTTCACCTCCCACAACATCCGAGGATGGACTTGACCAGGCCTAGGGAATTTATTCACCTTAATGCGCTTTAAGGCTGCAGACACCTCCTCTCGGGTAATATGTATACTGTCCAAAACATTCCCACTTGTTTTCTTTATTTCCTTAGCATCCATGATTCTCTTCTCAGTAAATACAGAGAAATATTCATTAAAAATCTCCCCCATTTCCTGTAGCTCCTCACATAGATGGCCATGCTGATCTTTGTGGGACCTATTGTCTCCCTCGCCACCCTTTTACTCTTATTATAGCTATAGAACCACTTGGGATTATCTTTAATCTTATCTGCCAGATGCATCTCATACCTTTTTGCTCTTCTGATTTCTCTTTTAAAGTGTGCTCCCACACTTTTTATAATCATCTAGGATGAGCCTTGAGCCTAATAGCTTAAACGCAATGCATGCCTTCTTTTTCCTGACCAGAGCCAGGGATGCCTGAACCTGCCAGTTTTCCCTTCACCCTAACAAGGGCATACTGTCCCTGCACTCTTAATATCACACTTTTAAAAGCCTCCCATTTGCCAATTGTTCCTTTTACTTTAAACAGACTCACCCAATCGACCCCTGCTAGATCCTGCCTAATGGCCCCAAAATTGGCCATCCTCTAATTTAGCACCTTAAGCTGTGGACCTCTCTTATCGTTATTCATAACTATGTCAAAACTAAGAAAGTTATGGTCACTGGACCAAAGTGCTCTCTGACTGACACTTCAGTCACTTGCCCAACCTTGTTTCCTAAGAGGAGGTCCAGTGTACATCCACTCCCACCCAGAGTAGGACCATCTACATATTGATTTCGGAAACTTTTACACTCTAGGTGGCTCAGTTAATACAGGGGAAATTAAAATCTCCAACCAATACTACTCTATTATTTTCGCAACTATCTGCAATCTCTCTACACATCTGCTCCTCTAGTACTCGCTAGCTATTTGGGGGTCTACAATACAGTCGCAACAAAGTGACCATCCCCTTCTTGTTTCTAACTTCTAACCATATGGCCTCATTTGATGATCCTTTAAGAATACCCTCTCTAAGTACTGTTGTTATGGTCCCCCTTTTCAAAAGGGCAACTCCCCCTCCTTGCTTACTGGCATTTCTGTCATACCTGTATCTTTTATATCCTTCAACATTTATATTGTTAATAAAAGGTTAATTACAAATCATGTTTAACAAATTAAAAATTAATCCACATTGTCCAAATGACTATTCATTTATCTTAGATTATTATATCTAAATGCTTTCCTACCAAAGTTAAACCAATTGATCTGTAATTGTATTTCACAACACCAGCTGATAGTCCAACAGGTTTATTTGGAAGTACAAGCTTTTGAAGCATGGCTCCTTCGTCAGGTAGCTAGTGGGGCAGGTTAATTGGACATGGAATTTGCAATAAAACATCAAAGTGTCATACAACTGATACAATGTATTCAACAAATTTAGATTGTTGTTAAGTCTTTAATCACTTAGACTCACTTAACAGCAAGTTGATTTGTTCAATCTATCGCATCAGTTGTATGATACTTTGATCTTTTACTATAAATTCTGTGCCCTTTGATACTGCTCCACTAGCTACCTGACAAAGCAGCAGCATTTCAAAAGCTTGTCTTACAAATAAACCTGTTGGGCTACAACCTGGTGTTGTGATTTTTAACTTTGTCCACCCCAGTCCAACACCTCCACGTCATTGTTGTATTTATTATTGCACCATTTTTGAGTGGAATGCAAAATTTGCTTTTCTCAAGTCCTCTGGCACCATCCTCAATTTCTTTTCCTAAAGAATATACTTTCCTGAGTGCAGGTATAATGAAGATTCACAAAATAGATTCCTAGAAGGAGAAGGTGTCTTACAGGCAGAAATTTAGTAGAATTTTGAGGTATGCTGTGGATTTTAGAACAACAAGGGTAGTTTCATTGAAACAGAGTCGTAGAAATATACAGCGTGGAAATAGACCCTTCAGTCCAACTCGTCCATACTGACCAGATATCATAACCTAATCTAGTACCATTTTCCAGCACTTGGCCCATATCTGTCTAAACCCTTCCTATTCATTTACCTATTCAGATGCCTTTTAGAATGTTATAATTGTACCAGCCTCCACCACTTCCTCTAGCTGCTCATTCCATACACGCACCACCCTTTGTGTGAAAGAGTTGTCCCGTAGGTCATTTTTAAAATTTTCCCTTCTCACGCTAAACCTATGAGCCCTCTAGTTCTGGATTCCCCCA
>NC_057714.1:79144873-79149546 GCF_004010195.1 Chiloscyllium plagiosum
CACTCACCCATTGTACTCTATGCTACTTTCTCCCCACCCCCACCCTCCTCTAGCTTATCTCTCCACGCTTAAGGCTCACTGCCTTTATTCCTGATGAAGGGCTTTTGCCCGAAACGTCGATTTCGCTGCTCCTTGGATGCTGCCTGAACTGCTGTGCTCTTCCAGCACCACTAATCCAGAATCTGGTTTCCAGCATCTGCAGTCATTGTTTTTACCTCAATCAAACCCTCCAGCCCTGCCAACATCCTTGTTAATCTTTTCTGAACCCTTTCAAGTCTCACAACATCTTTCCGATAGGAGGGAGACCAGAAATGCATGCAATATTCCAAAAGTCTTGATCTTGAGCAGGTCTAACAGGGTAGAAGCTGAGTCCCAACTGTGACATTAGAATAACATCAAGTAGAATGTACAACTAGAGAGATAATGGGAACTAACATCACTACTTTATTGTGTAGCTAGAGTGAGGTACTTTGATTAATATAGTTGGACATGATGATAAGCTAACAGAAACATAATTAAAAGAAATCTAAAAATCCACGGACCCTGAGGTTCGTGGGCATTCGAGAATCAGCTTTCTCAGTGTCATGGTTTTTTTGTTTGCAAATAAAAGACCTACTTCTTGAAGAGCTCTCTGTGTCTCCGGGAGTTTCTCTATATTTTCTCCACAACATGATCTAAATAGATAATTTCCAGGAACGCGTATGACTTCAGTCAAGTATCGAGCAGGATACCTGTGGTGTCAATTGGTGGAATGTTTAGACTGTTGAGTTTACAAACAAACCAGATGTTAGTGGCTTAGCTTATGACTTCTGTTCAGCATAGAAGAATCAGACATTCAGTTCAGAAAGGAGAACAGTTTCACTGAGGAGGAGAAAGACCTTTTAGTTCAATAAGAACCAGTCATCTTAGTTGAAGTGCTACTAGTTTGTGGAGCTTCCAAGCTGGGAGACTTTGTAGAGAAGTTTTCAAGTTGTTAGCACTGAAAAAATGTAAGAATTGTTAAAAAAGATTCATACCAGCAGATTTGGAAAGAAATCATAAATGTGTGTCAGCAGTCCAAGGCAAAGAAACTAGGAAGACAAGAGTTAAGTAAAAAGAAAAACATAATGAAGAGTTGAGATCGGAGAGATATTTCTCTGGAAATGAGTATCCAGATAATGGTGGGAAATAATTTGAACATTGTATTGTTGTTTATGTTGGTATTTAACTGTGTTTTTGTGTGTATAATAAGAACCAACTATAGCCTCCTAAAAATATATTTCAGTGACTAACCACTGTGATAACCAACTGTAAAAATTGAAGAAATGATCTCTCAAGATTGGTCTTATTATGAGATCTGACATCCATTATTAACATCAGCTGGGATTGTAACAATTTCATACCTTCCAGAATGTCAATCACCACTCCCACCCTGCACCAACAGGGTTTGTCCACTCCCCACACCCTACCCCATTTCCCATGACATTGCTCTTTTTTTTCCTCATTGAAAATGGTTTTTCTCTTTTTGTGCTCATCAGGTGCAATGTCATTTCTTCTCACCTCTATATATGTGTCCCCTATAAACCTTCTAGATTTCCATCAAATGCCTGTCTATTCTACTCCTGGAGATTCCTCTTCTTACCATTGTTGCAAAGGCTTGCATTCATTGTGTAACCTTCAGCATAAAATTTAATTGTTATTATTGTAAAAATGTTACTAAAACTCAAATACTTAATTTTTATTCCACTTCACTTCTATCTTAGAAAATTGTAGCGATTGAAACCAGGTTCACCTCGTTGACTATGAGGTCATTGATTGGGGTTGTTAACTTGGGGACTGAAGAGTGTGGTGCTGGAAAAGCATAGCCAGTCAGGCAGCATCCAAGGAGCTGGAGATTCAATGTTTCAGGCATAAGCCCTTCATCAGGGCTTTTGCTTGAACCGTTGACTAAGCCCTGATGGACTTATGCCTGAAACATCGATTCTCCTGCTCCTCAGATGCTCCCTGACCAGCTGTGCTTTTCCAGCACCACATTCTTTGACTATGATCTCCAATATCTGCAATCCTCATTTTCTCCTAGTTGTTAACTTGGGCCATTCAGAAAGTCCTAGCTGATTAATATAACCAAGAGATGAGGAGTCCAACCACACACGCCTGGAACAAGGAGAGGAAGCTAAACATCCTGTTGACAGGTACTTCAGGTGTTGGAAAGACTGCCCTTGGTAAAGAGTTGACCGGAAAAACTGGATTGGCATACATTAAATGTGGAAGAGCTTGCAAAAGAAGGTAATCATAATGATTGTTATGATGAAGAATACTCTTGTCCCATTCTGGATGATGACAGGGTAGTTGATGAACTTGATGATAAGACGAGTGAAGGTGGAATAATCGTAGATTACCATGGTTGTGACTTCTTTCCAGAGCGCTGTGTTTGTACTTTGTACAGATAATTCAATTTTGTGTGACAATTGGAAAACAGGAGTTACAGTGGAAAGAAACTTGAGGACAACATACAGTGTGAGATTTTCCAGACTATATATGAAGCAGCTATGGAATCATATCAGGAGGAGATTGTCCATCAGTTACCCAGTAACACACCTGAGGACCTGGACATAAACTTGGTTCAAATCATACAATGAATTGACAATTATAAATGTCCTTGTGCTAAAAAGATGCACTTGTGTATAAATGTCAAATATAATCTGACAAAACAGCTGATTTCTTTGAGCTGCCTTTAGTGGTATTTTCAGCAGCAGAAAAACAAAGGATTTTAGGCTATATAGAGATTTAATTAATTATCAAATATTTACATTCAAAATTCAATGGTGCTCAATGTAAATATTTTGCTTATGAATTAACATGATGAAAGTTGGCATTTTTTCCTTGATAAATTGTCTATTCTAAACGAACCACTTAAGTAAACCCATTTTTAAAAATGATCAATATATAAAATATTCTGCATTGAGAAGAGAGACAAGTTGCAGAAGCTTTTCATCAGCACAGATGCAAGAATGCCAAATTTACACCAACTGTATTCCTAGTGCTTTCTCCATGGTAGTTGCCCTGCCAACCAATCAGAATCTTTTTCTCCTGTAGCATAAATTATTGATTGTCCAAGTTTGGCAAACTTGTGTTTTTGTGTTGATGAATAAGTTCTAGATGTATTCAAGATACACTATTCCATATTCCTCTTTGGAAGGGGAAAGGCAAGACTAATTTAAGACAGATGAGGTCTTAAACTTGAACCGGAAAGTTTAGATACAATTATGGCACCAAAGTGAAAAGGTGACTGGATATTTGTTCAAAGTAGATGTGACCACTCACTCAAACTTAATATGTTGTGCTGTTTTACTCAGTTGGTGTTAGATTTTAAATTATGCATCAAGTACTATTTTGATTTTAAAGTACTCATTCTGTTTTTTCTATTCTAACTTATCAACCCATAAAGTATTGGTCATGTTTTACTAAAAACAAAACCAAGAGATGAGAATCTCCTCAGTTCAGGTGAATGACTCAAAGCTACCTGGCCACAACCAGTGTACTGTGCATGAGTAAATAAAGGGTGACATGATGATGGGATACCGGCCTCTATGCAGTTATTTCAAATACATTGCAGGAAGCAACTTATATAGTAAATATCTGTATCAAATAAACAAGCCATGTATTTTCAGAAAGACAAGTTAGCTTCAAAACCACCTTTCAGAAGCACTTTAACAAAGGTCACAGAGGTCTTAAAGACTAGCATCCCTTGTGATTCTATTTCAATTAGAATTGTAAATAAATCAGGCAAGTCATTTAAGATTGGAGGATTAATTTGGCACAGAATTAACTTGCCCCATTAGGTTTAATCATTATTGTCTTATGTTATGTAGAGCTAAGAAGCGAAAGATCATTTTTATTGGTGTCTTGCCAAACTGGAACACAGTATTTCATTACTGTGGACTAAGTTTTGTAGAACATTGAGACTGAAGATATTTTTGCAAAGAGCTTCAGCTCAGGTTGTGTATGTAGATGTTGGTTTGCTCGCTAAGCTGGTGGGTTGTAAATGTAAACATTTTGTAACCGTATTAGGTAACATCAGTCCAACTGCTGTGAAGCATTGTTGTTCTACTCCGCTTGATATTCATATTATCCGGACTGTTAAGGTGGGTTGTGTCATTTCTGGTTTTGCTCTGCCATGGTTTTAGATGGGCTCTATTTCTACATGCTGGTTGATGGCATTCCAGGTTGAAAGCCAGACCTTTTGGAATTCCCATGTATGTCTCTGGCTAACCTGTCCTAGGATGGTTACATTGTACCAGTAAAATTGATGGCCATCCTCAATGCATGCAGAAATAGACCCCATATAAAACCATTGCAGAGAAAAACCAGAAATGACACAACCCACCTTAACAGACGGAATAATATGAATATCAAGCGGAATGAATTCTGGATTAGTGGTGCTGGAAGAGGACAGCAGTTCAGGCAGCATCCAAGGAGCTTCGAAATCGACGTTTCGGGCAAAAGCCCTTCATCAGGAATAAAGGCAGTGAGCCTGAAGCGTGGAGAGATAAGCTAGAGGAGGGTGGGGAGAAAGTAGCGTAGAGTACAATGGGTGAGTGGGGGAGGGGATGAAGGTGATAGGTCAGGGAGGATAGGGTGGAGTGGATCGGTGGAAAAGGAGCTGGGCAGGTCGGACAAGTCCGGACAAGTCA
>NC_057714.1:79154536-79244263 GCF_004010195.1 Chiloscyllium plagiosum
TCCACCCTCCTCTAGCTTATCTCTCCACGCTTCAGGCTCACTGCCTTTATTCCTGATGAAGGGCTTTTGCCCGAAATGTCAATTTCAAAGCTCCTTGGATGCTGCCTGAACTGCTGCGCTCTTCCAGCACCACTAATCCAGAATCTGGTTTCCAGCATCTGCAGTCATTGTTTTTACCTCAGATCATGTGAATGTAAAGCGAGTAGAAATTCAATGCTTCATGGAAGTTGCACTGATGATGCTCCCTCGCATGATGATGAAACATTTGCATGACAACCCACCAGCTCAGTGAGCAAACCAAAAACCACAAACTGAAGAAGATATTCCAACTGCTCAAGAACTGTGCTAATCCAAAATAGTTCCAATAAAGTGTCATCATCAAGCTGAAACATTAATACCATTTCTCTCCAGAGATGCTGTCTGATCTGTTAAGCATTACTAACATTTTGTTTTTATTTCACATTTCCAGCACCAGCATTATTTTGCTTTTCTATTGGTCCTAATGCAACTGGCACTTCAATACTGCAACAGTGATTCGTGACACTTGGTTAAATGTTCTACAATTGACTGAATGATCTCTTGGGCAAAAAGAATTTCAGTACTTTTCAAGTTACCGGTAGATACTGTACTCCCAATACAAAGTAACGTATTTAAATATTAATTCTTTACAGACTCATTGATTAGAGTTTTATTAAACCAAAGCCAACAGCACTGGCAAGACTATAGATGACTTGTGACATTCATTTCCCTGGTAACGAAAAAGTTGTGAAAGTACATGTACTCATGGTCCTAAAATAGTCACAACTAGACAGATTTCAGAAAACAAGATCTCAATGAAACATGAACTAAGAAACAATGCAAACTGCAACAAAATGTAACAAATTTCCATTATCTTCTTTGTCACATTGTTGCTCTGTTGGTTTGTTAGTCTAATTAATACAATTTTGCAATGTCATACACTTCAGTAGTCTGTGTTGCAAATTCACTCATAAGGACTGAAGGACAGTAAGTATGCACAATTCCACTTGGGAGCAGCCTCAAAACATGCATTGTTGCCATAATGCAAGATAACACTAGTATTGTCACATGTAAATGAAAAATTATCTTCAACAAGTGGTGCCAGCATATTGGGAAAGGAGGCATTAAAATTTAATCAACAAGATTCTGCCTTTCTACAAGTTGTAGATCAACTGCTAGTCAAAGATTGACCCTAAGTGCTCCATAGAGCAGAGTTCCAATGATATTTGCTGTAGCCAGTTTAGATAGAGTGATCAAGATTATGAACAGAAGTAGCCCATTCAACTTGCTCTACCATTCAATGGGATTGTGGCTGATCTGATAATCCTCAACTTCATTTTCCTGCCTTTTCCAGAAAACTCTCAATTCCCTTACTGATTAAGAATGAGTCTACCTCAGCCTTGAACTCCATAGTACAAAAAACCCCCCCACAGCTTTGCTACCCTCTGAAAGAAAACATTCTCCCTCATCTTTGTCCTCACTGGTGACCCCTTTCTCTAAGATCATGCCCTCTAGTTCTAGACTCTCCCAAAAGGAAAACAACTACTTGAAACATCTCATATCAAGTCTCGTAATAATTTTGTGCATTTCAGTAAGGCCATCTCTCATTTCTTTAAATTTGAATGAATATGGACCCACCTACTCAACCTCTCCACATATGAAAATTCCTTCATATATGGGACCAACCTAGTGAATTTTGCTGGACTATGTCAGTATTTCTTTCCTTAAACAAAACTGTTTGCAGTATTCTGGTGTGGTCAGACTACTGCTTTGTACCGTTTTCAGAAGAACTCCCTATTTTTATACTATTTTTATACATTCTCTTTGAAATAAAGGCCAGCACTCCATTGGATTTCCCCTATCACCTGCTAAAATTGTATGCTAGCAATTTGTGAGTTATGCACAAGAACACCCAAAACTACTGGATTGCACTTACTGCAGACATTACTTGGCAATTTATCAGAAATCCTTTCGAAAATCCTTCTGCAAAATGCTGCTATCTTCACCTGTTCTTGCCATTACTAGAAAGAATTTATTCAAGATCATTAAGGCATATCCATGCACAATTCCAATTATTTACAATGTATTTTGCATTTAATTGTTTAACATTGCAGCCATCTGCCTCCACAAGAAAGGGATATTCTTTTTGGTCCATAGTTAGTCCAATGTTTCTTTTGACTACCATTTTTTACCATTAATATATTTACAAAAGACCACGAGGCTGTATATCAGGTTGTCCAAGAATCTATTGACATATATGCTCTTCATTCCCTTTAGTTTTTATATTTAACCTTGTATCTTTTGTTTTCAGCTCAGTTCTCTATAAAATTATGAATCTGATATTTAGCTCCATTTCACTTTTTTTTTAAAATCTACCTATCTTTAGACATCCAGGGAGCCATAAATATAGATTACCTTCTTTTCACTTAGTTTGCACTTGCAGTATCTCTTCTTTGAGAACTTACCTTTGCTCATTTACTTTTCTATCTGGCAATTTCAAATCAAATTCACATGGTACAGATTAAATTGTGAAGCTAGTCATCATCCAATTGAATATTTTCAATATGATTTTTCCTTTTCCATAATTATGCTAATGATCAATTTAACATTCCCCAAATACACCTCCACTCAAACATGCTCCACTTACTCAATTTCATTTTCCAGATCTAGATCTAACACTGCTTCCTTATTGGACTAGGAACATAGAAATTAATAAAGTTCATTTGGAGACATATATCCCCCTCTTTTCCCTTAAGACTCATATTTTCTTAGCCTAGACTACATTAGTTGAAGTCCTCCATTATCACTACTTTGCAATTCTTGCATCAGCTGTATAAGAGCTTCTCTAGTGTTCCTTATTTCAAACAAAATAGATCTGAATTTTTCACCCTCAAGAGCATCACGCTCTAGTCCCAAAATAGTATCTTTGCTCAATACAACCAGCTACTTTCACTCTTCATCTCTTCCTATCTTTCATGAATATATTGTAGCTAAGTGCTCCTACCTCCCCTTGTTTGAGCCAAGTATTTAAGGCTATTTGCACTTTCAGTTCATCAACCTCATTTACCATGCTCTGGACATTTGTGCAAATACATATTAGCATGCCTATTATCTGCTTCTGTTTGATTCCTACCATATTAGAACTGTATTCCAATATTGTTCTCTCAATCATATTACACAGCTTTCCATCTGGAGGGATGCCAAAGTCTTGAAGATGAATTATATTGGACAGGAAAATGATAATTCTGTTTATATCTTTCAGGTGTCAGCATCCACAGTACTTCAATTTTATATTCGCTGATTTGATTATGTATGCAAATCACTACTACTTAATTGCCAGAAAGAACCCATGAAGTGACATGCAAGTCAAGTTCAAGAATGAATGAATCAACCGAAGAGTCTTACTGAAATATTACAGTCATAACACATTGTCAAAATGATAATACAGTTATACCTAAGCAGAAACATACAGGAAAACTAAAATTTATATCTTTTCTTTTAAAAAAAACCTTAAATACAAAATACTAATCAGCAATAACTAAATCATGCAAGGACTAGATTGTACATTTCTTCTTCCTAACCTCAAAGCATCTCTTAATAACATAAGTAAAGGCACACTCCCAAACTAAAGCCAACACACAAAAGTAAAAACCAACCCATTTATAAATATCTCGCTTGCTTATGTATATTAATCAGCAAAAATATGTCCATCTAACAGGAATTGGGTTTTAAACTGTACAAGTTCAGGACACAAAATATGTTCAATTTCAAACAGAAAAATGTACATTCCTGGAATGGATCTGACCTCCATTTGTTGCTATGGGATACACAAAATAGTTAAGATTGAACTGAGACACATGAATGCTTTGTTTTCAGAACAGCTGTGCTTTTCCATATCCTACTTCTGAGAGTTGGGTCTGGATAGAACTGTATGATTAACTGTTAATTGTATATCACATACAGGCATCTTTTAAAATTATTTTTCTAATTCCAGATTAAGTTAAATGAAATTGGGAAACACTAACCTTGATTGAAACAAAAAATAGAATCAATGTATAAATGATAACAAATAAAATTTAGCAATTGAGAATGAAGCATGAAAGAGCTTTTACCCGGTAAAAGTACAGATGACAGGATTATTTAACCAACTACTGAAATGGTCGCTGTAGACTGGGTCAAAAATTCAATTCTTTAACTGATAGAACAAGTAAGCTTGTGACTAAGAATAACTGCAATTTGGACGATATAGAATAACAATTTATAATTTTTGGTGAACATTCCAGATTTTTCAGCACATTGCAAGACATGCTTACAAAGGAAATATTATCATGTTATTACATAGGAACAGAACTGAAAAAGCAAGATCACTACCCCAAAGGTTATCCTTGCAAAAGCCAAAGTAAAAGCGTTTGAAAATTACACAGGTCAGTTTTCAAGACAAAAACAACAGAAAAACCATTAAACTGTTTTCCCATCCCTTTTCTACCCAACTACTCCAAAGCTTTGCAATTTAACAAAGCTTCATCTCCACAGACCTATTTTTCTATGGATATTGAGATTAAACATTTATATGTTTGATGATAACTTCTTTGCTGAATGACTTTTGGGACTGGAAGGATGAAATGTTGAGGATAATCTACAAAACAATAACAAAATGCATCTTACATGCTAATTCACCTAATTAAATAGAATAGAACAATAAAGAATTGTGATGCAGAATGAAACACAGAATAGAACATTAAGTAGTCAGGAGATAGAAAAAGTAACTGCAGAGATTGGTCTTCCTAAAATTGATCAGTGCAATGCAGTCATATAATTTGGTGTGCTGGTTTTGTGGGGCTCCGTTAAGCAGTGAGGTAAGGTTAATCAGGATACAATGAAAAGAGAATGTTTGCACAGTTATTTTGGAAGCAACACAATATACTTAAGAACTGTCGTGGTTCTGTTCACGGAGTTGGGAATTTGTATTGCAGACGTTTCGTCCCCTGTCTAGGTGACATCCTCAGTGCTTGGGAGCCTCCTGTGAAGCGCTTCTGTGATGTTTCCTCCAGCATTTATAGTGTTTTCTCTCTGCCGCTTCTGGTTGTCAGTTCCAGCTGTCTGCTGCAGTGACCGATATATTGGGTCCAGGTCGATGTGCTTATTGATTGAATCTGTGGATGAATGCCATGCCTCTAGGAATTCCCTGGCTGTTCTCTGTTTGGCTTGTCCTATAATAGCAGTCCTACTATTATAGTCATAGGGGGCTCCCAAGCACTGAGGATGTCACCTAGACAGGGGACGAAACGTCTGCAACACAAATTCCCAGCTCGGCGAACAGAACTACAACAACGAGCACCCGAGCTACAAATCTTCTCCCAAACTTTGAATTAGATTAGATTAGATTACTTACAGTGTGGAAACAGGCCCTTCGGCCCAACAAGTCCACACCGACCCGCCGAAGCGCAACCCACCCATACCCCTACATTTACCCCTTACTTAACACTACGGGCAATTTAGCATGGCCAATTCACCTGACCATGGCCAATACTTAAGAACTCTGATTGGCTACTGAAGCATTCTTGCAGGGGAAAAAAAAAGCACCAGTAAGCAGACTTGCACCTTCGGATTTATATTAAACAACATCCTTCAATCAAAATATTGACTGAGTTTTCGAATTATTTATTTCTGGTAATTGATGAAAGCTTATGTGATCCCATAGTGAATGCATACGACTCCCATGCATCTTGACACTCCATTCAGAAACTTCTTTAATATTGCTAGCAAAATTGGGCGTGGCATTGTGGCTCAGTGGTTAGCACTACTGCCTCACAGCACCAGGGTTCGATTGGGTGACTGTGTGGACTCTAATCTGTCTGTGTGAGTTTCTTCCGGGTGTTCCGGTTCCCTCCCACAATCCAAAAGATATGCAGGTCAGGTGAATTGGCTATGCTAAATTGCCCATAGTGTGAGGTGCATTAGTCAGAGGGAAATGGGTCTGGGTGGGTTACTCTTCAGAGAGTCGATGTGGACTTGTTGGGCCGAAATTGCTTGTTTCCATACTGAGGGAATTTAATCTAATCTAAATGATTTTCATCCTTTCTTATGGCAAAATTCTTAAAAATGTTAGTGGCTGCCCAACTAACAGAGAAAAGAAACTGCACACAGCATTTCCAAACAAAACAACATAGACGTCAAACATAAAAAAAGGTATCGGAATAACTTCCATTGTCTAATTAACAAACACACCATGCATAGCCAGCAGCAAAGTACAAGACTGTTATAACAAATTTTGCTTTAATTCAAGAAAGGTGTTTTGGATAGTGGGATTGCAAGTTAAATGCAGTGATAGGACAATAGAGATACTCAGTCCTCATCGGGAATGACGTGCGTGCACATTGCAAATCTTGAAGCGAGGATGAAAGCCTATTGTGTGGCAATTTTTCTACCTCTCCCTGTAGTGTGATATGAGCAGCCTCCTCCACTTTCATAAAGCAAGATGTGAAGCAAAGTACTTGATTAGTTTTGCAGACATGCCATCTGTCTCCACATGATGATTTACTTTTTAGGGCCCCAATTTTCACTACAGTTTGGATAGTGGAATGTTTCCAAATGCACTGTTTAATCTGATTCCTATAAAATTTATTATTACTAATTAGGCATAAATGTATTTCAAGTTATTGGCTTTTTAAAATATAACAAAATCTTGAATTTCCTACTGTATTTCCATTTCTTAAACTACCTTTATAATTTCCAAATGGGTAATGATGCATTATTTCAACCAATCTAAGTTCACTTTAAGGAAAGAAATTAAATCTGCTATCATTACCTGGTCTGATCTATATGCATTTCCGGATACATAGTAATGTAATTAACACTAAACTGCCCTTAAACATCCCAGTAAGCCACTTGGCTCAAAGGCAATTAAAGATGGGCAACAAATATGGGCATTAAATATGGGCATCAAAGAATGCAAAAAGTGCTTTACTTCAGATTATTTTTTATTGAATTTGATTCTGTATCATTCCTTCCTGGCAATACAGTAATGATGACTAACGCATATTTACTAACCAAATCATTTTTGTGGTATCTAAAATGACAAGGCCTGTACTTTGGCCCAGCATCAGCACTGCCTTAGCTGATTTGAGAATATGGCCACGTGACCTAAAGATTCAAATATACAAAATGAAAAGCTCATATTTCCACGTACTCCTGTTCATTAAATAGTACAGCTTCATATGTTAACTTTCTAACTGCTAATCATGTTAACACTGAGGTGGTGGATAGCAGAGGTAAATTCAAAAAAGGATTATTTCGCCTGATCCCATCATGAAAAGCAAAGACATTCAAGTCTGCTCTTTCTGGGTTATTTGGGCAGGTAACTTCTGAGGTTTAAAACCACATTCTCAGTAACATTTGGATCTCAAGTTGTTCATAGAATCTCAGAATAACAAACTGGTACAGTGCACAGGAGGCCACTTTTCCGATAGTGTTGGCACCAGTTCTCTAAGCATTTTAGTTTTGCCAATTTCCGGCTGTTTCCCTGTAGCCCAAGACGCCTTTTCTGTTTAAATAATCATCCAATGCCCTCTTGAATGCCTTAACAGAACTGCCTCTACCACAATACCAGGGCAGTGCATTCCAGATCCTAACTACTTGCTGTGTTAAAATGTGTTAAAAAGTATTTTCTTACCTTGCATTTATTCTTTCGCAAAACACTTCAAAATTGTGCCCTCTTATTCTTGATCCATTTAAGCGAATTAACAGTTTTCCCCAAACGACACTGTTTAGAACCTTCACAAGTTTGAAAACTTGCATCAAATACCCCCTTTAGCTTTCTTCTCTCCAAGGGGAACAGTTCCAATCTCTTTAATCTTTTTCATAAGTACATCATCCTTGGAACCATTCTGTACTTTCTCTAATGCATTCACATTCTTCCAGAATGGGACCTAGAACTGTACCAGTGAACTCTAATCGGTATTCTATATCAAGCTCATCATAAATTCCCTGCTCTTGTACTCTGTGCACTTATTAATGAAGCATAGAATGCTGTATGCTTTGTTAATAGCGCTCTCTATCTATCTGTGACTTCTGTACATTTGCACCTAGGTCTCTCTGCTCCTGCACACAATTCAGGACAGTGCCCTTTATTTTATACTGTCTTTCCGTTCTTTGTACCAAAGTGTACCACCTCACACTTCTCCACATTGAACTTTGTTTACCACTTGCCAATGTCCTTTTGAAGTTCTATATACTAGCATTCCAATTTAGAATTTATCTACCAATGAAGAAACAGTATGAAAAAGAGCTCAATCCAATCTGCCACCTTCACAAATTACAGGAAGAACAAACAATCATATAAAATGTGTAAATAGGATGAAGTTGCCTAGCTTTGAGGAACAGATTATCTATCCTTTACAGCCCTAGATCTTGGCTATTAATTGAAAGACCGTGCCTTAATATTAATCAAACAGGTGCAAGACAACCACCGTTAATAGCAATGTTCCACTTGATACGCATAAACAAACTGAGGAAAGTGGTAGCAGCCAAATTCATTGCATCACAGTTGGCTCTATTGTACAAGAGACGAGAATAAACAGTAGGGATGCTATAGTAATAGGAGATTAAATAGTAAGGGGAACAGACCGAAAATTCTGTGTTATATTGTCTCTTGGGTGCTAGGGGTAAGGATATTTCAGCGTGAAAGAGGACATTCGTGTAACAGGAGGGTGAACAGCCAACAGTTGTAATACACATCAGTACCAACAACATGGATGAGATGAGGTCCTAAAAGTTAAGAAACAAGTTAAAGAATAGGACCTTAAAAGATTGTGATCTTATTACTGCTTCTGGTGCCTCATGCTAGTCAGAATAGAAATAGGATATATTGGACTAATGTGTGGCTGGAGAGATGGTGCAAGAGAGAGCATTTCAGATTTGGGGGTATTAGGATTAGTTCTGCAGGAGATGGCAAATACAAGCTAGACAGGTTGCACCAGTGCAGGACCAAAACTGATGTCATAGGGAGAATGCAGTCAGAAAGGGTCTAAACTAAACTGGCAGGGTGGTGGGAACCTATTAGAGACGATGAATGAAGGCACTGAGAGAAAGATATCTGGTGAAGTAGAATCTGTATGGGTTATGCTCAGAACCACCAAGGAGTACAAAACAATGGTAGAGGATGTTTATATATCCCCAAAAGTTAGTAGTAATAATGAGGAATGTAATAAAAAAGGAATTAAGATTGTTATTCTAAATTCTAGTGAATCAAAGTGGGGGATTTCAGAAATTAAACTTCTAACTGGGTTAGATAGCTCAATGTAGGAAAGAATTTCTCGATGACTGTGCAGTCCCAGAATTTGGGGTCACATTCTAAAGATACGGGGGTAAACCTTTTGGAACAGCAAGGAGAAGGAATATCTTCACCCAAAGAGTGGTGAGCCCATGGAATTCTCTGCCACAGGAAACTGTTGGGACCAAAACATTGAAGGCATTTTAAAAAAAACCTGTAGATATCATTCTTAGGATTAAAGGGATCAATAGGATATCGGGAGAAAGCAGGAATAGGGCACTGAATTTGATGATCACCATGATCACCATCATGTTGAATGGCAGAGCAAAATTAAATAACTGAATGACCTTCTTTTGTTGCTACATTTGATATTTCTGTTAACGTTCCATTTTCTTCTCAGTGACACAACATTATTTGGGATGGGGAAATGTATGGTATTTTCCTATCATGCCAATACTCAGAAAGATGATGAAAACTTGGATGTATTGTATTTATTAGAGAAAGTTTGGACTGCAGATGCTGGAGATCAGAGTTGAAAGTGTGGTGCTGGAAAAAATGATTCCTGATGAAGGGCTTATGCCTGAAATGTCAATTCTCCTGCTCCTCGGATGCCACCTGACTGGCTGTGCTTTTCCTGTGTTGTATTTATTTTCAGTTCCAGAGCACATAAAATGCTAGCAAAACACAATGACATATTTTAAATTAATGACATTGTAAATATTCCCTATTTGAACTGATCATGTTGTTACCTGAATTGAATTAACACAGGATACCATATAGGATGCCATGTGACATAGTTTCTCGTATGATAAAGCTTCACTAAGTGGAAGCGGTTTTGTCGCTCATGACCTGAGTCTCAGCAAATAACAAAAAACTAGTTATAATTTTGTAGATGGTAAAGTATTCTATTAAATCTAATCTAAAAAAAATCCCAAAAGAACAGAGGAAATCAGAAATTGCTGGAAAAATTCAGCAGCTCTGACAACATCTGTAGAGAGAAAGCAGAGTTGACATTTTGGGTCTAGTGACTCTTTTCAGAACTCTTTGGGTCACTGGACACGAAATGTTTACTGTTTTCCATAGAAATTGAGAGACCCACTGAATTTTTGAAAGAATTTTTGATTTTATTCTAATGAATACTCATTATGCTTTAAATATGAACAAAAGGAAGTCTTTTTAATCTAAAATTTAATATTAATTACAGTCAGTTCTGCTACAATGAGTGTTTCTTCAGCGTGAATCAGCTTTAATGCGATTGAAGAACTTAGACCATTATTTGTAGAATGCAAATTTTCCTTATCTGTACTGGCTATAATGTGATTTTGGTCCCATTAGTTTAAATAGCTGGTTATTTTGTAACTTCCCTATAATGTGAGATCTATCACATTATAACTATCACGTTATATAAGAACCAACTGTATTAGATCAATAAAGTATTTGTGGAAGGCTAATGTTATTGGAAACCATGAAAGATAGATGTGTTCTCAAGCATTTTACAGTACTGGTTAAACCTGAGCTGACCAAGAAGATAGAAGTTTTGACTGGTTTCATAACATCCTAAATTTTGACTGTTGAAGAGAAGATTGCCACATCCAGTTATTTAAAGCTTCCAAATCTTTAGCATTAAACCCAATTTAGCTTTCCACATGTGCAATCTACTATCGCACTGCTTCATACACTCAAAACATCTTTCCTCTCAAAAATTAACTGTGCAGCAAAACCAAAATGTATAATTCTGTTTGAACAAAAAGTGAAATGCCACAAAGTAAAATGTTTCGTATTAAAAAAAACAAGCCTATCATTGTAGTTGTCACAAATCTTGAAAAATTTCCCCATGTCCCATTATGTGCTGGAAAACCACACTGTGAAATCAATTGCAGTGGGAATACAAATCACAATAAAAAAGAAGTAAATTATACTACGGCTTGATATGAAATGATAGAGAATGTCAATTAGGACCCTACAGTGTTTTGAAGACTTGGAATACTCTCCCAGCCATCTGTTATTCCCTCCAATAGGTTAGTGACACCAAAGACATTTGCGTGCATATTTGCTGTTGTTTCACCATCGCAAGGGACTTTCAGAACATAGTTTAAAGTACTGACGTTGCATTTTACCAGCTCAGAATTTTATTTTAAACAGTAGCAGTTTCTAGACCAAGTGGCAACTTACAAGCACTTTTTTTTTGTGTACTCGAAACAAGATAAGTCATTGCTGAGGAACAGAATGTCTCACAACTTTGAAGCATTCAGCCACACCAAACTCTCAAGTCCTTTACAATGCAAGACAGATGTTGTGCAAAATAACTTTGACTCAGCTCAATAACATGTCTTATTAATACCAAATCTCAAGGATCTCACCAATCACTGCCAACCCTCACCCTTTTCACCACTAGGGTATTTTCATCTTTCACACTAGCCACACTGTGTTTTGCAGCTGTTCATTGAATTTGTGGTTAATTGCGTTGCACAACCCATGCCTATCTGGAATGATCATTTTAAATTGTTTTAACTGAAGTTCTGTAAAATCAGAAACACAGTTTAAGTTTATACCAGTCTTTACAAGATTTAAGACACAAAGTGTTGAAATAAAACTCTGGGCAAGAGATCACACCTTTAGGATGATCCTTTTAAAAAACTGTTCAATTTATACTGTTCATTAGCAAATCCAGAACTGCAGGAATTTCTGATCCATTGCAATTGTCAACCACCCAGTCTCTTTTTAAATGTTAACCTCATAAAAGGGCCACAGCAAGGGAATAAGTACTTCATTCTGTTCTCAATTTTCTATGTCTTAGCAACTGAATACAGAGCAAGATAAAAAGATCACACTCACTTATTGTCATGTAGATTTTGAATCACTGTGACATATTTAGCATTCCTGAAAAAAGATTGCATTTTGAAGCATTTTGCCTTGCACTCATCTGGACTATTCGCAAAAATACCAACGTAAAGTGAAAGCAATGTTTGCACTGAAAGGAACGTATTAATTGGTTCACTAGTGCATTGTGAATTGAAAAACATTAAGGTAGAACAGTCCTACAGCCTGATGGGATCTATTCCAGGATACTGAAGGAAGAAAGGAAGGAGATCGCAGGGGCCTTCACTGAGATCTTTGTATCCTCTTTAGTCACAGGCGATATCTCAGAAAATTGGAGCATAGCCAATGTTGTTGCTTTATTTAAGAAGGGCAACATAGGTAATGCAGAAAATTATAGGCTAGAAAGCCTTACAGCAGTGGGAGGGAAATTACTGAAGAGGATTCTTAGGGACAGGATTTACTCACATTTGGAAAAAATTGGACTTATTAGGGCTAGTCAGCATAGCTTTTTACAGAGGCCACATTTCACAAATTTTATTGAGTTTCTGGAGGAAATGTCGAAGATGATTGATGAGGGTAGGGCAGTGAGTATACTGTACATGGACTTTATCAAAGCATTTGACAAGGTCCCTCCTGGCAGGCTGGTTCAGAAGATTAAGTCACATGGGATCTATGGTGAGTTGGTAAGTTAGATACAAAACTGGCTTGGCCATAGAAGACAGAGGGTAGTCATGGAGGGCTGTATTTTTTAAGTGGAGATCTGTGACCAGTGATGTTCCACAATGATCAGTAATGGGACAACTGTTATTTGTAATTGTATATATGGCCTGATTAATAAATTTGCAGAAAACACAAAATTGGTGCACTGTGGATAATGAGGAAGGTTTTTAAAGGATATAGATCAGTTGAAAAGTTGGTCAGGGAAATGGTGTAAGGAATTTAATTTGGACACATGGGAGGTGATGCATTTTGGGAGGTCAAAAATCTCCTCTTCTGAAGCCAACAACTTATAAAAAAGTATGGTTCCTTTCAGTGTCTGTGCAATGGTGAAGTGTACATTCTGGCATGCTCTTTAGCCATGGGGAGCATCATAATCAATTCTGTCCTCAACCAACATCCACCTCCTACGGGTTGCCAGATTAGAAGTGGAAACCAGACTAATTTTTTACTTTCCCTAGAACAGCCGTAGCAGTCATAGTGCAGCAGAGACCATTTAGCTCAGAACAGTTAAGGGATTGAACCCAGGACTTTCTTGATCTTTAGTTGAAGAATCTCAATTTGCTGTGCATTTAATATTAGGAAAGTCTCCAGGCAAAGTGTTCAATATTTATAGCATGGTCAAATATTAGGCAAATAAGAGTCAGAGATAAATATAAAAGTTGAACATTTTTATAGGAAGAATAAATTCAATGGAATGAATATGGGTAATTTTATTTTTTGCGGGAAACAAGATCACTGGAAGCCAATGATGTAAGATAGTGATTAAGAAATCCAGTAAGGAATTCAGAAGAAATGTTATTACCCAGCGACTAGTAAAAATATCCAGAGAATGGTTAAAGCAAAATAGTATAGATGCCTTTAAAAGAAGATGAACAAGCATGAGAGAGAAGGGAATAGTGGGTTAGGATGATAGATTCAGATAAGGAAAAATTGTAGAAGATAAAATCAGAGCATAAATTTGCTACATAAACCAAGCACTCAATGTGACTTGCCAGCACCACATTTGAGACCCTCTGCAGGATTTGTGCAGAATCAAAACAACACTACAATGAATTAGTTGGGTGCTGTATTTTGCTTGAGATGGCAACATTGGAAATAGGAGCAGGATTAGCCCTTTCAACCAGATAATGGCTGATCTATCTCAGCACCATTTTCCCACACTGTCCATAAATCCCCTCAAATCTATAAAATTTAGAAATTTATAAACGTCTATCTTGAACTTACTTCATGACTGGGTAAAGAAATTCCTCCTCAATGGCCTAAACTTTACTCTGAAATGGTGCCCTGCTTCTAGATGACCACAGCAAGGGGAAACACCCTTTTTGCACCAATCCTGTCAAGCTTTGTACAAAAATTGTACAAATGAGATCATCTCTTATTCTTCTAAACTTTAGAAAATATACAGGCCCAGTCTCCTCAGTCAACAATCCTACTTTCCCAGGAATCAGTCTAGTGAACCTTTGTTACACTCCCTCTATGGAAAGTAAGTATAAAGTCTAGAACTGTCCATTATTGTCCAGGTATCAAATTAAAATCTTCATTTTAGCTAATTTAGATTACTAGCTGCTATTCAAGAAGAAAGGAGGTTTCCTGGTATTGTAACTATCATTCCTCCAGAGATGTTATTTAGCCATTGCAACTGTGTCAACTCTTTAAAACACTTCCAAAGCTGAATAACTGGACATTCATCGAATGTAATATTTGGAGGATGTAAACATGTCATTCAACAGCTTTGCTTAATAACAAAGCAGATACAACACTTCAAAAGTAATTAACTGATTGTGACACACTGTGTACAGTGTTGCTACGTGCAATGATAGAACAACATCAATGCAATTTTCTTTGTTTTTTTTAAACAAGATGCACGTACGCACTATCATTGTCCCTTCCTCTCCTGACAATTTAGCTCATCAGTACATATTTACAATATGCTTAAATTGAACCCAAGACAGGTTTTCACCACATGCTCATGAAAGTGAGGCAGAGATTTCAAAGCAACAAGGTAATGAGCTAAATTGTATCCTGCAACAACAATCAATAGAGTTAAGCAATGAATAATTCTTCAGTTTTAAAAGTACGCATCTCAAAATAAATATTTCAGATGACAGTTTTCCAAAAAAATAGCAAATCAGTGCAGTTGTCCACAGGAAGTTAGTGCAGTAGCACCATTTACTGTTATAATTTTAAGCATATTTAAAATCAATCTAAACAGCTGATAGTAATATGGAAATTATCAACACTAAATAGCGTTCTCAAATTATCAATGACATATGTACATAATGTGAAATAAACAGAAAAACAGCACAACTGGAGAAGTAGACGTGTACGAGAAATAAAGAAACTGCCCACATCTAGCTATCCAGAACTCCCTGTACCTCAACTGCATGACTCAAAAAGTGAATTCCACCATATTAACCAAGAATGCAGTGCTTCAAACTGAAATACCAAATGGAAGAATGGACAGAAATGTAGACTACATCTTTTATGAATCTTCTTCACAACTGCAATCACAATATTAAGGTATGATGTTTTCATTCCTTTCAAGTCAGTCAGCATCACAATTGCAACCAATTTTCTGGAGGCCCAATATAATTTTAGACAATATAAGTCATCTCACTCAAGAAAAGAATGCGCATCAAGGGGGTGTGGCTCTATTCAAGATCTGGAAACTTTTTCACAATTTTCACAAGGTATAGGGTGAGAACAGACAGCAATATAGATGAAGAAACATATTTCATGTCCTCATTTTAATATGACTGCAAAGATAACCAAGACTGAAAAAATTATTTTCCATAAAATATGAATGTTTATGAAATAAAAATTAAATGCACAATCTGTTTTAGCATTAGGTTGCCCATATGATCACAGAACAAGACCAAAGAGAACTGATCTTCTTGCAACACACACCATTACACATCAAAGGAAAGATAAGTGAGTAGTTTAGCAATTACAGTTTCAGGAAGTTGGCCTCTTTTAGTAAAAGAGAAATAAAAGAAGAAATTCACCAGAATCTGCAGGGAAACTAGTGGAAATCATTGAGAAAGGAAGTTGAATACATCCAAAAATGAAAAAGAATATTGTAACTATGATGAAGCCACTTTTTACCAATCTGAATGAAATTTACCCTCCTTGCACAAACTTCTTTGAATGAAAAGTACAAAGGATGAAACTGAAACAACTGTATTTTAATTCATTGTATACTGGAAATGAAATCATCTGGGTGCAATCAGATGTCAACACTATAAACAAGATCACCCATCCAATGAATTGTATCAGTGTCTGTTGGTCATTGGACAGCAATAGTTTATCATGTGGGACGAGCTGCAAAATAGGCTCTGCCACCCGGAAAGTAAATGAAACCAGGATGAATTAAAATAGCTAAAATTAAAGGAAAAAGAATCAGTTGGAACAT
This sequence comes from Chiloscyllium plagiosum, assembly GCF_004010195.1. Classification (NCBI taxonomy): domain Eukaryota; kingdom Metazoa; phylum Chordata; class Chondrichthyes; order Orectolobiformes; family Hemiscylliidae; genus Chiloscyllium; species Chiloscyllium plagiosum. The sequence goes on from NC_057714.1 coordinate 79,170,778, forward strand.
ATTACTTTTATTGTCATGTTAAGTAAAGTTAAAATAACCAACAGAGAAAGAAACAGGGGCTAGGATTTTCCATGTTAAAGTATGATGCCAAACGGGTTGTCATTTATGTTGTGGTCTGGAACAAATTATCATATGTAGTGACATGCTTCTCACTTCATTATCTATACAAGCAAAATGTTGCCCAAGTAACTCAGCAAATCATTTGGAGTGAGCAAGGTTGTCCTTTGGGGACATTGGTATTGGCATCACATTTAAAGCGTTTTACCAACTGCAAACTGGGAGCATCAAAAGAAACTTGAATTGGTCCCTACTCACCCCCCCCAAAAAAAATCCCTTTATGATTCCATAGAAGAAACAGAAGCTTCACTCACCTCAGTGATGTCTCCTTCGTGGCTCTGTGGGGTACTGCCTTGATAACGACATCCTCTTCTCTGGGAATGGCACCAGGAGGAATGCCATTCAGCTGCTAGCTAAGTTGGAAGCCCATGGAATTCAGGGAAAATTACTGACATGGTTCAGAAATTAGTTTAGTGTCAGGAAACAGTGTTGGAGTAATGGGTAAGTACTCAAATTGACTACTGGCATCCCACAGGAATCAGTGTTAGGGCCTCAATTATTCACAATATTCATTATGCCATTATCAAAGCCATTAATAAGTCAAATATCCAAATTTTCTGATGACAAAATTGGGCAGCATTGCAGATGCTGGTGAAAGCAGCATAAAATTACAACAGGATATTGATAGATTTGATAAATGAACAAAGCTATGGCAGTTGAATTGCAATTTAAGTGTGAGGTTATCCATTTTGAAATGAGAAAGGATTAAATTAGGCTTTTTAAGAAGGCACAAGGTTAAGTACAGTGGATGTCCAATGGTGGCTTCAGGTGAATAGCTCTTTAAAATGCCACGAACAGGTGCACAAAATAGTTGAGACGACTAATTGAATGCTGGCTTTCATATCTAAAGGGCTGGAGTAGAGGGATACAGTTGTTCTGCTGCAGTTATACAAACCTTTGTTTGTACTCGAAGTGTGGTCTATGAGCAGATCTGACCACCTTACCTTACAATGAATGCTTCAGCCCTGGAGTAAGTTTGATGCAGGTTTACAAGGATAGAACCTGAACTTCAGGGATCAATTTATGAGGAGAGAGTAGACAAATTAAGCCTTTATTCTCTAAAATTTAGAAGAATAAGGAGTGACCTAATCAAGGTCTTCAGAGTATTAACAGGGAAAAATTGTAGATAAAGACGTATCATTTCCACTGTTTGAACAAGGGGATATGGTCTAAGAATTAGGGCCATGCCATTCAGGAGAGATGTTAGAAAGCCCTTCTACATGCAAAGCGTAGTGGAGATTTGGAACTCTCTTTCTCAAGTGGTGGTCAATGCTAATTCAATTGCTAAATTTAATTCTGAGATTTATTACTTTTTATAAAGCATAGACATCAAGGGATGTGAGCCCAAGGCAGACATATGGATTCAGACCACAGATCAGCAATGATCTTTTTGAATGATGGTGCAGAGGCTCCATTGACTGAATGGCCTACTCCTGTTGCTATGTGACTCCTAAGTGACAAATGGCAATTCAATGTTAAACATGTGAAATGATCACTTGTAATTAAAGAATAGAGAAATGTCAAGTGGTAAGAATTAAATGGAGTGAGGTTCTCGATCCAACAGTGCAAAATTGCTCAATATAGTAAAAGGTGAACAAATGAGGCCAGGGGAAGACAATGGAAATAATAAAGGAAATGTATATTGTAAAACTGATTCGGATTTCAGCTCTTTAATCTATAACACAACCTGACCCTAATTGATGGATGAACAGGTCCCATCTTCTATGTCTCAGATTTGAAGAAACTTATGTAATTTATTTTCTCATGTAACTAACTAAAGGTAATAAAAAGGCAAAGAAGATAGCCTATGATTGTAAACTTTAAAAGAAGCAGAGAGGAAGGTTGCCATTTTTTCTCCTCTCAAACGTGTCCAAAGAGTATATTCAATCTCATCAACAAGGCAGTGTATATTAAGTCAGCAAGAATTCAGAACCAAGACAGCTTCCGTTTACACACTGTTGCCAGTATTGAGTAGCTTATCATTTTACCACATCATTTATTTCCACTTACAATACGTATAGATTGTTCTGTGGGTGCAGTGCAATCTGCGTGCCTTGAAGTAAAAAGAAAAACAATGCTTGTATACTCTCTAAAATGTGATATTTGTACTCACTATCCATTTTAGATTTAGGCTTTTAATTCCTCACTGTATTCTGACACCCCAGCTACATTTTCATACTCAAGTTGCCTTTGCGAAACATAGTGAAATGGTCCAGGAGATGAAAGGCACTTCATTTGAATACTTAACCCATTTTCCTGAACCCGAGGATGTAAAAATCATTGTCCTTTATCAGCCATATAACTGAGATTTACCATACATAAACTGAAAACATAAATCGGTAGTTCTAGAAAATATGATTTTCCAAAGAGATATCTGGTGTGTTATGGGTCCATGCCTTATTTGTTTTTATATTTTTTTACCTTAGATATCCTGGTTGGATTCAGTGACAATAATCAATTTAACAAGTAATCCTCAGGTCATTGATCATATGCAAACACACCATGTCCACAACTTAAGTGCATTGAAATATTTCACACTAGTTTTAAATTGTACTAACCCTCCTAAACTGTCAAAAACCAAGAAATACATCTGTTGCAGATAGCCTCAAAACATTGGCTTCATACTATTTACTGTCTCATGGTAACTCAATCACTAAGCAATTCACTATTTTGACGATGACTCATCTGGTAGCAGCAGTCTCACTTCTGTGCAACAAGTTAAAATCCAACTTCCCCAGGACTTGACCACAAAAGTCAAAATTACTACTCCACTGCATGCTGTGCTGTACTGTACTGAGAAAGGATTGAATATCAGAAATGCAGTATTTCGGATGACTGTTAAACAGAGATCCCATCTGCCATTTTGGGTGGATGCTAAAAGTCCAATTTTGAAGAAGAATAAGGAATTAAACCTCAGTACCCTGGTCAATATTTATCCTTGTAATCAATATCATGTGAACAGATTAACTGCACATTTACACATTGCCGCTTGTGAAAGTTTGCTCAATTTGGCTGTTATATTTTCTAAATTACAGGTGACTATATTTCAAGAGCACCCAAATAGACAGTAAAGAACTTTGATATGTCCAATGGTCATAAAAAGTGCTATATAAATCCAAGTCCTTCTTTATACCCCTCTTAACATGGTGTTGGACAATGCACCAAATTGATAGGAGGACTCTTTAAAAAAAACTAGAACAGAGTACAATAAAAAACTGAAATAAAAACTAAGTGCTGAAGAAACCCAGCAGGCCTGGCAGCAGCTGTGGAGGGAGGGGGAGAAGTAATGTTTCCGTTTCAATATGGCTCTTCTTCAGAGCTGAATTCCACACATAGTGCCAGATTTGAGTTTTGCTGAGGTGAAAATTAGTCAACTCAGGATGGGGCACTAGACTAAGTTGAAATAAAAGTACCAGAATCTTAAAATTAAAATGAATGAGGAGCAAATGTGAGCCAGTGAGGGTGATGTTACTAGGGCCATTGTTGGTCAAAATAATGTCTATGGCTGCTGTGAATCATATATTATTCCTGATCATCATACATGCCCCCAGCTTCTGGATAATTATAAATTAGCCATCAATAACCTTGTTGTACATTAAACTGTTTAAAAAGGGTAAATATAATAGAGCATAAATAGAACAGCAGAAAAATACATTTTCGTCACAGAAACCATGGATTTTTGTTCGCATGCCAACAGGTTTGAAAGAGTGGGAGGTGGGCACACACAATCTAGAGGTGGCATTCCCAATACCTATCGATCCACCCCTCAATGCTATTTTACCAAAAACAGGGTGGTACTGGGCAGCCCACCTGACCAAGTCAATTGAGGCCCTTGGCCCAATTATTGTCAGCCATTGTATCATTAACCTTCCCTCCATCATAAAGGTAGGAAGTGGGGATCCAGATTTGGATGGACAAGCGACAGATTACATATGCACCATAGTAGTGCCAGGCAATAACCATCTCCAGAGAGAATCTAATCAGCCCTCCTTGACGCTCAATGGCATTACCATCACTGAATCCCCAGTTATCAACATCGTGAGAATCACCATTGACCATAAAGTGAACTTGACTAGCCATAGTTCAGTACTAGCCATACTGTAGGTAGTAACAGCAGGACTCAGGCTAGGAATCATGCAGCGAGTAAAACACCTCCTGCCTAGCCAAAGCCTCTTCAGTATCTCCAAATGAAAGAAATGAGGGTAATGGAATTCTCTCCACTTATCTAGCTAAGTGCAGCTCCAATAATAATGACTCTATCGAGGTCAAAACAACCTGCTTGATTGCCACATCAATAAATATTAACTCCCTCTATTTCCAGCGCTGAGCAGCACGCACCACCTAAAAATGCACTGATTGCACACAACTATAAAGGCTTGTTAAACAGCACCTTCTAAATACATGACCACTATTATCTGGAAGGACAAGGGCAGCAAATATATGGGAATGCCACAACCTGTAAGTCCCTCTCCAAGCTTCCCATCATGATGAGTTGGAAATAAATCCTCATTTCTTCAAAGCCGCTTGGTCAAAATCCTGGAACTCCTTCTCTAAGGATATTGTGGGTCTATCTACAGCACATGGACTGCAGTAGTTCAATAATGTAGCTCACCATCACTTTTTCAAGGCCAACTGTTGATGGGCAACAAATACTGGCCTAGCCAGTGTGATCCACATGCCAATAATGAATTTTAAAAAGTTCGCAATTAATGCTACTTAACAGTACATCTCACCACCACTGGCATTTAACCAGCAGAAGAGACTGAAATGAGCGGTTAACCCAACAGGTTTCCCTGCATGGGCTAGTGATTAGGAACACAGAGTCCTCCTCGATGGCCCCTCATCCCAAGGTGTTTCCCCACCTTAATATCCACCTTTCCCCACAGCCTATTAAAACCAAGCCCCTCACCTGCCTTGTAAGACACCTTCACCACCTACCTACCCAAGCTCTGATCCAGTGCTGAATACCTCTTCAAGACTTGAGCACAGCACCTGCAAAAGCCACCACTCCTTCTGGCACTGTTAACACTGGAAGCTCACGACCTCTGTCCTGTCTAGGAGGAGTCTAAGTCCCACTTTCTGGGTGGAGTCCAACCTTGACGCTTAGAATGACTCTTAGAATAAGGGGAACAGCTGCTTTCTGTCCACCTTGTACACACTCAGTATGTTAAACACCTCCATCAGGTACCTCCTTAACCTTTGCTACTCAAAGTAGCATGGAAGGCATGAAAGTATCAATGTCAAAAGATGATGGTGCAAGTAAAATTATGATAATTGAACAAGAAACAAATAATGCTTCTACCGGAGAATCAAAACCCACCAACTGCCATCTGAAAAAAATTGAGGTAAGAGTTTATGATCTGAAATTGTTGAAATTAATGTTGAATCCTGAAAATAGTAAAGTAACTACTTGAAAGATAAGCTGTTCCTTAAGTCACATTGAGCTTTATTGGAGACTGGATACAGAGGTTGCAGAGAGTGCAAATCAAAAATGAAGGGTGACTGGAAACTTGGATCATGCTATGAACATGTTTGGTTTCTCCAAGGCAGAATAGACCATCATAAGCTACAAGTTCATGCATAGGGTTATGAAGGTAATGGAACATATGAACATGTAGTACAAGCAAATCAGTTACACATGAGAGAAGTAATGGTATTTGATTTTAGGAGCAGCAGGAGTATAGGTTCAGCTGTTTTATCCCTTGTGCTTGTAGGGAAGGTGTCATGCAAAAGAGAATTGGAAAGTTGGCAGTGGTGCTGGGATGACTGAAAAGTAGATCAGAATGTTGCAGAGGGACTTTAGAAGGATGCTAAGGGAGGGACAAACAGAATGGTTTAGGAGTGGTGGAAATACTTGATGTTGATCACAGATTTGGAGACGGTTGGAAAAAGCTGAACTGTGGCAGAGGGAATGGTCGTTGAGGAAAAATAATATATCAAATGCACATCATTGGAACTATTGTGGTAGATATGGAGAAATAGAGACAAGTGAAGTCAGTCCTTAAGAGAAAGCTGTGTAAAAGAAAGTAAAGTTAAAAGGGATCAGTGATCTTCTCATGGAAATTGGGGATAGACTATCCACAGAATGAAGAGATAAAAGTTAAAGAAAGGACAACAGTTGGAGATGGACCACATGAAGTTAGAAGTAAAGTTGAAATTTTCAGTCTTGGCTGACAGCAAGAATTGATACTACTATAGCCAACAACTGACCGGAAGAAAATGAGGCATTTATCTAAAGTAGGACTGGAATAAACAATGTTCTACATTTTCCAAGGAAAAACAGATGGTGCTAAGATCATCAGGTTTCCCACAATATTACCTTTCAGATGAAGGGAATGAACAGAATCAAAGAATAGGTTTGTTAACAGGAGAGCAGATTCAGAAGAAAAGAAATTAAGAAACAGGCCATTTGACCCATCAAGCCTACTCTATCATTTGATAAGATCGTGGTTAATCTGACTATGAACTAACTCCACCTTCCTGCTTTGCCACACCCCACCTTCAACTCCTTGTTCATCAAGAATCCATCACAGTTTTCAATCATTTAGAGGGGCAAAGACAGCAAATACATGGGAACACCAGCATCTGTAAGATCCCCTCCAAGCCAATCACCATCCTGATTAGGAAATACATCACCATTCCTTTCATATTGCTGGGTAAAAATCCTGGAACTCCCTCACTAATGGCACTGTAGTTGTACCTACACCAAATGAATGACACCAGTTCAAGAATGCAGCGCACCATTACCTTGTCAAGGGCAACTAGGGATTGGCAATAAATACTGGCTCAGCCACCATCACCCACATCCTGGGAATGGAATTTTAAAAACTCAAACACTATTTCCTTTCTATAAAACCATGTTGTCTCTGCCCGATAGCAACTATAAGTCCCTTGTAAATTCTAGCATTTTCTTTATTATAGATATTAGGTAAACTGGCCCATAACTTCCTGTTTACTTTTTCACCCACATTTCTTGAATCTTACACTTGTTATTTTCAAATCTGCTGCACCAGACTGCAAACATCCCATAAAACAAGGAAGATGTGAACAGCTGAATAAAACCAAAAAAGGTTAGAATATCCCAAAATAACTGTGATACATTACAATGTGATCAGGAACCAGAACAGTTTCTTCCATGTGCAAAATCAATTAATGGGTTGCATTCAATTGGCAGTGTTTAATTTATCAAATTTGCCATAGTCATACAGATAAGATTTGTGTTGTGTCCAAAGGAAGCACATCTGGTTGACTGCTCTGCACACCACCCCCCCCCCCCCCCCATTCAACTTGTACACTTTTATCCAGAATGGAAGGCAGGGTGTGCAACAAATCACTTACTAACTTATTTCCAATAAGTCCAAGTGATTAATATTTGCAAACAGGAATATCTAGCAAGTGTCATTTTTGTTAAAAAACTGTGTTTGTACAATCATTGTAAATAACATTATCAATAGCAGTGTGTTGGAAATACAAAGAGTTTAAGAGAATGCAGCTAGAAATAAAGCTAAATCTGTCATAGTCCTAACTGACCATAGGCTGTTTCTCTCATTACAGAGGGCAACAATAGGGGTGACAGTTTAACTTGAGGGTCACCGCACCTCATGTAAGGGGAGACGTTGAAAGGAGAATCTTTTGTGATAATCTCAAGTCAGTGCAGGAATTGAATTCACACCGTTAGCATCATTCTGCATTGCAAACCAGCCATTCAGCCAACTGAACCAACAAACACTGAGCTAGAAATCAGTTCCATTGCAACATTCTGGACAATTGCTTTCAAAATAAGTTCTCCTGTCTTACATTTTTAAAAATATTTACATTTTGAAATAACAATTTGATTACATTTTAAAGACCTTGTATCCAGTTTCGGAGAACAGATAACACACTTAAAACAATACAATAGACAGCCATGGAATGATGAATATTCAATATCATGGAATGTTACCCAGCTACTAAGGCATCATCTCCTGAAAGATCATCTTCATTTGGAACATAAACTTTCTAAGTTTCCACTAATGCAGCTTCAGCTACTGCACATTTGCAACATTTTCCATACTTTTTTCTAATAAAGATATTGTACCAACATCACACATAAAAAGATGTAACCTTCCACATGATCTAAACTGCCTACCAGAAATAAAGATTAAAAAAGCTGAACTATTTTGGTCTAGTCCCAAATCAAAGCAAAGTCTATATACTTATGCCCTTGCCTTTTTCTCTGTGGTTCACAAACAAAATAAATTACACTCTCAAATTTCACATATAGTATGAGCTACTTCATTGATTACACCTTTTATTAAAGTATGCTCTATGTTCTCAACTTCAGAGTGGTACAAACTTAACAAATAACACATTTACACCAGTGCTTAACAAGCAAGTTGTCACAAGAATCCCCAAAGAGAACATTTCACCTACACATTGCATGAAATTTTACACAACAAAAAAAATGACATTGCATAAATATGTAATCTTTTCAGCCTCAATATTTCAGAAGAGAAGTACAGCTCAGTTCAAGAGCTGTGGCACTATTGAAGATAGCATACTGAAAAGGCACTGAAAAAATAATGCATATTTCCTGCCAATACTGCCATACTCTAGTATTGCCAACTTTACTAGTGCAATGCTTTGACATTTTCTTAAATGCAAGATATATGGGACAAAAGAAAAAAAAAAGTTTGTACGTGCAGGTTGATATGACATACCTGAAAAAATATAAGGACATTTAATTTATTGGCAAAGGGTATGTCAAGTATTGCCTTTAAATACAAACACATTATCAAAACTATAAACAGCCATACATTGTACACTGAATGATATTATTGGGAATAGGACATTTCCATTTCAGCTAAAAGATTAAAGGTTCTTGTAGCATTGTGATAGCTTCCCTACCTCTGAGCCAGAAGACACAAGTTCAAGTCCCACCTGTTCCAGAGGTTTTAAGCAGGTATAAAGTGGATATTTCAGGAGGAATGCAGCTAGTCCAACCACTTCATTTTCAACAAAACAAAATTTATTTGCAAGATTACCGAATTAAACACAAACAAAAGAGAACAGAATATAGAATAACAACCGATCTGAAAACCCAGCAGACTGTCCAACTTAATGATGCTGTTCCAAATTCCTGCAACAATCCCCATAAACACCCCTTGGCAAAAAAAAGTAAAATCAAACACAGGGTCTTAGAGGACAGGGAGAGAGAAAGAGAGATGGCAGAGAGATTCAGCATGGAGCACCTTCCATGTAGCTGTTTCTTGAACCAGCAGTTTCAAACTGACTGACTGCTTTCAGGGAACAGCCACACTGCTAAAACCAAACCAAAGCAGAGAAAAGCTGAGCTGGGAGAACTGGACACTCCTCTTTCATTGTTCAAGTGTTTTTTTTTTAAAATGCTACTTGAAAGCATTCTCAAATAGTTAAGCCCAGACTTTTCTGAATCACTGCTTTTATGACCTCTCTGGAAAAAACCCAAGCACAGCATAACCTTGTTAAAGGAGCAGCATTATCACACTGTGCAAAATCAGGATGGAATGTTGGCAAAGGTAGGATTGGGCTTAGCTAAAGTACTGCAACAGGCTGTCCATTCAATTTCAAGGAGCACGAGAAAAACAGGTACATTGGAGAAAAACTATCCCCATACCTCGCGTTAAGGAGTCAACACCTTCAGAGCTGGAAAGCAGAAAGTTTTTTTAAATCAGTGAAAGTAAAGACGCAAGTATGCAGATCAAAAAAGTCAGTTTTTTCATTTTTATTCACAAATTTATAGTCACTAAATTCAACCTCATGTACAATCACTTATAAATCCATAATTATCTTGAGTTGTGTAACACTGGTGCAAATATAAGGGGGAGAAAGGTGGGGTAATAATTTTGACTCCTTTATAAGTCACACACATTCCTGAAGAAGGGCTTATGCCCGAAACGTTGATTCTCCTGTTCCTTGGATGCTGCCTGACCTGTTGCGCTTTTCCAGCAACACATTTTCAGCTCTGATCTCCAGCATCTGCAGTCCTCACTTTCTCCTATAAGTCACACACCCTACTGTACTCCGTCACAGAAATAAAATCTAAATCAAGGATTCTCCATGTCATCATTACTTAAAGTTTATAATCCAGTAGTTCACTTTTCTTACCTCCCTACATCTAACTCATTCTGCTCACAAACCTCAACTCTGCTCTCGAGTCCTTAATATCTAATTGTCACCACATAATAAGGAAAACCCTTGTTTAGGAGTACGTATCTCAAAGACTAGACAGTTGCCAATGAGATTAAGGTGGTAATCAGAGTTCTCTTAACATTCATGAAATAGTCACGCCTCATGCTTGTAGTTTTAAGTTTATCAGAACAACTCAATTGGCTTGCTGTCTTTTAACTCAATGACAGCCACTTATTAGCCTGTATTCACAAAATTGGTTGGAGAATACCAGTAGAAATATTTCCACAGCATCATGATAATCAGAAAGAAAGTGACATGACAAAATAGCTTTCTTAAATTTGCTCATGTTTATTGAATTGAGTTCTCTCACTATTGTTGCAGTAGATTTTTAACAAAAAGTTATGGCACATTACACATTAAAACATTTCTGAAAATATGCTTTGTACAGATTAATAGGAAGGAAATTCACTTGTGATTTGAAAGTACAGGTCAACATTAGTGGAGCAAGCCCTTGCCAATTAAAATACTGTCAACCCCACTCCATCAAAATTGGTATAAACTAAGATTCAAACTGTAATCTCAGTCCGTACAGCTGACAAACATATCAGGTGATTTACACATAGTGTCACTAGGGAGGTCTGGAATGTCATGCATTTGCACAATAATCTACCAGGTGCAATTTTCATTGGTCTGCTATAGAGCTGGAAGGGAGTTTCCAGTCATAAAAGTCACTCACTATTCATAATTAGTTCTAGCATAACGAGATGACACTGAAATATAGCCTCAATTTGACTGCCTAAAAATGTTTTTTTATGAAAGGATATGTGTGTTCACAGGTTGTATGACTGCTGGTTAGGCCAGAATTTGTCACCCACTGTTAATTACTCTGTGAAGGTGGTGTTGAGCAGTCATATTGAATTGTTATAGTCCATGTGACCTAGGTCCAGCCAGAGTGCTGTTACACAAAGAGTTTCATAATTTGCTGAAAATGTGTTGCCAGAAAAGCGCAGGTCAGGCAGCATCCAAGGAACAGAAGAATCAATGTTTCGGGCATAAGCCCTTCCTCAGGAATGAGGAAAGTGTGCCCAGCAGGCTAAGATAAAAGGTAGGGAGGAGGGACGTGGGGGAGGGGCGTTGGAAATGCAATAGGTGAGTTTCACAATTTGACCACTCAATGATGTAGGAATGAAGTCATGGTTCTACATCTGAGATGTACAGCTTGAGGATGGGGGCACAGCTTTCAATTGGAGTTCCTATGCAGTAAATGCTGACCTACCCAGCAACACACAAATCCTTTGAACAAATAGGTAAAGATAAAAATCTGCTGCTGTTGCCCTTCAATGTGCTCAAGGTCATGAACTGAAGAAAAGATGCTGCTGAAGTAGCCTTGGTGAGTTGCTGCACTGTAACTTTTGAAATTGGTCTGATTTCTGGCACTGGTTTCCAAGCCCTTTTGAAACTACTAAAATAATTAGTTATAGATGATTGATTCCAATTCAATTTCATGGGCACCAATGATCAGCACCAGATACATATAAACACAAGTAACAGAAGTAGTCTTCACAACCTTTTGAGTTCACTTCGCCATTCAAAACTTTTGTTTAACATCAATTCCACTTTTCTATCCTACACCCCTGTCCCTTAGTGCCCAAAAATTGATAACCTCAGTCTTGAAAATGCTCAGTAGTTGAGCATCACCATGCTTTTGAGCAGAGGCCCCTCTGCGTGAACAAATTTCTTGTCATCCAAGTTTAAAATGACATCCTTTTAGCTTGAGATTATTACCCTTAGCTCTACATACTTCAGCCTCACAGCATCCACTTTGTCATGACCTCTTAATTTTTGGGTCCAATATGACTGTTCTTCAGAATATCAAAGAATAATCATAGGAGATTTAAAGTATAACAGTTTCTATCTTCACAGATGCTGCCAGTCCTGCTGAATTTCTTCAGCCATTTTTACTTCAGATCTCCAGCATCTAGTTTGATATAGTCACTTGGACAAAGGTGGATTAATTAAGGAAAACCATCATGAATTTGATAAAAACAAGTGGTGTAAACTAACTAGATTCAGTTGTTGATGAGGCAACAAGAAAAATCTGATGAAGATAATACAGATGACATGATGTACATGAACTTCCAAATACATTTAACAAAGTGCCACATGATAGATTTGTGAGCAAAGGAGGCCTGTGGAATATAATGAACAATGGCAAGATGGATACAAAGTTGAAGGACGAAAAAAAAGATTTATGGTGCACAGTTGTTTTCAGTCTGGAGGACAGTATATAGTATGCAGCCTAAGGGTTGGTATTACGAGCACTAAACTTCTTGACCCATATTAGTGGTCCAGACTTGGCTCAACATAACAATTTCAAAATTTGCTAATAACACAATGATTGATAATGTTGCAAACTGTGATAAGAATGCTGAAGGACTTTAAGTAGATGTGGATGGGATGGTGGAATGGGTGAACACTTGGCAGATTAATACTGCTACATTTTGGTAGAAATATGAAGAAAGGTAATATGACATAATGGGTACAATTGTAAAATGTGCCAATATTGAGTGACCTGCTGCATTTATGTACAGAAATCATTGCAGTTCATAGGGCAGATTGAGAAAATGTATGGAAAGGAAATAGAGATGCTAGGCTTAAGAAATTAAGATTTAGTGCAAGGAAGTCCAATGAAGCTTTATTTCAAAATGCTTTGAGTTCAGCTGGAGTGTTATATAACTCTGGACACTGCAGTTTAGAAAGTGAATGAAATGTTCTTTAGAAACGATGCAGGAAAGATTACAAGAATAGTTCCAGGGAAGAGGAATGTTGCTTATGTGGATAGTTTGAAGAAGCAAAGGGTATTCCCTTTAGATGTAGGTATATCCGCTTGGTTCTGCTTTATCCACAGTGTGTTACTTTCTCAAAGAACTCCCCATAAATTGGTTAAACATGATTTCCCTTTCACAAAAAAATAAGTGACTCTGTCCAATAACCTCCAACTTATCTAAGTGACTTGCTAAAACATTTTTATTAATAGCTGCTCAATGACAGATGTTGAAGTTATCTGGTCTCTAGTTTCAAACTTCCCATCTGCCTTCACTTTTTGAAAAAAGGAGTTACATTTGCAATCTTCAAATCAAATTGGACCTTCTCTGAATCTGGGTGCTTTAGAAAATTAAAATCAATGCACGAGTTATTTCACTAGCCACTTTTTTTTAAAAAAGATTTTAGGATGAAATACATCAGCACCCAGGCACTTGTCAACTCACAGCTCCAACAATTTACTCAGAACAACTTCTCAGGTGATTATCATTTTCCTGAGTTTCCCCCTCCCCACTTACATTTACCAATTTGCTTCTGGGATGTTACTTGTACCATCTATAGCAAAGATAGATTCATCTGCCATCCTTTTATTTTCTATTATCAAATCTCTAGATTTACATGTTATAAAACTTACATTCACATTATTCACTTTTTTTATTTCAACTATTTATAGAAACTCTTGATTAATTTTTACTGCTCTGGCCAAGTTTCTTTTGTACTTTCCTTTCTTAAAAAAAACATTTTTTTATATATTCTGTCTGATATTCTGACCTTCCACTTCCCTTTGCACAATAATATGTTTTATCTTTAAGTTTACTACTACCTTTAGCCTTTCTAGTTAACTTTGGATGCTTGGGTCTGTCACTTGGAATTTTTCTAATTCATGGGAACATATTTAGCATATTCATAAATAACCCCTTAAAAGTCTGCCACTACACATTTACTGTCTTGTTATTTAACTTAATTTGCCAATTCACTTCAGCCAACTCTACTTTCATGCCCATATTTATATTTAAAATAATAGTCTTGGACCCATTCCCTTCTCCCTCAACTTGAATGTAAAATTAAATTATACTATGGTTGTTGCTACCCAGGGGCACCTTCACAATAAAATTGCTAATTAATCCTCTCTCATTAAACAAATCAGGCTAGGTATAGGGCACTCTCTGGTTGGCTCCAGAATATGCTGTTTGAAAAAAGTATTCTGAAATTATTCCATTAATTTATCTAGGCTATATGTAGATTAAAATCTCCCATGGTTATTACTGCGCCTTTCTGATATAATATTTATTCTCTTAAAGCTGGAAGTTAGAAAAGAAAATCAGCAAATCTGGCAGAACCTGTAATGAAGTCCAGAATGTTCAGTTCTAAGGAAAAGTCATCCAACAGATAGTGTCAATCGACTATCTTCTGTTTCTCCACCTTACCAGAGATAGTCCACACAACCTTACCAATCATATCCTTCTTAGCTGCTTTTTTCATTTTAAATATAAATCATGTATTATAGCGAGACCTTGTATAAGATGCCAAGTTAGATCAATTACATTTCAGGGCTAAAAATGTCATATTTTAAATGAATTTATTTACACAAACACAATGTATTTACAGCAAGAGGTTATTGTATTCAATTTCTAGTTCTGAAGTTTCATCTTGCTAAACTAATATCACAACAATAATGACTTTAAAATCTTGGTACCTCAAAGGGATTTCGCTGGCTCCTACAGCACCAAACTGTAGGCCCACCAGATTAAATAATGGAAAGCATTTTTTAAAATTTTGCAATTGCAGATCAAAAACTGAATTCCATTTTTTTTTTGTGATTAGGGGACAACAAATAGGATCTTGACAGTGCATCTACCAGAGCCATTTGGCAAGCACTGAATGTGAATTTTTAATAAATTGCTTCCCTTGAGAATATCACAGCACTAATTAAACCAGCGGCTGGATAATATTTCTCCTCTCCATTTACTTCATTCTTCACCTGTACACAGGTCAAGAGGCAATAGTTCAATTGCCCAATCTCTGGTAAATCATGTTGCAAACAAATCTGTATTTCAATCTACTTTCAAATTTTGCTACCAAAAACTGATATAGACTGTTATTAACACTCATAGTTAAGGTACACAAAGTGAAAAGATTGCTAGCTCTAGCCTTCTGATGGGCTGCTGCACCTCCAGATGATAACTATTATCCTTGTGCTTGGCAAAGTGTCTCAGGTAAAATATTTTGTTGCTAGACATTTTTTTAAAACATGGCAGCTAACTAAATCAGTTTCATCTTTACAACCAAATCACATGGTACTGTCCCACTGTGAGTATTTACCTCACAATAGCTGCAGGGGAGAAAACCCAAATCCAAAACATGGTAAACAAAAAACAAAATAACGCAGATGCTGCACATTGGAAAAGAACAGAAAAGATTTAAACTATCTTGCAGATCCAGCAGCACCTGTGGAGAAACAGAAGACAGTCAATTGAAGTTTTATCTTCAAATTGAAAACAAAGAACTGCAAATGATGATTCTGATGAAGATTCACCCAGGCTTGAAATATTAACTCTGCTTTCTTCCCACAGATGCTGCCAGACCTGCTGAGTTTTGCCAGTAATTTATTTTTTTCAGTTTTAAGACCTTTCCTTAGAACTGAACAGTTTGGACCTGAGCTATTGACAGTGTGGACTTTTGCAGGTATTTTCAAATTTGCTGAGTTTTGTTCCAGCTTTTCCAGATTTTAACAAAGCATCATAGTTAGAGAAGGTACAAGCATGTTCATAAATATGGCATATAGTTTGTGCAGAAAAGCACTCCTTATTTTGGTACCATGTTCAATGGCTGCATCAGAGTCTGGAATCAGATCGCTAAGCATTCTTTGCATGATTATACACTTCAAACTAGCTATTATCCTACTTACAGTATCGTGAATAGATTTCCAAAAACAGTTTGCTTATTAAAAAGATAAGCAATGAATGCCTTAAATCTCAAAATATTTCCAGTTCCACTGAAAACAACTTTTGAAAATGAGCATTTAAAATGTATTACCAGAAACATTTCATTCAAGTTCTTTACTCACAAATCAATGTAGATTTCTCCTGGAAATTTGTACTTGCTCATTTCACAAAATGTGTAAGGTCATCACATTGGTTACAATTGGGAAAATGCATGTTCAACATTGTGCAGGTAAGGTTACTATTCAAGACTCTGCTAAAATTAATTTACATTTGCAGAGATTTAAGATCTTCAATGACTCAGTACAATCAAGGAGTGTGACTGTATTCATCTTTTTTCTCTCCTCTATTAAAATATATTTCTCAATGAACTCAAAAGCAGTAACCTGGGAAATTTTCCAACTGAAAATATGTTGATCAAAAATATATTTGAATGTCCAGAACACTGCTAAACTATTTAAAACACTGAAAACCAATTTAAACAATATACACTAAACCATTCGGTAGTTTATTGGTGTACATAAGGCAATGACTTAGAAAGTCAAAGCTGTACAGCATGGAAACAGACCCCTCAGTCCAGCTCGTCCATGCCAACCAGATATTCTGAATTCATCTAGTCCCATTTGCCGGCCTATGCCCCATATCCCTCGAAACCCTCCCCACTTACATTTACCAATTTGCTTCTGGGATGTTACTTGTACCATCTATAGCAAATATAGATTCATCTGCCATCCTTTTATTTTCTATTATCAAATCTCTAGATTTACATGTTATAAAACTTACATTCACATTATTCACTTTTTTTATTTCAACTATTTATAGAAACTCTTGATACCCATCCAGGTGCATTTGAAATGTTGTAACTGTATCAGCTTCCACCACTTCCTCTAGCAGCTCATTCCATACATATACCCGCGCCTCAGTGTGTAAACGTTGCCCCTTAGATCCCTTTTAAATCTTTCCTCCTCTCGCCTTAAACCTATGCCCTCTAATTTTGGACTCCCCAACCTTGGGAATGTTCACCCTATCCGTGCCCCACATGATTTTAGAATTTAAAATGAGGTTTACTGTCATATGTACTCAAGTACAGAAGCACAGGGAAAGGTTTACAATGTCTCTTCTTATGCCATCATCTTAGGTACAAATTACCTCGGTACAAATCTAAGATACAAAAAGAGGAACAAAGAAGAAAGAAGTTGCACTACCTTGTAGTATAAGTGAGAAATAAGATGAAGTTAAATAAATAAATATTATAGTCAAATAAATCAATTACAGATAAACATTACATTGTAGTAGATCAGCACAGGGGCTTCTATATGTCGTCTGACTGGCCTTTCAAGCCACTGACTGTCCGCACCGGACCACAGTTCAACAACCATTCCCGCTCTGCTCTGCACCACTCCATCCCGCACTGCTCCATTCCTGCTCCGCTCCAGCTCTCAGCCGTTCCATGCTCCATGCCTCCAGCTTGCTCTGCTCCTGCTTCAGATACTCCACACTGCTTCATGCTTCCAGCACGCTCTGCTCTGGCTCTCAGTCATTCCATGCCTCCAGCCCGCTCTGCTCCGGTTCTCAGCCACTTGCACCATTCCATGCCTCCAGCCTGTTCCACTCCAGCTCTCAGTTGCTCCCAATTTTACAAACCTCTCAGATCACCCCTTTACCCCCGACATTCCAGGGAAAATAGACCCAGTCTATTCAGCCTCTCCCTCTAGCTCAAACCCTCCAAGCCTGGCAAGATCCTTGCCAATATTTTCTGCAGCCTTTCAAGTTTAACAATATCTTTCCTTTGGCAGGAAGACAGAATGGCATGCATTTTTCCCAAACGTTGCCTCACCAATATCCTGTACAGCCACAACATGACATCTTAATTCCTTTATGCAATACACTGACTAATAAAGGCTTAGTACTTTAAATGCTATTCTTACAAAAGGCTTTTAAAAATGTGCCTACTAGAATCAGCATAAAAATGAGTGAAAAATTTGAAGGACTTTCACTCTTTAACTAATGTCACTGAGAAAATCTCTTAATTTTGACCTGGGAGTTTGTAAACAGGTCTTGATTTGGATGAAGTAATGCAAGAGAACATATAATACAGATAATTCATTTATTATTAAAATATCCAATCTTCTGTTTGGGTTGCACTGGTTCTGCCCAATTACACTGATATTTTGAATGAAACATTACTCCTTCCATCCAATATTAAGACTTAAGATCATATGAAACAACTCTGAAGACCTTTTTAAAGAGATTGGAAAAATTCTGTGCAGTTACACAGCTTCAGATAAGGTATATAAACTATAGGTGCTTCAACTAAAATTGAGAGACAGAGACAGACAGAGAGAGAAAGAAATATTTGCACAACTGACGTGCCACAAACATAACACCAGTATTATGCTGACCAATATTAAGAAATGTATGTCGCACAGAGTAGGTGATGTCAAAGCTGTAGTGACTATTAAATGTGTAACCTGATTGTGAAAGAAAAAAAACTTTAAATATCATGAAAATATGTTTCTCATTATTACTATGATTTCAAAAGGCAGTCTTAAGTCCAAGCAGCGACTTTCCATGTATTTATTTAGATATTTAACCAATACGTTGGTTCCTTCCCAAACTGACTTACTTTCTTGTCAACTATGTATTTCTACTCTCATCATTTCCCACTCCCTGTCTCATTTGATATACCTCTGCATCTCTTATCTTTCTATTTCTATGTCTGATACTTGGGGCTTGATATTTATGAGGAAATTTGAGGGGATGGAGATTTGAAAGCTTAGGTCTAACTTTGATCCAGATTAATTTAGCGACAGGACTTAATTAGCATTTCTGAGAACCATTTTTTTCACTTCCAACCAACGAAACTGAGGGCAAGGTACTTTGAGATGTTCTGATGTTGTGAAATGTTCACTTCTTTGTTGTGCGTTATTAAAAGCACTTTAAAATATGTAAATGTTTTTCTGAAGCCATGTATTAACAAAAAGAGACACGATTTAATCTATTTCCAAATCTCTTTCAGTGCTGCTCCTTGACTAAATAACAAAAAGTGCCACCTAGGCCAAATCCATTCATTAGCACCTTATAGCACAGTGTACAAGCATTCTTATAACCATTACATTTTAGTTTCATAATAATTAGGTACTCATCAAAAATGCCAAGCAGCAACTTAGTAATAAAAAAATCAAAATTACTGCAAAGTGGTCTAACATATGGTTTATTTACCAGCTAAGTCAATTGTTAATTGTTGTGCATGAATCGCCAATTCTGCATTCTTATTTATGTATATTAATTGTTTTCAGTATGTTTAACAATATTAGAAACCATTTTAAAATATGAATTTCCATTCACAGTACATTATTAATTTCAGAAAATTGAGAGAGTCTTAAGTGAAGGAGGTTGTGGTTAAATATGAATCAGTTTTTAAATACATTTAAAACAGGCCAGACATACTAACACTGTAACAATTCTATCCAATTTTGCATTAAGACTGCTTTTAGCATAAACCTTTTTTGCAACATTGACACATCTATAAATAGTATCTAAAACGTGTCACCATAAGCCAGTGCACTTGCTTAAGTAACAAAACTGCCTAAAAATACCAGCACATGTAGAAGGCCATTTGCCCAATTTGCTTGCATCATGTTAACTACATAAGAGATATTTTACTCCAATCCTGTTCCTCTACACCATTGCCATGAAGAAAATGAATGAAAGCCCTCCAACCCCAGAAATGTGACCTGAAGAAAAATCTGAAGTGAAAGCTCCTAAGCTACCTCTAATTCTTGACTGAATCAGAAAGTGCTTATGTTCAGTATTCAACATATACAATATAAGTAATAATTCTTGAGAAACAAATATTGCTCTTAAGATTACAACCACATGCCACCTATCTTCCCTGCAGTTCAGGAAATCACTGGCAAACTCTCAATTGCATTGCCTTCGTTCACTAAGTGATTTCCATAAGCGATAAGACTTAAGATGTAGGAGTTGAAGTAGACCATTCAGCCCATTGAATTTGCACCACTGTTCAAGAGCTGATCTAATCATGCCTAACTCCACTTTTTTGCTTTTCTTCTCGAACCCTTGATTCCTGTACTGATTAAAATTCTATATCAGCCTTGAATTTACTTAATTACCCAGCCTCAATAGCCCTCTGCAGTAAAGGCCATAACTTTCTGCACCACAAAGCAGAGACTATAAAAATGTGAATATCTAATCCAAGGAGTAGTCACCCAGTTACTTTAGCATGGCAAACTAAACATATCACCCAATTTTAGAACACAATCTCATCTGTCACTACAGAGAATCTCCATTTTTTTAAATATCAATTGCTATTGATGCTTATTCTTTGCAATACAAAGTCACACTCCCGCAATTACCAAACTTGGTGTCTTAAGCCTTCTCCCAGATTGGATAAAAGTCAATAAAAGTCCCATATACACTCAAAGTTTGAAACAGAGGGAGCCCTAGAGAAGTTCACAATTCATTTCTAACAGTGTAATGTCAAGATATTTGCATTACAGAATTTCAGTGTTTCAAATTACTGAGAACTACTTCATGATTGAATTTGCTGAATACACCTTAAATTCAAATATTACATAAAAAAAGCTAATTCATTACAAAATATTTGGCACATGGTTCATCGAAAAAAATGTCTAAGATACACACCGGTTTTATTTGAAAATTATTGTTCAGAACTCAAACTCAACCATTCCCTGCCCCTTCGCCCCCAACGAAAGAAAGCAAGATCACACTTGACAATACTACGGCAATGCAGTAAGCCTAACAATTAACTTCCTTAAAATTGTTACATTTAATTTTATAGTTAAGAAAAAGAACTCAATTTTTTATGTGGAAGAGTGAAGAAATGACAGCTCCAATCAGAACAGAATCACAGCCAAATAACCATGGTGTATTAAAACAAACTGTAGCACATTTAAATGAATATCCTTTATCCGAGTTAAAATAGCCACATTTCTCTATCACAAAACTCATTCGAGTTCAAACTGCAAAATTAAACAGGTTTAACAATTTAATTTTATGGGAACCACCAACCCTGCAAGCTGCAGTTAAAATGAGCCAGAGCGATGGACAACAGGAGGCATGCGTTCATCTAAGGCCTGAGCCAAGGCCATGTTAATGTCAATAACGGTTTCAATCTCCAAGGCAAAGATCGGCGCACTCTATTGATTGTATGTACATACTATTATGTATAAATGTGTGAATGTGCTAGTTACTTTGTTATATAGCAGTGAAGATGCAATTATGTATTGGCATAAGCCACTGACATTCAAGCCACTTTCGTATTTGAAATAGAAATCCAAGTAAATTTGGTTACCATTCTTCCTTCCTATAGATGGAGGAAGCACCTTTCATCTCTTGAATGATTTAGTTGTGATATATTAGTTATGATGGTGCAGACATAAATTGTGTTGTCATAATGTCCAGCCTACTGTGGATTTCCACAATTTTAATACATCGTTTTCGCAAAACTCTGCTTTGAAATTAAACAACGAGGCGATGTTGTACATCCCACAAGTTCTGACGGCAGAACATTGAAGATCGATGATTTAGCCTGTCACCCTGAATGCCCACGATATAAAACGCTGACATGTAAAACTGGAGGTCAGAACGCTAGTCTAAACCATGACAACAATACGTACAAGAGAAGCACAACAGCCAGTGCGTTTGCTTAGATGGCCAAAAGAAATATCAATGATGCTTGCGTTTTTTTTCGGAGAGGGTCTACCATGAGTTGGCTCGTACAGTCAAACAAGAATCAATGCAGCTGTCATGTGTCTAGGGGCTGCACATTTTTTAAAAAGCGCAGGTTTCTGCCCCGCCTCCTTCGCATTGGGCTTTCCTTTCATGAATCACATTGGGCTCAGGATCTTGGTATCAATTGGTCAACAGAGCTGTCAGTCTCAATTACATCACAACTCGACTGCAAGTTGACACTGAGGGGTTTCCAGGCCGTCGCCTTTGGTCTTAAAAAAACCGCTAGGAGTCACATGAAAAGGGTGCAGGCCCTCGGCCAAATACCTCCGTTCACTCACATCATAGACGCATAACATGAAGTACGTTTACTTTAAGCTAAACGTGGCTTTTATCTGTCAAATGCAACCCCAGTTAAAAGGAGCTGTCATTTCACAGAGTCGCCTCCTAAAACGAAATGCTGCAGGGCCATTCATATTTATCACATCTTCCACTATAACATTATAATATACATGCACAGCATAGATTTCTAAAGCTTATCAAATCCCACGTCTATTAGCTTTGATGAAATGAAATGGAAATGAAATCTAGACGCAGAAACATAGTAACGTGTCCATGGAAAATCCAGCTGATCTGATTTCCTGCAGAAGTTAGACACAGCAGTTACCGCATTTCATGATGTTTTTTAAAAGAGACTTACCGAGTGATTGACTCCCCACATAAAGACGCTAAGCAATGGATCACTAGCTCGAAACAGCTTTACTTTCTGAGCCACAAAATGTTTCTTCTTGGTTTTCGTTTTGCTGGCGAATGTTGTACTGTTCGCTGCCATCTTTCCCCCTGTCTCGCGTTTTGCTTTTACTTCGTTTTATTCACCAAATTATTTTTTCTCTTTGTAATTGTTGAAATGGAAATGTTTGTGATTTAAAACAAAACTTATTACATCTTCTTCCTTCCCCTCATTGAAAACAAGAAGTTAAGACGGTTATGATCAGGAATTGTTTTGGGGTGGTGGTGGTAGTAGTAGCTCAGGCTGGTTATTATATATTCTCCAATGCCCTGTCGCTTCCGGACCTTGATGAGTGTGTATGAGAAACTGTGAGGAGGCGAGGCTCCAGCTACAAGCCGCGCACACACGCAGTGCACACTGCAACGCAGCCTGGAGATCTAGGGACTAGGCGGGGAAACAAAGGCTTGTGATTGACAGCGTCAGAAACAAAACACAATTGGAGCCCAGCTTTGCAATGTTCTAAATAGGACGGTACCTGAAGACATGCGACCAATCGCAGGATTGCACGAGAAGATTTGATCCCGCGTGCATCTAAGAGAATAAAAGCCATCAAGTTGGGTTGTAGAGTGAGTGGGCGTGATGTGGTATTTTACAAGCATCTAAAAAATGCTTGAAAACTTTATAGCCTTCCGTTATGTGTATCAAGTAAATAAGACAATCCGATAAGTCAGAGCTGTGGACAATGTGCTTGTCTTGCTGGGGACGGGGAACTACAAAAACAATCGTGTGGAGAAACTTGTTCTCTAAAATGGATGTGGTGGAATTCTGAAATACATAATGGTTGAAACGATAAAATCAGAATTATTTCAGAAGAAAAATGTTAATTTTGTATATTAATTATGTTAGCGATATACTAGTGTTTACTGTACATAGGAAATAACGCCACTGTCCGGTTAGTGGCGTGAATTACGTTTCTCCTCCAGAGGGAAGTTGGATAACTACTGGGATTGATCAGAGTAAGGTATATCCAAATGTTAAGGTTTGAGTACGGTATATCCAAATGTTAAGGTTTGAACACTGTCATTTTAATTAATATATCTCAATTGATTCAGATAACTCC
Source organism: Chiloscyllium plagiosum (assembly GCF_004010195.1). Classification (NCBI taxonomy): domain Eukaryota; kingdom Metazoa; phylum Chordata; class Chondrichthyes; order Orectolobiformes; family Hemiscylliidae; genus Chiloscyllium; species Chiloscyllium plagiosum. The sequence continues at coordinate 79,194,374 of NC_057714.1, forward strand.
TGTTTCCCTAGTTGGAGGGTTTGATAAGTGTTTTGTGTTTCATCAGTACTGCAGCAATGCAATCACTCGCATTGATGTAACATCTATAACGTAATCAAAATGCCAGAAGACGGTATCCACGGACGTTATGAGGCAAAGCCTAACGGTTCTATAACTTGGGAAGAAGTACAACGATGCAAGATTAACCCCCAATTTTGCATCAATACACAATCATGTAACCACAAGCACTCACCCATTCCCCAGTTTTCTCTGCCCCTCCTTTTTTTGACTGGTTTAGTTTTGATTCTATGAATTTTACCTACTTTGACCTTTTAAATCGTTACAATATCAAACACATCCTATTCCAGATATTCATTTTGAAAGTTAGAGCAACTATAAATTATTTGTCATTTAAGCAGGGATCTTTGACAAGCGGTAAAAGATTCAAGTTGTGTGCAAATAATTCACTTTTAATTAGAAGTATGAAAAATGTAATTGGTAGCACCAAAAACAAAATGTGACCACAAAAGGAAATACTTGCAGGATGTTGAATTAAAATAATTTTTAAAATACAACTAACTGCATTTAGAAGTGTTCAGTTACTTAATTTCCAAAAGCAGAGGCTTAGTGATCAAAATAGTTATTTGATTACTAGGCGGTCGGTTGATTTCTTAAAAATTCCGTTGCTTCCTGAGGCAGCCATATTGCATAGAAGTGTAGAAGCATCACACTAAATTGTGTCAGATATAGATTGGATCATACGAAGCAGGGAGCAGTTCAACGTACAGTTTTTATTTCAATAATGGTGGAAACCAAGGTGGATTCAGAGCTAAACAGATACATTGAATCATATCTTTGATTGGAACCTTGGGGCTATCAGACATTCACATCTGTCAGGAACACTTGGGATCAGTGTTGATCATTTCCAACCATGCTATTGGTGGAGTTGCTTGCTCTAAGAGTTCTTCGAGGAGAAAGTGAGGACTGCAGATGCTGGAGATCAGAGCTGAAAATGTGTTGCTGGAAAAGCGCAGCAGGTCAGGCAGCATCCAAGGAGCAGGAGAATCGACGTTTCGGGCATGAGCCCTTCTTCAGGAATGAGGAAAGTGTGTCCAGCAGGCTAAGATAAAAGGTAGGGAGGAGGGACTTGGGGGAGGGGCGTTGGAAATGCGATAGGTGGAAGGAGGTCAAGGTGGAGGTTAGACCTGCACCAGTGGAGTTTAGAAAAATGAGAGCTCATGCTATTGAAACACATGAGATCCAGAGAGGGCTCGAGAGGGCGGGCACTGGGAAGATATACCTTTTGTAAAGCTCAGGGACACTCTTTAAGAATATGAATACCCTTTATTAATCAATGGAATTCTCTTCACCAAAAAGCCGCGGGGGTGTGTCATTGAATTTGTTCAAGGCTGAGCTCGCGACAATTGGGTGTTAGGAGGGAGCCAGACAGGAAAGTGAAGTTGAGCCGACACCCTGATTATCCTTGATCTTAAAGAACAGCTTAGCAGTCTCAGAGGGCCGAATGGTCTCATTCTGTTCTTAATCCTTTGCCCTTGGATATTGTGCTATTTCACTAACAGGTCAACAAAAGCACGCTTCCCAGAATGGAATTGGGTCCATGTTGTAATAATATGTTCAATTAGTGCTTTTAGTTCATATGTTCAGCTTTGACTGCACCGTTGAAATGACCATGGAAGTACAATGTGGCATCAGTGTCAATCAAGAGTACTTTCCTCTCCCCCCTGGCTTGGTAGGGAGCCAAAGTCAAAAGGACCAACGTTACAACATTCAAGCTTTTTTCGCAAATGGCTTAAATTAATAAGTGACTTTTTCTTATGCTGCCAAATTTGAAATCATTGAAATATCTCATTCTTTGGGAGAACTCACTGTGCCTGTTTTGCGAGTGTTAAACATGTAGCAATCTCTGCCCACAAGTTCCTATACCAGATGTATACTCCTGGCATGGAAGTCGCTATATTATGCTCCCACTGTTTGTAAGAATAAAAACATACGAAACAGGAGCTGGAGAACATAGGAACGTAAAAGCTCGGAGCAGATGTAAGCCATTCAGCCCCTTGAGCCTGCTGTGACATTTAATATGATCAGGGTTGATCTCATCTCGGTCTCAACTCCACTTTCCTGCCCACTCTCTATAACCCTTTAACCTACTGCGAATCCTCTTGCAACGATGCCTTCCTTGAAGAATTTCCCCAAGTCCCTCCTCCCTACCTTTTATCTTAGCCTGCTGGACACACTTTCCTCATTCCTGAAGAAGGGCTCATGCCCGAAACGTCGATTCTCCTGCTCCTTGGATGCTGTCTGACCTGCTGCGCTTTTCCAGCAACACATTTTCAGCTCTGCTCTAAGAGTTCTATTTTGTAATGAAACACTGACATGAGCAAATGCGAAAGATAAAAAAAACATACATACGTTGTTCAAAGTCAGATGCCAGTTTCAGTGCAATATGGAACTTTGGCATCATACTGTAGATTAAAAAATGTCTGCATTAGCTAGTTGTATTTGACTGTGAGAGTTGAGGAAGTTAAGAGTTGAAATTTAACTCCAGATTCTTGAGCATATAATTTAGTTTACCTGACACTTGACTGAAGGAATACTGCACTCTTGGTATTACTGTAATTCAATAGTGAGATCGTATCAAAATCTTGCCCATCCTCTCAGGTGAATATTAACGATTGTGTGTCTTTGTTCAAAGAGAAGGGCCGTTTTCTTGATTGTTCTGGTGAAGACATGTCTCTCACTAATATAAATTATCTGGGCAGTATCTAACTGCTATTTTTCGACATTTAGTGTGTTTAAATTGTGTCAAAAACAAAGATCAGTACAGCACTGGGACAGGCTCTTTCACCTATCACAATGGCACTGACATGTGATGCCTTTATAAACTAAAAGCCTTGCCTTTATGTTGTCCATATCTCTCCATTGCCTGTCTGCTCATCTGTCAAGATGCGTCTAAAACATCGCTATTGTATTCGCCTCCACTACTTTCTCTGGCAGTGCATTCCAGACACTTATCACCCTCTGTGTAAGAAACCTGCCCCTCATATCTTCTTTAAACTTTCCCCTTTTTACTTTAAAACTATGTGCCCTAGTCATTGACATTTCTACCCTGGCAAAAAATGCTCAGGCTATTCATTCTATTAATACCTCTCATAATTTGGTAAATTTCTGTCAGGTCACCTCTCATTCTTTGATGTTCAAGCAAAAACAAACCAAGTTGTTTCTACAAACCAAGCAACCTCCTAGTAAACCATTTCTGTGCCCACTTCAAAGCCTTCACATCATTCTGGTAATGTGACAACTAGAATTATATGCAATATTCCAAATGTGGCCTTACTGAAATTCCATACAACAATTTTTATACTCTATGCCCCAACAATGAGGGATAGTATGCCATATGCCTTCTTGTCCACCTTGTCCGCTTGTGTTGCCACTTTCAGGGAACTGTGGACCTGTAAGCATAGATCCCTCTGTATGTTGATGCTACTCAGGATTCTGCCACTTACTGTATATTCCCTCCTGTATTGTATCTTCCAAAATGCATCACTTTGCATTTGTCCAGATTACACTCCAACTACCATTTCTTCACTCAAGTCTCCAGCCTATCTATATCCTCCGTAACCTCTGGCATTCCTCCTCACTATCTGCAACTCTTTCAATGTTTGTGTCATCTGTAAGTTTACAAATCAGGCCACCTGCATTCTGCTTCAAACCATTTGTATATGTTATAAACAACTGGGATCCAAGCACTAATTCCTGTGGAATACCACTGGTCACAGATCTCCAGTCAGAAAAACATCCTTCCAATGCTAATTTGTGTTCTGTGACTAAGCCAGTTCTGTACCTATCTTACCAGTTGATGTGGACTTCACCTTTCATATCAGCTTACCGTGAAGGATCTTGTCATGCTCAATGTTGTATTGACTGTGTGTGTATGAAAAGGATGGACATTTTTCTACTTTAACATAAAAGAACAACATGACATTTGGACAATTTACTGTGAACCGAGATGATCACCTTGTTGCCCATCTCTGCTAGACAACCGTATATACATAGTTAAAGATGCAGTGGAGACACCTAGGGCTCTTTAAAACCCAATTAATTTATTCAGTACTTAATCAAATAATACTGTGTTAACTACTAGAAATATCTCAGTCACTTTCTTTCACTACCCTGGGCTCTATAACTAACCCGAATTGTTATTACCCAGGAGAATTGGCAGCTGACTAGGCTGGAACTCTTCTCAACTTCTTCACCATGCCTCCTGACACAAGGCACCTCTTATTCAAAAGAAGAACAAAAGAAAAAAAGAGGGGTACAGCACAGAAGTACAGCTTCAGTCCTCCAAGCCTGTGCCAAACATCATGCCCTAACTAAACTAAAAAACAAACCTTCTGCCCTTATTTGGTCCGTAACCCTCTATTCCCTCCCTAATCAGGTAATCATGCAGATGCTTCTTAAATGTCACCAATATGCCTGCTTCCACCACCTCTTCTGGGGGTATATTCCAGGCTCCTCCCACTCTCTGCGTGAAAAAGTTCCCTCCCAAAAACATCCCCCTCTGACATGGAGCATATGCTTCCTTGTAATTGAAACTTCAACCCGAGGAAAAAGGCTGTGACTATCAACCTATCTATGCCTCTCATAATTTTGTAGACCTCTATCAAGTCTCTTCTCAGCTGCTGTCTTTCCAGTGAAAACATTCCCAGTCTTTTTTCCTCATAACCAATACTCTTGAGACCAGGCAACATCCTGGTGAACCTTTTCTGCACTCTCTTCAAAGCTTTCACATCCTTCTGGTAATCTGGTGATCAAGATTGCACACAATACTCCAAATGCGGCCTAACAAGGGTTTTATATAGCTGCAGCATGGTTTGTCAACTCTTGTAGTCCATGCCCCAGCCAATGAAGACAAGAATGCTGTATGCCTTCTTAATCACCTTGGCCACTTGTGTTGCCACTTTTAGGGAATTGTGGACTTGCGTGTCCAAATCGATTTGTATGTTAATGTCCCTAAGGATTCTGTCATTTACAATATAATTGACACCTAAATTTGATTCTCCAAAATGTATCATTGCACATTTGTCTGGATTAAACTCCATCTGCCACTTCTGTGCCTAAGCTGCCAAACTATCTATATCCTGTTGTATCCATTGACAATCATCGGCACTATTAGCAACTCCTCCAATCTTCGTGTCATCTCTGCAAACTTACTAATCAACCAACCCACATTTTCCTCCAGACTATTTATATATATACTACAAACAACAGAGGACCTAAGACTGATCCCTGTGGAACACCACCAGTTGTTGGTCACCAGTGTGAAAAATAGCCTTCCACCGGTACCCTCTATCTTCTAAGACCAAGCCAGTTTTGTACCCATCTAGCTAGCCCACTCTGAATCCCATGTGACTTTAGTTTTTATACCAATCTGCCATGTGAGACTTTGTCAAATGCCTTACAGAAGTCCAAACAAACTACATCCACAGCCCTTCCCTCATCAAATACCTTTGTCACCTCTTCAAAAAATTCACTCAGGTTGGTGAGACATGACCTTCCTCATAGCTGAAAATGTGTTGCTGGAAAAGCGCAGCAGGTCAGGCAGCATCCAGGGAACAGGAGAATCGACGTTTTGGGCATAAGCCCTTCTTCAGGAATCTTCTGTCCGAAACGTCGATTCTCCTGTTCCCTGGATGCTGCCTGACATGCTGCGCTTTTCCAGCAACACATTTTCAGCTCTGATCTCCAGCATCTGCAGACCTCACTTTCTCCTCAATGACCTTCCTCATACAAAACCATGCTGCCTATCAGTAACTCATCCATTTTCTACCAAATGTGCATATATCTTGTCCCTCAGTATCTTCTCCAAGAGCTTCCCCGCCACATACGTCAGGCTCACTGGCCTACAATTTCTTGGATTATCCCTGCTTCCTTTTTTTAAACAAGGAAACAACATTGGCTAATCTCCAGTCCTCTGGAACTCTGCCTGTGATCAAAGAGGATGTGACGATATTTGCTAATGCCCCAGCTATTTCTTCCCCTGCCTCTCGCAATAACCTGGGGTAGATCCAAACTGGCCCTGGATACTTGTCTACTTTAATTTCTAACTTGTTCTCCAGAGTCCTGGTGAAATTGGGGGTTTCCTGGGCTACTATTTATATAGTTCAGATCTGCCAAGTAGCATTCCAATTTCCTTATTTGGAATTGCTTGAGTCATAGAGATGTACAGCATGGAAACTGTCCCTTCGGTCCAACCCGTCCATGCCGACCAGATATCCCAACCCAATCTAGTCCCGCCTGCCAGCACCCGGCCCATATCCCTCCAAACCCTTCCTATTCATATACCCATCGAAGTGCCTCTTAAATGTTGCAATTGTACCAGCCTCCACAAACTTGTCCAATTCCAAATGGTTTTACCATTCATAATTATCTTAGGTTTCTGCAAATCATTTTGCTTTTTAAGCAAATCACTTTGCTTTCAACCATAACTTAGCCCCTGATTGGTTTTCATGGCAGCAGGAATGTCAGTCTTTTCATTCTTCCTAATTGCAGCTTGCATGTGGTAACCTATTTACCTTAGAGAACCACTATCTACAATATCCTCCGTCCAGCTTGCAGTTAACTCATTCTAGTCTACTGTAAAATCTCATATTGATTCCCATATCTTTCGCCTTCTTTAACATCTCCCCTGATTTTGATCCAAAGATCATCTGAGGATCACCCCGACTGGGTTTGCTACATTCAGACAGTGGTTAGTATTTCATCAGCAAAGCATCTGTGTTATTTGTTGATGCCATTTAAATTATTACACTTATAATCAAAGTTACAAATCATTTTTCGATATCTTAGTCATTTTCCTTTTGTTCTGCGGCAAGTACATTAGTATAGTTTTCCACATCTTACAAAATAAGCTTAATATCAATGCAGATGACAATGAGCGAGTTACAAGGAATTCTATAAACTAGCTATACCTATGTTATTCCTACTCTATAACGTAATAAGCAGTTATTAAAAACCCTCTCCAATACGAGCTATCTTTAGGCATCTGAGACCAATCCCTGTTGTTAGTCTCTTCTATTTCTTAATTTACTGTTTTAACAAACACAATAAGACCATTACAATAACATTATCGCATTAGTGAAATCATGTGAGAAATAATCCTGATCCATGAATGAACCTGAGTGTTCAGCCCCCAATTCCAAATTTTACTCCAAAAGCTTAGACCCTCCAAGACCTTATCCACCTCTTCAGTGTGATTTTTAATTTCCTTCATGCATATAGTCCATTTATGGATAATTTCCTTTGCCTCGAGAATGATCTTTAGCCAGTCTGCAGTGAAATGGGGAATAGGTGGAAGTTCAGTAGCTATAAATCACCATACGCCCTGGTCTGTATCATTAGATTGGACAGATAGAGATATGAGAAGTTTCTTACTGGGTTCTGACTTAAAGAAGACTTGGTGACTAATGGTCAAGTCAGAGGAAATATCGCTGATAGCCACATCCTACGGCACATCATGTTCCTCCCTTTTGGTATCCTGATGCTGTTGTAGCGATATAGTAGGTGTCTCCTACAAAGGCATCTTAAGAAAAGTTTGGTTATTCACTGACAGGATAGAAAATGAGCCGTTCTTATAAGAGACAAATCCACACTGAGTTAGCCCTTCCCTAGTCATTTCCTTTGGACAGTGGTTTCCCCCTTGGTGATACTGGGTCAAATCCACTCCTCCCCTTTAGATTAATGTAGAAGCGAGTTTTGAGAAGATTTATAGCTCAGGTTGGGGTTCTGGACGTAAGTTTGCTTGCTGAGCTGGAAGGTTTGCTTTCGGATATTTCGTCACCGTAACCACTTTTTATATATGTGTTTAGGTTGGTGATGTCATTTCCTGTGGTGATTCATTTCCTGTTCTTTTTCTCAGGGAGTGGTAAATGGGATCCAAGTCAATGTGTTTATTGATAGAGTTTCGATTGGAATACCATACTTCTAGGAATTCTTGTGTACATCTCTGTTTGGCTTGTCCCTAAGATGGATGTGTTGTCCCAGTAAAAGTGGTGTCCTTCCTCATCTGTATGTGAGGATACTAGTGAGTGTGGGACATGTCTTTTTGTGGCCAGTTGATCTTCATGTATCCAGGTGGCTAGTTTTCTGCCTGTTTGTCCAATGTAGTGTTTGTTTGCAAGGTATTGTGTAAATGACATGAGTTTTGCTTGTTGTCTGTATAGTTCATTAGCTGCTGTTTTAGTGTGTTGGTCAGTTTATGGGCTACCATGATGCCAATAGGTCTGAGTAGTCTGGCAGTCATTTCTGAGATGTCTTTGATGTAGAGGAGAGTGGCTAGGGTTTCTGGACGCGTTTTGTCTGTTTGTTTGGGTTTGTTGCTGAGAAATCTGCTGACTGTGTTCATTGGGTACCTGTTCTTTTTGAATTCGCTGCATAGGTGATTTTCCTCTGCTCATCATAGTTCCTCTGTGCTGCAGTGTGTGGTGGCTTGTTGAAATAATGTTCTAATGCACATGTTCTAATGTTCTAAAGTATGGAAGCCTGAACATACACACCAGCCCGTTTTGAAACAATTTCTATCCTACTGTTATTAGACGACTGAATGGACTCTCAAACTCTTAACATTCCCCTGTACCTGTGTTTTAGTTTTTGCCGTTGTTAACTATTATTTGTTTATCTATGCTATTTAACTCAGTGATCTGCCTATATTACTTGTAAGACAAAACTTTTCACTGTGCCTTGGTACACGTGACAATAAATTCAATTCAATGCAGCTTTGTTTGTGGATGTTGGGATGATTGCTTCTGTAGTTCAGTATTTGGTCCATATGTGTTATTTTCCTGTAGACGCAGGTTTGAAGTTCCCCATTGGCTGTTCACTCTACTGCGACATCTAGGAATGGCAGTTTGTTGCTGTTTTCCTCCTCTTCATGAATTTTATGCCAGTAAGGGTATTGTTGATGGTCTTGAAGGTTTCCTATAATTTGTTTCATTTAGTGATGACAGAGGTGTCATCCACATAGCGGATCCAAAGTTTGGGTTGGATGGTTGGCAGAGCTGTTTGTTCGAGTCTATGCATTACTGTCTCTGCTAAGAACCCTGATATCAGAACTCCATCAACAAACACATTGACTTGGATCCCATTTACCACCCCCTGAGAAAAAGAACAGGAAATGACATCACCACATGAAATGATGTCACCAACCCAAGGAAACCTAAACACATAAATAAAAAGCGGGCCATTCCACCATACCATCAGTGCTACACTGGAAACTCACTGATGATGTTACTTAGTATGGTGATGAAACGTCTGAAAATAAATTGGCATGGGTTGGAGAGTTATTCAGTGATAGCTTCCTGGTATTTACCCATGTTAGGAAGTATGTCAGATTATCCCCATGCATAGGTATATGGAGCACTGCACCAATGTAATACTAACCCTTGTTATCATCACAGCTACTCAAGATTTGGTTGGTGAGAGTGAGGTTCCTGAGATGGCACATGGGTATCTTCTCCCCCACCCATGTCTTCAGTCGCTCATCTGATACCCAGTCCAGTACTCTATAGGTGTTTAATTGCAACATACGTGTACTAACCATAGACAGAAGTCAACTAATACATGTGGAGTAAACTGCTGCCTTCTTATTGTATGCCATGACCTGAGCCTTTCTGTCTATGATCTGGTGAGTAATATTCTGAAGGGGTCTCAACATTTTGATGATGTTCAGAATCACCTGTGCTGCTTGCCTTTTTATATTACTAGTCTTTTCCTAATCCTGATATCCCTGCTCTATAATTATCCTCTTCTTTTCCTGGAGAGATTGCAGCTGATAACACCCTCGACATAGCGGAAGTGGATTAACAGTCACAACCCCCGATGCTTAGCCAGCTCCCATTAATTCTATCAGCCCCCTTCTCTTTCTTTTCTGCTCTGATGTAAATTCACTATGACTGTTGTCTCTGGAGCAAATGATCAAAGAGCTGCTGGGTATTCACACCAGGCAGGCAATTTATGTCTGATGGATTAAACACGATTTGTAAATGCTTGTATCCTATTTCTCCTGTTTCTTCTAAACTAACCCTATTCCCCCAGTGTTTCTCTGAGATTCACCACACCTTGGTTCTAGGGTTGTTTCTGGTGTTGTAGTGGTGGTATTTATTGGGTTAGCTCTATACAGTATGAAAGGCCCTGATCCCTGGCACCTGCACCACTCATCTACCTCAGGTAGAAATGACTCTATATCCAAAGTGTCAGGCTCAGGCTTACTCACCACTCTGACCCACTTGACCGGGCCATCTGATTCCACAGGAGATGGGCAGGAGAGACTGCAGTCTACTCCTATCTCAGACCAAGTAAGGAATGCCGTCACCATCATGGAGCAGGTCCCATCGGTCATAACCTGCATGAGGACTTGATGTCTGAGCTGTTCATCTGCAGGCTAATATGTATCCCATCCCAACATGTGAGGGTTACCATGACATTTGTCACAATGCTTAATGTTTTATGCAGACACTCAATCATCGCCTTCCTCTTTCCCTCATAATACAAATCGGTGGCCTGATCAGCATGGGTCTTTCCCTCCATGTAATGCACTACCATCCTTGCCTTGGAACTCAGGCTTAATGATATTGATGTCTCCGCCCTGACTGAAACCCTGCAGGCCGGGAAAGGACAGCTCAGAGAGAAAGGTGGTGATACACCTTTCTCTGGAAAGGCAAGGCTGAATAAAGAGCACTGCATCCGTGGACTTGGCTTTACCATGTAAAACAAGCTGGTGGACCAACTCAAAGACTCCCCTTGTGGAATAAGTAAACATCTTGTGATACTCTGATTCACCATTGCTTGGAACTGGTATGGCACAGTATTCAGTGCATATGCACCAACGTTCAATGCAGCAGCTGAGGACAAGGAGGAATTCTACTCCAGCCTTAATATAAAAATCACTCACGCCAAGGATAGGAGCCAACAACTGCTGGTCCAAACCTGATCTGAGCCAAGATCAACATAAATATCACCCCAACATGGCAGAGACAACAGAAGCAGTGCAGCAAGAAGTTCAACATTAAGGCACTCAAAGACCCGGGAAAAAAATAGCCTCATAAAGCCAACTCCTCTCCACAAACCAGCCACTCTTAGCAACACCGAGTAGCAGGCTCCTAACAGCCTCTGGTCTCCCCTCAAGACTGCCATCATCAATGCCAGCAAAAATTCAGTCACTCAACCAGAAAACATCAAGATTGGTTTAATGAGAATGATCAGGAGATCCAAAGCTGGAAGTACATGGCATGGCTTTTGAGCATAAAACAGCAACTGCACTCAAGAGAAAAGGCAGGTCTACAGGCGACTAATGACCAAGATCCAAGGACAAACGCATGACACACAGAAAGGTGGATAGAGAAATCACTGGAGGGGCCCAACGAATGGCTGACAATTACGGCATGCATGGTTTCTTCTATGCTGTTAAGGTCAATTATGGACCAAGCACTCAAGGCCCAACCCCACTGCTAGCCAAGGATGGAGTGACTCTTATCAAAGACAAAGAAGTCATCAAACAACACTGGGGTGAGCACTTCAGAGACCTCCTCAATCAAGACTCTGTAGTCGATCCAAGTATCCATGAATGCATCCCACAACACGCTACACACCACAAGCTCAGCAATACCCAGCCTGCATGAAACACAGAAGGCCATCTGCCAGCTTTAAGAACTACGAGGTTGCTGGAGCAGACGGTATCCCTGCTGAGGCATTGAAGTGAGGAGGCAAAGAGCCCCTGCTGCAGCTACATGCCCTTTTCTGCCTTATTTGGAGGGAGGAGAGCATCCCAAAAGAGCTCTGAAATGAGCATTTTCAAAAAAGGGAACAGGTCCATCTGTGGTAACTACAGGGGAATCTCCCTGCTGTTGACCATTGGTCATCAGTTGCCTGAACTGTCTCCCCCCTGCGGCTGAGGACCCCCTCCCAGAATCAGTGTGGCTTTCAGCCACAGAGAGGCACTACAGACATGATTTTCATCACGTGACTGCTGCAGGAGTAATGCAGAGAAAAGAACCTACTCCTGTACATGACCTTCTTCGAACTTACAAAGACCTTTGACATCATCAATTGGGAAACATTACGGAGCATTCTTCTCCACTTTGGTTGCACGATGAAATTTTCCACCATCCTTCGCCTCCTTCACGATGACATGGAAGTCGTAGTAATGACAGACAGTTCCACTGACCCATTCCATACTCAGGCCAGTGTCAAGCAGGGCTGTGTCATTGCCCCAACACTGTTCTCGATTTACCTTGCTGCAATGCTTCACCTCACCGCCTACAAGCTCCCTGCTAGAGTGGAGCTAATTTACAAAACCAGCAGAAAATTATTCAACCTTCCCTGCTTTCAACCCAATATCAGTCACCCTAACCAGTGTCACTGAGCTGCAGTACGCAAATGATGCTTGCATATGTGCAATCTCAGAGGATGTACTCCAGACCATCGTTAGCACCTTTATGGAGATATATGAGAGCATGCATCTTACACTGAACATCCACAAGCTGAATGTCCTCCACCAACCAATAGTGTGCAGTGAACTCTGGATTATCAAGGTCCAGATTGAACGTTGATCATTTCCAATACCTCGGGAGTGTCCTGTCAGCCTAAGTAGCTATTGATTGCCACTAGTGTGCCAGCGCAGCCTTCAGCCACCTGAGGAAAGGGTGTTTGAGGACAACAACATCATATTTGACTCCAAGTTCATGGTCTACTGAGCTATGATAGTTCTTACTCTCCGAAATGGCTCTGAGATGTGGACAGTCTACAGCAGGCACCTCAAGTGCTGGAGCAGTACCACCAACACTGCCTGCACAAAATCCTGCAAATCCACTGGAAAGAAAGATGAACCAACATAAGCATCCTCAACCAGACCAACATCCCCACTATTGAGACACTGACCACCCTTGATTGGCTGCGATAGGTTGGGCACATGTCCGCATGATTGACATAAGACTCGGCAAGCAGGTGCTCTACTCCCAGCTCTGAAACAGCCGGTGAGCAGAGGAAGTGCTTCATTAATACCATCAAGACCTCACTGGTGAAGTGCAGCATTCCAACAGATACCTGGGAATCACTGACCTAAGACAGTCCAAAGTGGAGGAGGAGCTTTCGAGAAGGCATCAAACACCTCGAAACTTGCTGTTGAGAAAAGCAGAAGCAAGGCAAGAGCAACAAAAGGGGCACACTGCCAGACCAATGCCCCAACCACCTCTTCCTGCAAACATCTCTACCCCACGTGTAACAGAGCCTGCACAAGCCACATTGGTCAGCCACCTATGGACTCACCTTGAGTGGAAAAGAGTCATCCTCATCTGTAAGGGACCACCAATGATGATGAAGATGATGCATTTCTGAGGATGTGTTGGCCGAATTGCATTGGAAGAGGGTGATGGTAATCCCTAATCTTACTTTCTCAATAAATAGTATTCCCATAATTTACATCTCGTTATCCTGATCTGCTGCAAATCAATTGTAATTTCTGGTCTTATTTACAGTTTTATTCCAGATTCAATCTTCAGACATCATTGGTCAATTCATGCACATCTAGGATAGGCTTCAGCTGTCCATCCCTCCCTCTAGCCCATCTCAGATGTTTTATCCATTGTATTCCCCTTTTTTTTTCTTCCTTTGTTTTCCATTTGTGAGTCTGAGGAGTCCATCTGACCCCTAAGGGGCAAGGAGGTAATAGCATGTCTGCTGGATCTATATTTTGTTCAGGTGACGTGGTCCCGTGTTTCTCTGCTCTGGGTTCCCAAACCATTCCCACTCCAAATCTCATTTCTCTGGGTATTATGTGTAAATGATGATAGCTATCTTGTCCCCCTCCGAATGTTTTAACTGATTCATATGGTTCCAGCCACACTTGTCGGGGGCTGCAGCACCTCATGGACTGGCTTTATCTATAACTTTGTATGGTCCAGCAAATCGAGGGGTCAAGAATGATATGGTTTAATGTATTGATATCATGACCTGTTGGCTCAACTGCAACTCTATCGGTTCTGTTTTTGAATCAAAGTGGACTTTGCTCTGTGGTGTTTTTTATTTCCCATGTTATTAATTTCTACATAATTTCATTAATTCACTCTCTCAATTAGCTGTTGTACCCATTTATCTTTGAGAATATCATGCACTTCTGATTCCGATTGGTATAGGCACAGTGGTGGTTCAAAACCACACATTTCTTGGCCTGTCATCAATCCATAAGATATGAATGCTGCGGAAGAGGCTACAGTACTTCTTATTATCATCAGGACATAAAGGAGAACCATGAACCACAAGTAGTCTGGTGCTGCTGCACCACTTTGGCTGGCATATTCTTCAAAATTCGATTCATTCTTTCGATTTTTCCATTGGATTGGACCCAAATGGAATGTTTAATTCCCAACAATGTCATTACAATGGCATTTCTTGAGCAGTGAAATGGATTCCCTGGTCTGACGTGATATTCCCGAGTAAACCCCAGCAAGTGAACACCTTAGAGTCAGGGAGTCATAGAGTCATAGAGATGTGCAGCATGGAAACAGACCCTTCGGTCCAACCTGTCCACGCCGACCAGATATCCCAACCCAATCTAGTCCCGCCTGCCAGCACCCAGCCCATATCCCTCCAAACACTTCCTATTCATATACCCATCCAGATGCCTTTTAAATGTTGCAGTTGTACTAGCCTCCACCACTTCCTCTGGCAGTTCATTCCACACACGCACCACCTGTGTGTGAAAAAGCTGCCCCGTAGATCATTTTTATATCTTTCCCCTCTCACCCTAAACTTATGCCCTCTAGTTCTGGACTCCCCGATCCCAGGGAAAATACTTTGTCTATTTATCCTATCCATGCCCCTCATAATTTTGTAAACCTTTATAAGGTCACCCTTCAGCCTCCCCTTCTTCACTATCCTATCTACCTGCGACTCCACTTTCAAGGAGCTATGAACCTGCACTCCAAGGTCTCTTTGTTCAGCAACACTCCCTAGGACCTTACCATTAAGTGTATAAGTCCTGCTACGATTTGCTTTCCCAAAATGCAGCACATCGCATTTATCTGAATTAAACTCCATCTGCCACTTCTCAGCCCATTGACCCATCGGATCCATATCCTGTTGTAATCTGAGGTAACCTTCTTTGTTGTCCACTACACCTCCAATTTTGGTGTCATCTGCAAACTTACTAAGTATACCTCTTATGCTCACATCCAAATCTTTTATATAAATGACAAAAAATAGTGGACCCAGCACCAATCCTTGAGGCACGCCATTGGTCACAGGCCTCCAGTCTGAAAAACAACCCTTCACCACCACCCTCTGTTTTCTACCTTTGAGCCAGTTCTGTATCCAAATGGCTCCTTCTCCTGTATTCTGTGAGATCTAATCTTGCTAACCAGTCTTCCATGGGGAACCTTGTCGAACGCCTTACTGAAGTCCATATAGATCATGTCTATCACTCTGCTCTCATCAATCCTCTTTGTTACTTCTTCAAAAAATTCAATCAATTTGTAAGACATGATTTCCCATGCACAAAGCCATGTTGACTATCTCTAATCAGTCTTTGCCTTTCCAAATACATGGTCATCCCGTCCCTTCAGATTCCCTCCAACAACTTGCCCACCACCAACGTCAGGCTCATCTGTCTATTGTTCCTTGGTTTGTCCTTACCACTATTCATAAATAGTGGCACTATGTTAGCCAACCTCCAGTCTTCCGGCACCTCACCTGTGGCTATCAGATGATACAAAAATCTTAGCAAGAGGCATAACAATCACCTCCCTAGCTTCCCACAGAATGTTTGGCTACACCTGATCAGGTCCTGGGGACTTATCTACTTTTATGCATTTCAAGACATCCAGCACTTCCTCCTCTGTAGTACAGACATTTTGCAAGTTGTCACCATCTATTTCCCTACATTCTATATCTTCCATGTCCTTTTCCACAGTAAACGCTGATGCAAAATGCTCGTTTAATATCTCCTGTGTCTCCATACAAAGGCTGCCTTGCTGATCGTTGAGGGGCCCTATTCTCTCCCTAGTTATCCTTTTGTCCTTAATGTATTTGTAAAAATCCTTTGGCTCTCCTTAACTATTTGCCAAAGTTATCTCATGTCCCCTTTTTGCCCTCCTGAATTCTCTCAAGTATACTCCTACTGCCTTTATACTCTTCTGAGGATTCACCCAATATATCCTGTCTATACCTGACATATGCTTCCTTTTTCTGAACCAAAACCTCAATTTCTTTAGTCATCCAGCATTCCCTATACTTACCAGCCTTCCCTTTTACCTTAACAGGAGGATACTATCCTTGGACTCTTGTTATCTCATTTCTAAAGGCTTCCCATTTTCCAGCCGTCCCTTTACCTGTGAACATCTGCCCCCAATCAGCTTTTGAAAATTCTTGCCTAATACTGTCAAAACTGACCTTTCTTCAATTTAGAACTTCAACTTCTCAAGCAAGATCTTTGCTGTCATTTTTGCTGGATTCATGCGGGTTGGGAATGATGAGATTACTTACCCTTCAGCCCAACAAGTCCACACCGACCCTCCGAAGAGCAACCCACCCCTACATACCCCTTCACCTAACACTACGGGCAGTTTAGCATGGCCAATTCACCTAACGTGCACATTTTTGGAATGTGGGAGGAAACCGGAGCACCCAGAGGAAACCCACGCAGACATGGGGAGAATGTGCAAACTCCACACAGACAGTTACCTGAGTCGGGAATTGAACCTGGGTCTCTGGTGCTGTGAGGTAGCAGTGCTAACCACTGTGCCGCCCAATGCTTCCACCCATTTAGTAAAGGTATACGTGATCACCCGGATGTACTTATATTCTCTTGTGGTTGTGGGAAGAGGTGTCACCTAGCCTATTTGCAGGTCAATCCAGAGTCCTTCCATGGGTCTAGTGTGTCCCAAAGCTCCCTTCGTAACATATTTGTCAAAGTTGTACTCAGCACAAATTTTGTATGTAAGATCCCACATCTCCTTTCATTCATGACCATTAATATACTTCCTTTAATCTATCCAAAGTGTTCTCCATCTCTTAGTGTATATATCGTGGTACCAATAAATCATCTGATTCCAGTCTGCCTCAGGTACCACAAACCTCCAGTACCACATACTCCTTAATGTGTATGGCTTTTTATTCCTTATATTCCTCTAACTCTCTCATTTCCAATACTTTTGTAATTCTTTATCCTTTCTTTGTTCCCCTGCTAAATCAATTGGGGTTGCACCTTGATCTTTCTGTGCTCTTATTTCCTCTATCTGTGGTTGCCATTCTTCTCCAGCTATTGCCCCTTGTTCAGCCAATTCATCTGCCTTTTTATTAATTCTGGTGACAATTTTTAATGAACTTTTACTTCTGCAACCCCACATTCCTTTCCTTGTGCTTTATCAAAAATATATTTCAGCAAGGGGGTCAAGGGTAAGGCCTTTCTTTCAGCTAACACAAAACCTCTCACTTCCCACAAGGGCATATATGTGCATGCTATCGGAATAAATGGTGGACCCTGGGAGAACCTTGTCTGTGTGACGTACTATATACACCACTGCTGCTAACTCAGCTGATTGTGCAGCCATTGTTTTTGGCAACTTCAGAGCGATACTCTCCACTTCCCAACCCCATTCATCTTCCATTAAATCCCATAACATGTTCTTCATTCTCCACCTTGTACAGATGAGCAGCCATCGACATTTCTTTAAGGGGTGATTTGACATTCCCTTGCTGTCCTCCTATTTCTGTCTCTGTCTGTCTCATCTTGGGTATTCTCTGTGTTCTCTTTACCAGTATTCCCGCCTTTTGGTTTGAGACTGATGGTCCCTTGGGATCATTTGCTATCACCACCAGATACTCACGGAATGTCCCCAGTGAATTAAGTTATCTGCTAACATGGTTGTGCTTTCAATTCTTTTTACCTCTTGTAATAACTGTTTTGGCTCACTGTGCCATCGTTAATATGTCCATCCAGTAGCATGTGAGTGGATGTATATTCCATCAAAATTGTTAATGGGTTCAATGCTACAATGTAGGTAAAATGTTGTACTGTCCAGAACACTGCCAACAAATGCAGTGTATTCCTGGTATGCAGGTGTGAGCATGTGTGAGGTATAGGCTACTGGTCTCAACTGACCATGCAATATGACTGCGATATTGTACAATCTGTTGCAGCCACCTCCATCCCATCTCAGACCCAAAAATGATCTTAGTCCTTAATATCTGTAGGAATGGGGAGCCAAATTGCATGTCAATACATTGCTTATTTATTTCTCTCTCTCCTGGGGTTAATACCAAACTAAATTAACTAACTTTTTGTCTAACGATGTGAGCTTTTGTAGTATTGAGCTTTAACCCAAGCTCCTTTAGTAGTTGCAACAACTCATTCAGGATCTGGTAATGTTCTTGTTTGCAAAAGCAAATCATCAACAAAGTGTATCAGGCAGTCTGGCCTACAGAAATCCAACAACCCATTGCTCAACCCTTGATGAAATTTTGATGGGGAGTTGTGAAATCCATGTGTATTGCTGTCCCTTAGGGAAAATGTGAATTCATGCCGGCACTCCTTGTTCAAGGGTATTGCCCAAAATCCATTACTTATATCCAGCACCATAAACCACTGTGCAGAGTCACTCTATTCAATCATGCTTTTGGTACTAGTAGCCACTGTGGGTGCCATTAAGAGTGTTACCTTATTTAACTCTTGATAATCAATGGTCAGTCACCAACTCCCATCCAGTTTATTTACTGGCATGATGAGTGAATTGTTTGTAGAGGTGACTCACCTTAATGCCCCTTGTGCTACCAGACTTTGCACTACATTTTCTATATCACCTTCAGCCTGCTTGGAGCATACATACTGCTTTTGGGGATTTGAATCTGGGCCCTGTATACACACCTCCCCTTGCATCTGTCCACAATTATGCTTATGTTCAGCAAATGCCTCCTGGTTTTGTCCAATAATTCCTTGTACAATTGGGTCCTCACTTATTTTTACCATCATACACACTGTCTTCTTTTACTGTCCTACATGGATTTCAGCAAAAAAACCTTATTCCTGGCATTTACCATATCGTACAGTTCACTGAATCAAAGCACAGTCCTGCTCTCGCTATATAAGCACTTCCCAGAATATGCTCTTGATTTTGTTAATACAAGGAGACGATCCTTTATCTGAAATTCCAAAATCTGAAAAGCTCTAAAATCCGAAGGTTTTTTTGTGAAGTTTTTTTCTCATTAACAAGTCAACACCCACTCTATGCGTGTCACTCCAATGTGACATGGTGGGGAGGGGGGGGTGTGGCCCAGCACCGGTCGGCCTGTGTTTACTTAGTAAGTCTGCTCCTCCGGTAAGACTTTTAAAAATTTCACCATCAAACTGTCACTTATTCTGAAATTCGAAAAATTCCGAATTCCTGAAAAAAGCTGGTCCCGACAATTTCAGATAAATGATAATTTACCTGATTTCCCTCTCAAGCATACTCCTACTTCCTTCATACCCTTCAAGGGATTCACTCGATCTATCCTGTCTATACCTGACATATGCTTCCTTCTTTTTCTTAACCAAACCCTCAATTTCTTTAGTCATCCAGCATCCCCTATACCTACCAGCCTTCCCTTTCACCCTGACAGGAATATACTTTCTCTGGATTCTTGTTATCTCATTTCTGAAGGCTTCCCATTTTCCAACCGTCCCTTTACCTGCGAACATCTGCCTCCAATCAGCTTTCAAAAGTTCTTGCCTAATACCGTCAAAACTGGCCTTTCTCCAATTTAGAACTTCAACTTTTAGATCTGGTCTATTCTTTTCCATCCCTATTTTAAAACGAATAGAGTTATGGTTGCTGGCCCCAAAGTGCTCCCCCACTGACATCTCTGTCACCTGCCCTGCCTTATTTCCCAAGAGTAGGTCACGTTTTGCACCTTCTCTAGTAGGTACATCCACAAAATGAATCAGAAAATTGTATTGTACCCACTGAAGATATTCCTCTCCATCTAAACCTTTAACACGATGGCAGTCCCAGTCGATGTTTGGAAAGTTAAAATCCCCGACCATAACTACCTACTATTCTTACAGATAGCTGAGATCTCATTACAAGTTTGTTTCTCAACTTCCCTCTGACTATTAGGGGGTGTATAATACCATCCCAATAATGTGATCATCCCTTTCTTATTTCTCAGTTCCACCCAAATAACTTCCCTGGATGTATTTCCGGGAATATCCTCCCTCAGCACAGCTGTAATGCTATCCCTTATCAAAAATGCCACTCCCCCTTCTCTCTTGCCTCCCTTTCTATCCTTCCTGCAGCATTTGTATCCTGGAACATTAAGCTGCCAGTCCTGCCCATCCCTGAGCCATGATTCTGTAATTGCTATGATATCCCAGTCCCATGTTCCTAACCATGCCCTGAGTTCATCTGCCTTCCCTGTTAGGCCCCTTGCATTGAAATAAATGCAGTTTAATTTATTAGTCCTACCTTGTCCCTGCATGTCCTGACTGTTTGACTCACTTCTGTTCTCAGCTGTACCTGTCTGCCTGGGTCCCACCCTCCCACCTTGCTAGTTTAAATCCTCCCAATTTCACTGCCAGTATATTAGTCCCCTTCCAATTTAGGTGCAATCCGTCCTTCTTGTACAGGTCATTTCTACCCCAAAAGAGATCCCAAAGATCCAAAAATGTGATTCCTTCTCCCATACACCAGCTCCTCAGCCATGCATTCATCTGTTCTATCCTCCTATTCCTGCTCTCACTAGCTCGTAGCACTGGGAGTAATTCAGATATTATTACCCTTGAGGACCTCCTTTTTAAATTTCTGCCCAAGTCTCTGTAATCTCCCTTCAGAATCTCAACCTTTTCCCTTCCAATGTTTGCAATGACCTCCTGCTGGCCCCTCTCCGCTGTGAGAACATTCTGCACCCTCTCTGAGACATCCTTGATCCTGGCACCAGGGAAACAACACACCATTCTACTTTTCTCTGCTGGCCACAGAAACGTCTGTCTGTCCCTCTGACTACAGAAACCCCTACCACAATTGATCTCTTGGAAGCCAATGTACCCCTCGTTGCATTAGAGCCAGTCTCAACACCAGAAACTCGCTGTTCGTGCTATGTTTCCCTGAGAATCCATCACCCCCTACATTTTCCAAAACAGCATACCTGTTTGAAATGGGTATATCCACAAAAGACTCCTGCACTAGCTGCCTACCTCTCTTACCCTTCCTGGAGTTAACCCATCTCTATGACTGTATCTGAGACTTTTCCCCCTTCCTACAACTGCCATCCATCACATACTGTTGCTGTTGCAAATTCCTTATCGCTTCTATCTATCTGTCTCTCCAACCGATCCACTCGATCTGATAAGATTCGCATCCAACAGCATTTATGGCAGATATAATCTGCAGTAACCTTTAAACTCTCTTTAAACTCCCACATCTGACAAGAAGTACATATCACTGCAAAAGCCATTTTTGCTCCTTCACAATCTACAGACCCAGAAAATAACACCGTCTTATTCCTCTACAAACACTGCCCCAGGTTAAATAAGTAGCTATGGCTTATATTTTAAGTTTACTCAAGAGACTTATCTCCAAAAACATATAATCAAGAAAGAATCCACTATACTCACTACTGCAGCCTTTCTCTTGGACAGACTTAAAACAACAATTAATGTATCTGATTCTGTGCTGTGAATTTCGCTCAACAGTTCCTCCAAGATTAGTTGTGAATTTCACTGTTCATTTTCCCAGATGCACCCATTATCAATCTTTTTCTCCGTTACATTGATGACCGTATTGGTGCCATCTCATGTTCTCTCGAGGAGTTTGAACAGTTCATCAACTTCACCAAAACCTTGTACCTTGACCTTAAGTTCACATGGACCATCTCCACCACCTCCCTCCTGTTCCTGGACCTCTCTGTCTCCATTTCCAGCAACCAACTCTACATGGACATCTATTTCAAACCCACTGACTACTCCTTCTCCCAACTCCCTCCTGTAAAAATGTACTCCCAATTCCTGTGCCTCCACTGTATCTGCTCCCACGAGGAGCAGTTCCACCCCTGGTCATACCAAATGGCCTCCTATTTCAAGGACCGCAATTTCTCCTCCCATGTGATTAACAATGCCCTCCAAAGCATCTTCTCCACTTCTCGTACCTTTGTCCTCGAACCCCATCCCTCTAACCGCAATAAAGATAGAACCTTGCTGGTCTTCACCTTCCACCTCACTAATCTTTGGATGCAGTGCATTATCCTCCACCTACAGTCAGACCCTACCACCAAAGATATGTTTCCCTCTCCACCCCTATCTGCGTTCTGCAGAGGTCATTCCCAACCTTCAAAGATCTATGTACATAGACCCCAAGATCCCTCTGTTCCTCCACCTGACTAAGAACCCTACCATTAACCATTAACCCTGTATTCCGCCAATCTGGCAGAGATTTTCCTGTACATCCATCCACCTCATCTACTGCGTCCTTTGCTCTCGATGTGGTCTTCTTTACATTGGGAAAGACAGGATGTCAACTTGTGGAGTTTTTCAGGGACACACGCACCAAATAATCCCACTGCCCTCTGGCCGACCACTTCAACTCCCCCTCCCAATCCCCCAAGGACATTAAAATCTTGGGCCTCCTCCACCACCAATTCAAAGCCAACCACCAACTGGAGAAAGAATGCCTCATCTTACACTTTGGGACCTTTCAATCACATAGCATCAACGTAAATTTGTCTAGTTTCCAATTCTCCCCTCCCCTCCCACCTCATCCCAGATTCAACCCTCCAACATGGCACCGCCCTCATGACCTGCCCATCTTCCTTCTTCCCTATCCAATCCACCCTCCCCACCAACCTATCACAACTACTCCCCATCTACATCCACCTATCGCCTTCCCACCTCATTATTTATCGCTGTCCTCTTTACCCTCCACACTCCTGATGAAAGGCTTATTGCCTGAAATTTCGATTGTCCTGCTCCGCTTTTTGACTCTTAAATGAGGACGTTGCCTGGATTGGAGTGTATTAGCTGTAGGAGAGGTTAGACAAACTTGGCTTGTTTTTGCTAAAACATCAGAGGCTGAAGGGCAGTCTGAGAGAAGAATATAAAATTATGAAAGGCTTGTTAGGATGGACAGTTGAGTCTTTTACTCAGGATGGGTAATGTCAAATACTCGGGTACGTAAGTTTAACATACAGGGGATAGTTTAAAAGAGATATGCAAGGCCAGTTTTACAGTGTGATAAGTGGTTGGAATGTGCTGTCAGGGGGGTTGATAGAAGCAGATATGTTTAAGAGGCATTTAGACAGACAGAAGAAATAGAGGGACATGTGTCACTTGCAGGCAGATGGGATTGGCTTAGAATGGCATCATGGTCAGCACTGACATTTGGGCCAAAAGGCCCATTTCTATGCTATACTGTTCTATGTTGTTGTTGGGTTGATGGGACTGACCTATGAAGAGAGGTTAGGCAAAAGTGGCATATATTCTCATTCTGTGAAACCCTAGACAGTTGATCGAGTGGAAACTCCAGTATACTTAAAGAGACAGTCAAGGTAGATACAGATGATAAGCTTTTTCTCTGGGCTGGGTAGTCTAGAATGTGGGGGCATAATTTTAAAAGTAAGAGGATTACTATTTAGGACTGACATAAGGAGTAGGGCTCATCTGCTTCATTCACTTTCCTTTCAGCATCTTTTCTTCTTTTCACTCAGCTGCTATTGTCACAGCAATAGCTTGGCAGGGGTGATTGAGCTCAATGCTGACTTATGGCGGTCAGCGAGTTGGCCCAGCGCTTCTGCATTGATGAGCCGGTCCTAGCGCCAATTCATGCCTGCTGCAGTGGAGGTTAGTTTGGGTTCCCGGCAGCATCAGTATCCAGCATAGATTCATGGATTTGGAGATACCAGTGTTGGACTGGGGTGTAGATTAGATTCCCTACAGTGTGGAAACAGGCCCTTCGGCCCAACCAGTCCACACCAACCCTCCGAAGAGCAACCCACCCAGACCCATTTCCCTTTTGACTAATGCACCTGCTATGATGGGCAATTTAGCATGGCCAATTCACCTAACCGGCAAATATTTGGACTGTGGAAGGAAACCGGAGCACCAGGAGGAAACCCATGCAGACACGAGGAGAATGTGCAAACTCCACACAGTCGCCTGACGCTGGAATCGAACCTGGGACGCTGATGCAGTGAGGCAGCAGTGCTAACCACTGAGCCACTGTGTACAAAATTAAAAATCACACAACATCAGGTTATAGTCCAACAGATTTATTTGGAAGCACCAGCTTTTGTAGTGCTACTCCATCAGGTGGTTGTGGAGAATAAGATTTTAAGACACAGAATCTTTAGCAAAAGCTTACAGTGTGATGTAACTGAAATTATACATTGAAAAAGGCCTGGATTGTTTGTTAAGTCTCTCGTCTTTTAGAATGACTGTGTGGTGTCAGTTCTTTCATATGTAAATTGTAACACTTTTTTAAAAAAGTTACATTCTCAAGTGAATTTTAACAATTGGTGCCATGTTGGCCCAGATAATGCATTGAAGGTGCAAGCTGCCCTGTGTGACGATGTTTGTGTCACAATGGTCAGACTGATTCTAATCTAAAAAACAGATTTACAGGATCCTACTTGGATTCTTGCAGTTTTTGAACAAAGTAAAATGTAATTCTGCAGGAACAAATTCATCCCACAAACTTATATATGTGTGTGTGTGCGTGTGTGTGTATGTGTGTGGAGTGGGGGGTGGGGGGAGTTATGAGTGCCTGTGAGAGAATGTGTGTATGTGTGTGAGTGTAATGGGGTATAAGTCTGTGAGAGGGGGTGTGTGGGGGTGTATGTGTGACCGTATGAGCGGGCGTCTGTGTGCAGATTCATGGAGGCAGGGATGGAGGGGAGGTTTGGCCCACTATAAGACCTGACTGCATTGGCAGCATCTGCATCAGTAAGGTGGGCTGGAAGCAGACTCATGTTGGCGGCAGGGTCAAGTTTGGGCCTCTGCGGTACCTGATGGCGCCTACATTGGCAAGGTCCAGCCAGACCTCTTAGTGGTAGAGGCATCAGTGGAAGCAAGATAGCGCCAAAGAGTGGCGATTCTTGTTCTGGCAGGGGCAGCACATCAGAGCAGACTCAGCTGGTCGATGATGGAGGACTTAACAAGAAGTATTGTAAAGTTGAACACTTTCTTTGGTTAGTATGATCAAAGTGTCAAGAATTAACAAAATTAGTTTGAATTAAACAACATTTTCCAGATACTGATATCATAAGCTAATCGAAGGAATGAAGGGTGTTAAATTCTAGTTGAGAATGTCGTGGTAGTTAATCCTTCATTTTGAGACAATTATTACTTTAGTTTTCTTAGAATATTTTCATGTAACCTCTTGTATCCAGTAATTGTCAACATTCTTGAATCTTAAAATAGTTTTAAAAGCTCAAATTATAAGGTTTGGAGTTGTAGAAGATACTTATTTTTTAAAAAAAACAGCAGATGGAGAGAAATTGCCCAAGGGGTGAAAAGAAGCACTCAGGTAGGATAATAAGACAACATTACATTACTGAGAGGGATTTCCGCGAGTGGAATTAAATTGCAGTTTATATTTCGTTAACCATCTTCAGGGGAACAAAAACTGAAAGAACAGATAGTGTAGTTGTGAAAATCTAATCCCTCAGTTTTAGTGTCAAACACACCTCTAAGTGTAAAAGGTGCGGCCAGAGGAGTTTAAATGGGAAAACTCAGCAGCCTCACCACTTGTGTTCCCCACTCCTGAATCAATCTCTTACCTTCAAACAGAATCTAACTCCGCGCTCGCTTCGCTTCATGCGCGGGCTCGCGCAGTGTTGTTTTGTCGCCTGGCAACCGGCCGGATTGCGGCCTGGCGCTGGGAATCGCTGTGTGGATCCAGGTGAGTGTTCGGACTGGCTTGTCCCGCATGGTGTGTGTAGAGCCGGCTACCAATCTGTGATTGATTGACTGACTTACTCTAGATTTATTTCCTTTGACTTTATGGAGAGTCCTGTCTGTTACCCGGTCCCGGAGGCGCAGGTGCTGTGGCCATTGGCGGTGTCACTGTCGGTTAATGCTGTCATGTCCTCCATTGTAAACCAGGAGAGTCATATTAAACACTGATGAAGGGTCGCCGGACTCAAAGTATTTCTACAGATGCTCTAAGACCATGCTAAGTTTCCCCAGTAGTTTTTTTTTTGAAGATTATTACATTTATGGCAAAGAATCATAGGGATTAGAGTTACCCTTGTTGCCAGTGATTCTATTCGTTGATAATTTTGAAATGTATCCAATAATAACTTGGGGGGTTGCTTTCTCCTTATCAAAAAAAACTCAGCAAAACTAAGCAATATTTTGTATCATCTGAGACATCCAGGCAAATTAAGTCATAGCACTTGAAGTATTGTTTTTGGTTTTGTAGTAATTGCTATAGGGACTAAGACGAAAAGACAAATATGTTAAACTCTCAACTAAATGGGTTTTGATTATTCAATCTGGGTTGCAAGAAACATGAGCCCAGCATTATCAGGGCAAGTACCAATTATCAAATCAAAACAAACCTGTTTGGATTTTGCAACTGTGTTAATTACTTAAAAATCATTAACTACAATGATCTAGTGATTGATGTGATGTGGACTTCTGGTATCCCAGGGTAATATAATTCTCGTCGGCAAAAGTGAGTACTGTAGATGCTGGAGAGCAGAATCAAGAGTGTTGTGCTGGAAAAGTACAGCAGGTCAGGTAGCAACCAGGCTGGGAATCTTGGTGGTGGAGAGAGAAATTGGGGGCAAGGTAGCTGAGAGTGCAGAATGTGGCTGAAGAGCTTCAGGGCAAAGAGAGACTCACTGAAAACGTTGTACAGAGAGGAGAACGTCTCCAAGTAGGTATCCTTGGAAGAGGATTCGCAGTAAGGTTAAAATCTATACATCTAGTGCCAAGTTAAGGGAAATCCAACCCTCTGCAGCAGCGCTGTCGATAAGCAGCCAAATATATTGAAGTTGTTCAGGCTGCATTATTTTCTTAATGTTTGGACTGTGGACTTAAAAAAAGGAAGATACTACTTTTAAACATAGATGTTTGCTGGTTTAAAAATCATATTTGGTTGAGCACACTGAGTTGCCTACAGTATTGCTCTTGCTTGGAAAGAAAAGCAAAAAGTAGCTAAGTCCCCTGGCCCTGAATACTTGCATCCTAGGATCTTAAAGGAGATAGCTACTGAGATAATGGAAGTATTGGTTGTAACTTTCCAACAAATCCTCTGCTTTTGGTGAAGTACCAAAAACTGCTTATGTGACACTCTTTCTAAAAGGAAATGAGGCAAAGAGCAGAAAACTATAGGTTGATTAGCTAAACATCACTTGTTTAAAAAAAATCAGAATCAATTATTAAGGAAGTAATAGCAGAACATTTGAAAAGTCATAATTTAATCAAGCAGAGTCAGTATGACTTTATGAAATAGAAGCCATGTCTGACTAATTTACTTGAGTTTTCAAGGAAGTCTCAACTAGAGATGGATAGAGGGGAGCCTGTTGTATTTGGACTTCCAGAAGGTGTTTGACAAGATACCTCACAAATGCTAAGTCATAAGATCGAGACCCCACGTGTTGGAGGTAGTACATGGATAGAGAATTGGCTAATGTCCTGGAAACAGTGAGTGGGAATAAGAGTTCTTCAGTTTGATGATTTTTGTGACCAGTACTCCACATGAAGCAGTGCTTAGATTGCATCTGTTTACAACAAACAACTTGGAAGAAGGAATTGGATGTACCTTAGCCAAATTTGCAGATGGTACAAAAATAATTGGCAAGGCAATTTGTGAGAGGTACACACACAGTTTGCAGAGAGATGTTGATCAGTTAAGTGGACAAAACGTTGGCAAATGGAGTACAACATGGGAAGTTGTGAGATTGTACATTTTGGAAGGGAGGAGAAAAAACAGTAAATGGAGAAAAAATTCAGCAAGTTGCTACACAGAGACTTGGAGGTACTTATGCATGAAGCACACAAAGCTATCACAGGTGCATAGGTAATCGGGGAAGGCTATTGGAATGTTGACCATGATTTCAAAGGATTGGAATATAACAGTGGGCAAGTCTTACTGCAACTGTACAAGTGTTGGTGAGACCACATCTGGAATACTGTGAACAGTTTTGATCCTCTTAATGAAATGAAATGAAAGGATCATTTTCTCAGAGGCAGTTCAGAGAAGGCTCACTAGGATGATCCATGGTATGGAGAGATTGTCTTATAAGCAAATATTAAACAGTTTGGGACTCTACCCATTGGAATTTAGACAAATGAGAGGTGGTCTAATTGAAATTTATAGAATTCTTAAAAGGTTTGACAGGGTAAATGTTGAGAGGATTTTCCCCTTATGGGAGCGTCGTGGACTAAAGGGCATAGCATCAGAATTAAGGACAACAATTTAAGACTGTGATTGGGTGGAATTTCATTTCTCAGAGGGATGTGAGTATCTTGGAACTCCTTGCTGCAGAGAGCTGTGGGCAGAATCTTTGAGTATATTTCAGGTTCAGACAGACAGACACCGACGGACACCGACCGACAGACAGACCCGCCTGCCGTGGAGCGGGTGTGAGGTCCTGTTCCTGTTTCTAATGCTCTGCTTGAATGTAAAACTAGACACCACAAAGCCTGAATGAGGAGGATAACAGTTTGGCTATAATGTTTTGGCTGGCTTCAAACTAGGGGACTATGGCTTGTATAGAGCAAATGCAGCCGAGGCAAAAAACTGCCTGCAATGTAATGGCACAGTGGTATTGCCACTGGATTAGTAATCCAGAAATCCTGGTCATGTTTTGGGGATGACATTTTCATGGCAGATGATGGAATTTGAATTCAGTAGAAATCTGGAGTTTTAAAAAGTCTGCTGGTGACCACAATTGATGTCCTTTAGGGAAGGAAACTTTTCTGGTCTGGCCTACATGTAACTCCAAACCCGCAGCAATGTGATTGATCCTTGACTGTCCTCTGAAATGGACTAGCAAGCCATTTAGTTGTAGCAACAGCTACAAAAGTCTCAAAAGTGGATGAACTGCCTGACATTGATTAACATGCTGGAAATGGCAACTTCAAGCTCAGCTGTGTTGATCCTGCAAAGTCCTCCTTACTAACATTTGGGAGCTAGCGCCAAAATGCAAGAGCTGTTTCAGAAAGTAGGTAAGCAACTGTTTGACATAGTCATACACTCAGAATTATATCTTACAAGCAATGTGCCAGACAACACCAACGCCCTTTGTCTATGTCCTGTCCCGCTGGCAGACAGACACAACACGGATGATGGCACAGTGGTATGTCAGCAGAAAGTTGTTTTGTTTTGGGTGTTCTCAATATTGATTCTACATTTCATATAGTTTCATGGCATTGGGTTAAACCTGGACAAGGAAAACCCCTTCTGATTTCTACACGCTATAACCCTGCTTTGACTAATGAATCAGTACTACTTCATGTTGAACACAATTTGGAGGAAACACTGAAGATGGTAAGGGCACAGAATGTACTCTAGGTGGGAGACTTCAATAGCCATCATTAAGGTGGCTCAGCAGTGCCATGAATGATTGAGTGGGTTGATTCCTAAAGGAAGAGTGGGTCAACAGCATTACTACTTACTGAGGTTGTTGACACCTAAAGGGATATAGCTGTTGGGTCTGTAACAGGTAGTAAGGGAACCAGCAAGAGGGAAAAACACACTTGACGTCATCCCCTTCAATCATCCTGTTGCAGATGCACCTCTCCATGACAATGCTTTTAGGAATGACCACTGCACAAGTCTTGTGGTGACTAAGTCCTGTTGTCACATTGAGAATACGCTACATTGTGGTGTGTGGTACTATCACCATGCTGAATGAGATAGCATTCAAATAGATCTATTAACTTAAGACTGTGTATCCATGAGGCACTGTGGACCATCCGTTGCAGTGGAATTACACTGACACAATTTGCAACCTCATAGCCTACTATATTCCCTACTCTATTATTGCCATCAAGTCAAGTGATTAACCCTGGTTCAATGAAGAGTGCAGGAGGGCAAGCTAGAAATGGCACCAAGCATACCTAAGAATTAAACAAATAACTGCAGAAGCTGGAAATCTGAAATAGAAACAAATTGTTGGAGAAATTTAGGTAAATTTCAGCATTGCATCTTGTATATGGTACACACACTGCTGCCATTGAGCTTTGATTGAGAGGGGATTGAATGTTTGTGGATGTGCTACTAAGCAGCCAGGCTACTATTTCCTGGATGGTGTCAAACTTCTCAAGTATTTTTGGTGGCACATTCATCCAGGGATGTGGGTAATATTCCATCACATTCCTGAATTGTGCCTTGAAGATAGTGGATAGGCATCGGGATTCAGGAAATAAGTTACTTGCAGCAGGATACCTAGCCTCTGACCTTCTCTTGTAGCCGCAGTATTTGCATGACTAATTCAGCTCAATTTCTGGTAACCCTCAAGACGTTGATCATGAGGGATTAAGTAATGGTAACGCCACTGAATGCCAAAAAACAATAGTCAGATTCTCTCTTGTTGCAAATGTCATTGCTGGCCACTTGTCAATTCAAAATGGATATTGTTGCGCTCTTGCTGCATTTGGGCATGGACTGCTTCAGTATCTGAGCAGTCAAAAATAGTACTAAATATTGTGCAATCATCAGATATTCTCACTTCTAACTTGACAAGGGCATGAAGATCATTGATTTAAAAAGCTAAGGACACTTAAATCTAGGGCAGTACCCTGAGGAATTTCTGCAAAAATGACCTGGAGTTAGAGATCTCCAACAGTTACAACTATCTTTGGGCCAGGAATGAGTCGAAGGAGTAAAGAGTGTTCACCTGAATTCTAATGACTCTAGTTTTACCCTAGCTTCTTGATGCCACATTCAGTCAAATATGACTTTACCCTGGAATTCAGTTCTGTGTTTGTACCAAGACTATAATAGGATCAGGAGCTGAGTGGCCCTGGCAGAACCTAAACTGAACATTATTAAGCAGGTTTTTGCTTAGCAAGTGCTACTTGATAGCATTGTTGATGACAACTTCCATCGCTTTACTGGTAAACAGGGAAAAATTGAGGAGGTGGTAGTTCATCAGGTTGGATTTGTCCTGCTTTTGTGTACACAATGTATCTTGGCAACTTGCTACATTGACAGGAAGATGCAAGTGTTGTAGCTGTAGTGGAACAGCCTGGCCAGAGGAACAACAGAACAAGTCTTCAGTGGTATTGGCAAAATGTTATCAGGGCCTATAGTATTTGCAGAATAAGTACTTTCAGCTACTTATGATATAAAATGGAGTGAATCAAATTGGCTGAAGACTGGCATCTGTGATGCTGGGGTCATCCAGAAGGGTCTGCAATGGATCATCCACTCATCACATGTAGCTGAAGATTATGGCTAATATTTCAGTCCTATCTTTTACACTGATGAGCTGGGTCCTCCCATTATCGAGGGTGAGAGTATTTATGTGCGGACTGTTCCTCCTGTGAATTGTTCAATTGCCTACTACCATTCATGACTTGCTATGGCAGGCTTGCAGAGCTTCATTCTCACCTGTTATGTAATTGCTTAGCTCTGTCACTCACTTGCTTATGCTGTTTGATATGCAAGTAGTCCTGATTTGTAGCTTCACTAGATTCTTGGTTATAAAAATAGTATCTGCTTGAGAAACTCAGGTTCCATCTGTGGAGGGAAAGAAGAGTTAACATTTCACGTCCAGTGATCCCAGTAATGGGACTTGAACCTGAACACTACCATTGCACTATAAGAGCCTTAGTCATGGTTAGCAGAATTCAAAATTGCACAGGAATACCTCCATCACCTTAACCAATCAGCCACAAGTTCACAGAATCATAGAATCCCTACATTGCAGAAAGAAGACATTCAGTCTATTGAGTCTGCACTGACCCTCTGAATACCACCCCAGAATCCTACCCTATCCCGTGACCTCACACATACGGTGGCTAATGCACCTAGCCTACATCCCGGACCTGCAGACAATTTAGCTTGGCCAATCCACCTAACCAGTTCATCTTTGGATGTGGGAGGAAACCGGAGCATCTAATGGAAACCCAAGCAGACACTGGGAGAATGTTCAAACTCCACACAGTCACCCAAGGCTGCAATCAAATCCAGATCCATGGCACTGTGAGGCAGCAAAGCTACCCACTGAGGAACAGTACACATTACAACTTGCAATTGTATAACAGCTTTAATATATAAAATGTTCTGAAGCACTTTACAAGTTGAAATACAAAGGCTAATGAAGTAAAGGCACAGATTGAGTTAATAAAATAGTGTGCTATTCTAATTTACTATTAAAATTATGCATATTGTGAGAGCTTTTACTGTTGATGTGATTTAAGATGGGACTTTCAGACAGTATAGAAAAACGTGCCATGAATGGTGAAGGGAATACAAATGTACTAAAAACTAATGCCAGAGGACCAAAGTATGCAGGAATTTGTGTAAGTGTAGGTAAGTTGCAGAGGGAGGGAATTAATCTATGGATGAGTATAAAAATGAGGAGGATTCAAAATTTACTGTATTGGGTAACACAAACACACTCTAAATTAGTAAAGAATTGATTGGGACCAACATTTTTTTTCTAAGCTGCATGACTTCTCTTCTGGATTCACCTGCGGACTGTTTTGTCTTAATGACCTCTGCACTTGACTTTTAAGTAATTCAAGGATTCCAGACCTGTCCATTTAAACTTTACAAAGTGCGAAGTCTCAAAAGCTTCTGCAGTGTAGAACAGGGCAGATAACAGATATCTCAAGGCATTCCACCATCATTGACTTTGCTTTGTAGAACAGTAATTCATTCAAATTAATATTTGCAACTGTTCTATTTTGATTATGCTTAGGATGATTGAATACAGCTATTTTGGTCACATTCATCTTAACAGAGTGATATCTTGAAGCAGCAAGATCTTCTTAACCAGGGGATAGAGGTAGGTGTCCAGAACTGCTACAGTGAACCAGGTAACCAAAAATCTCAAATGCAGTGTCATAAAAATGAATGAAAGAAATGAAAGGGATAGTACCAATGTGAATATAAATTAGTTGAGGAATAATAAATAGAGTAAAGGTCATTGGTATTCTTCGGGTTGGAAGAAGGTCTTTTAGTGGGATGCTTGTTTTCCTTGACACAAGTGTATAAATGATCTAGATGCATGCAGAGGATATTTTCAAAGTTGCAGACAACATAAAACTGGGGAATTGTAAACTGTGAGGTGGACAGTGTAGAATATCACAAGGATATTGACATGGTGGTGGAGTGGGAGGATTTCCGACAGATGAAGTTCAATACAGCGACGTGTGAGGTGATTTACTTTTATGCAAAGAACATAGACAGTATAAAATAAAAGGTACTACTGTAAAGGATTTGCAGGAGCACAAAGACTTGGCTGTATATGTGAAAATAGAAAGTGCTGGAGAAACTCAGCAGGCCGCATCTGTGGAGAGAGAAATGAAGTTAATTTAACTGAGTCTGATATGCCTTCTCTTTTGAAAAGGCAGGAGATTGGCAATAAATTAAAATGCTGAGAAAGATAGTTTGGACACAGAGTTAAGTAGTCTTCTTCTGCACTGTAACAATTGTGATTCTAGGATACTTGGAATAGATGACTTGTATTATGAGGAATGGTTGGACAGGTTAAGCTTGTAGCTGCTGGAGTTTAGAAGAGGAAGAGGTAACTTGATGAAGTACATGAGTTCCCCAGGGATCTTATGAATGTGGAATATGATATTTCATTTGTGAGAGAATCTAGATTTAGGACTTACATTTTAAAAATAATAGCTTGCCCATTTGAAGCAGAGATTAGGAGAATGGTTTTTCTCACAGAAGGTCCTGAAGTTTTGGAATCAAAGGGTGATGGAAGCAGAGACCTTAAAGTTGGAGGCAGTTAGATTCCTGAAAAGTAAGTGGGAGAAAGGTTATTGACATAATGAGATCAGATATGATCTTATTGAGTGATGGGGCAGGCATGAGCTATTTAGTGCTGCATGGACTACTGCTGCTCTTGAGTTGAATGTTCTTATGCTCATATATATCTTTGTACTATATGGAGATTTGTGTGACATATTCTGAGTAGACTGACTAGATTAAGAAGTTATTTAGATGTTTACTAACATAATTTGTTCACGCGTATCTGTACTTTTTCTTTCACATAGGATGGGTAAGAAACAAAAGAAGGAAGTTGAGGCATCTCCAAAAGATGCGGTAAGTTACTTTTTAAAATATTAATGTCCACAAAACTCAGTGAAATATTTCATATCTTGACTAGTCTTTGCAAAAATATTTGATTTAGCAAAGTATGATTAGGCATAAATCCACATTTTATTTGAACTTTTGTTTCACAAAAGTTAAATTCTGGATTAAATTTTGCTGTATCGAAAATTCACTCTGCATTTGTTTGGTTATGAACAGTGTAAGTAGCAAGGGACTTGATAAAGACTTGCCAAACTCTACTATTCATCCCTCTGGCTGGAAAGGGTCCTTTTCTATTAATGCTTAAATTTGTTTTTATTGCCTAAAAAGTTTTAATCTGCTATTAGTTCCATCTATGTTAAATTCTTTTTCAAAAACCTCATATGGAGCTTTATTAAGTTCCAATAGCAACATACCTTCAAATTGTTTTTGGACTACATAGTTGATTTATTAAAGTTTTCAGTCCCTTTTTTTACCTTGGCTGTGCCTAAGGGACTGACTTGTATGTGGGGTGTTGAGGCGGTGGAGCCCCTAGAGAGAATATTGTCCACTAGATAACCTGAGTCAAATAAATTACATAGGGAATTCCATAGTTTTTAGATCTCGGCTGATTTTTTTTTAGGCCTATCGATTCAGCAGATAACATCCTGACACATTGTCTTTGGTAATTTTCCTCACCAGCCTTTCAGCTGCATTTGTCTAATTCATAAGACAATCCACAAACATAGTTTTAAATTATAGGAAAACATAAGGAACAACAGCAACGAGCACTGTGTGTTCTCTTTTCTGAACTCCGAAAATACTTTGATTCTGTCAGCTGTAAAAACTAATTGAATATCTTCAACTTTGACTGCCCTCACAAATTGTTTGCCATCCTTTGCCTATTCCAAGATAACATGCAAGCCATGGTGCTCACCAGTGAAACTACCACAGACCTCATTTTGATGAAAACTGTCTTCAAATAGCCCCAGCCTCCTTCTCCATTCTTGCTCCTTGCAATATTGTACAATACCTCCAGAAAATTACCCACAGGCCTTAGGATAATATAGAGAATTGATAGAAAAATGCTCTACACCATCAATCCAAAATGACTCCAAATTCATTAGTTGAACTTCAGTATGTGCCCACTTACTCAAAATCTGAGCTCTAAGTTAGTCAATTCCTTCTGCAAGGCTTATCAGAAAATGCGCTTTTCTCTAAATAACTAGTCAACAAGATCCTCATCTGAAACTCCAACAACACAACACCTCCCCATTTGATTAAAATCAATATTGAGATCCTAGAAAATGTGTACCATTCACCATATCTTAGGAGCCTCCTCTTGATAAAGGCACGCGTATATGACAATTTATTGTTACTTTCAAATGCCAGCTGAGCCTTTTGCTGACTGGGCAAATAAATATTTGATGATCAGGACCTCTAATATGGGACTAAGGTCATGGTTTACAAGACAATAGTAAACTCTGAACTCTTGCATGTGGTGAAAACTTGGACAACCTGCAGGATACATCTCAAAGCATTGAAGAAGTACCATCAGTGATGCTTTCTCAAGATTCTCCAAATTGAGTAGAAAGAAAGGCAGTCTAATAGTAGCATCTTCTTCTAAGGCAACAAAACAAATTGCTAATTACATAAATTCAGCTGTGCTGGCTGGGCTAATTTGTTTGTACATCTGACACTTCAGACTTCTGAAGAAACCTCTCTACTTAAAACTCAATCGTGGCTGGAAGCTCTCTGCATAAATCACCAAATACCACCTGTCCATATATGGCAGATTCTGCAGATCAAGCAATAGATTTAGATATCTCTCAACTAACACTACCTCTAAGCTGTGTTACTGCAAATAGCAATTGAACTTCTAATGCCAAATTGGTTCCAAAAGTCATAACCCACATGGACCTTGGAAGTCCATGCAGACGATTAAAAAAAATTAGTGAGAATACTGCTCAGAATTCAAATTGCAAAAGAAACACATCATCCTCAATCCTTTGGGACTGCCTTATAAGAATTTATGCAAAGTAGTTGACACCTTTAACAAAAATAATGCCAAGAGTCTTCACAAATAGGAATACTAAATGGAAATGCTGTAGAAAGGTTAAACATTTGACTCCAAATCTCACTGCAGTTTTGATGGAGGCTTGACCACTGGATTTGAATGAGGGAGGAGAGGTGGGAGTAGAATGCCCAATGAAATGAAATCAGTGGGTTGAATTTTATTGGTAAAAACAATGACTGCAGATGCTGGAAACCAGATTATCGATTAGTGGTGCTGGAAAAGCACAGCCGTTCAGGCAGCATCCGAGGAGCAGTAAAATCGACGTTTCGGGCAAAAGCCCTTCATCAGGAATACAGGCAGAGAGCCTGAAGGGTGGAGAGATAAATGAGGGGGGTGGGGGTGGATGCTTCTGATGACCAGGGAGTCCAGAACTCAGAGGCACAGTCCAAGGATACAAAGTAGGCCATTTAGGACTGAGGTAAGGAGAAATCTCTTCAGCCAGAGAGTGGTGAGCCTGTGGAATTCTCTGTTACAGAAAACAATTGACACCAATACATTGGATGTTTTCAAGAAATAGTTAAATATGGTTATTCGGGCTATAGCGATTAAGGAGTATAGAGAGAAATGGGGTACCGAGTTGAATGATCAACCACAATCACATTGAATGATCAAAGGGCCAAATGGCCTAATCTTGCTGCTATGTTTTACCTTTCCATGTTCAATTTAAATGGATTCCTAGTTCAGCCTCAGCAGGAGTATTCAGTTTTCTTCCCTTCTGCAGGTCACACTTAAGGCAGGATGTGAAGATATTAGAAAATGTGCAGGCAAGATTCACAAGAATGGTTCTAGGGATGGGAAACTTCAGTTGTGTAGATTAATAGGAAAAATTGGGACCAATTTCCTGGTTGAATAAAATATTAATTTAACTTGGTGGAGGTGTTCCAAATCATGAGACAAATCTGAACAGAGTAGATAGGAGGTGGTGATCACATAGATGAAGGATTGAGAACAGATGGGCACAGATTTAAGTTAATTGGTGAACAAAGCATAAGGAAAAGCTTTTTCACACAGCGAATGGTTGGAATCTAAAAAGCACTACCAGAGTATAGTAGAGGCAGATTCAATTCAGGCATTCAAGAGAGAATTGCATTATTATCCATCAAGGAGGCTACTGGGAGAAGCTGGGAAGTACTATTGGTGATCTGCTCCTTCACAGAGCCAGCATATCTCTGATCCACTTAAAGTATGCTTCTGAAATTCAATGCTGAACCTCTGGCTGCACTGTCAACTATTATTTTTAAGATGCAGCAATGAAACTGTGTGCTCATGGGAACATATCCAGCTCATGGACTGAACCAGGCTTCACCTCTGGGGTGTCTGCTCGCTGTCATAGCACACTGACTCTGAACCAGTCTGAGTTCCTGGTCAATGGTAACTCCTAGGATGTTGACAGCCATTGAATATCAAGGGGCAGTGATTAGATTGCCAGTTATTGGAGATAGCCATTGCATTGTATTTGTGTGGCATGAATTTTACTTGCTACCTGTCAGCCTGGGCCTGCAATATTGTCCATGTCTTGTTCAACATGGATTGCTTTAGTATCTGAGGAGTTGTGAATAGTGCTGATCATTGTGCACTCACCAGTAGATATCTCCACTTCTGACAATAGACAATAGACAATAGGTGTAGGAGTAGGCCATTCAGCCCTTCGAGCCTGCACTGCCATTCAATATGATCATGGCTGATCATCCTTAATCAGTATCCTGTTCCTGCCTTATCTCCATAACCCTTGATTCTTTGAGAGCTCTATCCAACTCTTTCTTCAATGAATCCAGAGAGTGGGCCTCCACTGCCCTCTGGGGCAGAGCATTCCACACAGCCACCACTCTCTGGGTGAAGAAGTTTCTCCTGAGCTCTGTCCTAAATGGTCTACCCCGTATTTCGAACGTATGTGGGGAGTTCCTGGACTAGGGGGAATAGGACAGTGTCGCGGTAGGTAGAGATGAGTTCAGTGGGGCAGGAGCATGCTGAGACAATGGGTCGGCCAGGGTGGTCAGGCTTGTGGATCTTGGGAAGGATGTAGAACCGGGCAGTGCGGGGTTCCCGGACTATGAGGTTGGAAGCTGTGGGTGGGAGATCCCCTGAGGTGATACATGAGGTTCTGTATGGTCTGGGAGATGATGGTTTGGTGATGGGAGTACCTGGTCAGGTCCACGCCCCCCTATGACCACCCTCCCATCCTGGATCTCCACACTGTCTGTTCCCTTTGCTTCTCCAAACCCTGACCTCCCCCACCCCAACTTGTCAGAAGTGTAAGAACATTTGTTTTCCAACTCCTTTCAGTTTTGCATTTTCTTATCAGACGGGTGCATTACAGGCTGGCCAGCACTTATCGCCTAACCCTGGTTGCCCTTGAAAAAGTGGTGGTGAACTGCCTGCTTGGACTTCTGCAATTCATCGGCTGCATATAGACCACAATGCTGCAATGTAGAGATGCAGGTGTACTGGGGTGGACAAAGTCCAAAGTCACACAACACCAGGTTATAGTCCAACAGGTTTATTGAAAATTACAAACTTTAGGAGCACTGCTCTTTTGTCAGGTGAGGTCAATTCTCACTTCATGTCACTTCTCACAATGCTGCGAGGGCAAGAATTCTGAATCTTGATGAAGATTGCACTGGACTTGAAGTGTTAATGCTGTTTCTCTCTCAACATATCCTGCCAGATTTGCCAAGTCTCTCCAGCATTTCATGCTTCAGATATCCAGCATCCGCAGTATTTTCCTTTTATTTGAATCTTTGTTTGTTTTCTCATTGACCTTCCTTGTACGGTAAGGTCATGGTTGAGCTGTTTGTTAACAATTCCACTTTCAGTTCCATTCAGAGCTGTTCTGAACATTGAGAGGAATAGGTCTTCTAAACAGGTTTTTCATCTAGTTTGATAGGTAATGCATGCAAAATGGACATTACACCAATGATGTTTATTAATTTCTTGCAGTGATCAACTATTTAAATATACTCACAAACTCTACTGTCTTCAACAGTTTAATTCACTTATTATTGAGAGCAAAAATGTACAGACTGTAGTTCTTATGCTGGATTCACCAGAGGATGAAATTTTGCTTAAAGCATGTGAAGCCATATACAAGTTTGCCGAAAAAGGTTAGTTTAATTTAAATTATATTTATTATATCACATGATGTTAATATTGCATGATCTGGTCACATAATGATATCATTTAGAATACTTTATCGTTGCATCGTTGTTGCATTGCTTTTATAGAATTAAACATCAATTAATACGTTTTAATTTTGATATTTCTTCAAAAGGTAATATTTGCATGTATATCTGAAATAGTGGCATTGTTGTAGTTGTAGTAATGTGTAATTTTGTGTAAGATTCCTTATGAGGTTTGTCATCAGCTGCTTTACCCTGTACGACTTCAATTTCTTGAAGGTTGTTAGAACTGCACTCACTGCAAGGACTGTGGATGCTGGAGTTCAGAATCAAAAAGTGTGGTGCTGGAAACGCACAGCCGCCGCGACGTTGACCATCTCAACCTATCCACCCCTCCCACCCAATTCAACCTCTCTCTTTCACAAAGCGCAGCCCTCCATTCCCTCCACTCCAACCACAACCTCATCATTAAATCAGCGGACATGGAGTGGGGTGGGGTGCAGTGGTAGTTTGGTGCACCGACCTCTACACCACTGAAGGCAGGCGCCAACTCAAGAACATCTCCTCCTACTGCCCCCTTTATAACCACCTCACCTCTCCTCACCAAACCATCATCTCCCGGACCATCCACAACCTCATATCTTAGGGGCTCTCCTATCCACAGCCTCCAGCCTCAGTCCCACAGTCCCGTACCATCTAGTTCTATCTCTTACCCAAAATTCACAAACCTGACTGCCCTGGTCGACCTATTGTTTCTGCTTGTTCTTGCCCCACCAACCTTATCTTCTCGTTTCTTGACATTGTCCTGTCTCCCTTGGTCCAGGAGCTCCCCACATACATTCGGGACACCACCCACGCCCTCCACCTCCTCCATGACTTTCGTTACCCCGGCCCCCAATGCCTCACCTTAACTGTGGACATCCAGTCCAAGATACATCCACCCGCCATGACGAAGACCTCCAAACTCTCCGTTTCTTCTTTTGCCGCTGACCCAACCAGTAGCCCTCCACTGACGCATACATTTGGCGGAACTTGTCCTCACCCTCAACAATTTTTCCTTTAAAACTTCCCACTTCCTTCAGACCAAAGGAGTAGCAATGGGCATCCAGATGGGCCTCAGTTATGCCTGCCTCTTCGGATACGTGGAACAGTATACATGGGACAGTCTATCTTCCGCACCTACTCTGGCAACTTTTCCTCTGCTACGTGGATGACTGTATTGCCATCACCTTGTGCTCCCATGAAGAAGTTGAACAGTTCTTCAACTTCATGAACACCTTCTACCCTGACCTCCAGTTCAGTTGAATCATTTTGGACACCTCCCTCCCCTTCCTGGACCTCTCCGTCTCCAGCAACTGATTCAACATGGACATCTACTTCAAACCCACCAACCCCCGCAGCTACCTGGACTACACCTCCTCCCAGCCTTCCTAATGTAAAAGTGCTATCCCTTACTCCCAATTCCTCTGCCTCCACAGTATCTGCTCCCAGCAGTAGTAATTCCACTCCAGTTCATCCCAGATGGCTTCCTACTTTAAGGATTGTGATTTCCCCTCCCAGGTGATTAACAATGCTCTCCAGCGCATCTCCTCCACTTCCTGCACCTCCACCCTTGAGCCCCACACCTCCAACTGCAACAAGGATAGAACCCCCCCCCGACCTCCCCTTCTACGTCTGGATACAGCGCATTATCCTCCGCCATTTCAGCCTCCGACAATAAGACCCACCACCAGTGATATATTTCCCCCCCCAGCCCTACCGGCATTCTGCAGAGACCATTCCCTCAGTGGCTCCCTCATTAGGTCCACTCCCCCCACCAACCCAATCTTCCACTCCCAGCACCTTCCCTTGCCACCATAAGCAGTGTAAAACCTGTGCCCACACCTCCCCCACCACCCCCACCTCCATTTAAGGCTCCAAAGGATCTTTCCACATTCAGCAGAGATTTTCCTGCACCTCCAGACACCTCATCTACTGTAAAAACAATGACTGTAGATGCTGGAAACCAGATTCTGGATTAGTGGTTCTGGAAAAGCACAGCAGTTCAGGCAGCATCTGAGGAGCAGTAAAATCAACGTTTTGGGCAAAAGCCCTTCATCGGGAAGGGCTTTTGCCCGAAATGTCGATTTTACTGCTCCTCGGATGCTGCCTGAACTGCTATGCTTTTCCAGCACTACTAATCCAGAACCTCATCTACTTTGTCTGTTGCTCTCATTGTGATCTCCTGTACATTGGTGAGACAGGACACCAACTCGCAGAATGTTTCAGGGACATACACCAAACAGCCACTCTGCCTTGTAGCTGACCATTTCAACTCCCCATCCCACTCCCCCAAGGACATGCAAGCCCTGGGCCTCCTCCACTGCCAAATCGAAGCCACTTGATGTCTGGAGGAAGAACGCCTCATCTTCTACCTTGGGACCCTCCAATCACACAGCATCAACGTCGACTTCACCAGTTTCCTCATCTCCCCTCCCACCACCCTATCCCAGGTCCAGCCCTCCAACTTGGCATTGTCATGTTGAGCTGTCCTACCGTCCATCTTCCTTCCCACCTATTCACTGCACTCTCTGTTCCATCCTATCCCTATCACCTCCACCTGCATCTACCTATTGCCTTCTCAGCCCCCGTCTCCAACCCCCACCTCCACATTCCTGATGAAGGGCTTATGCCCAAAACATCAATTCTGCTGGTCCTCAGATGCTGCTTAACCTGCTATGCTTTTCCAGCACCACATTTTTCGACTCATCCAGGCAAGTGGAGAGTTATTCCATTTCACTCCAGACGTGTGCGCTATAAATGGTGGATCGGATTTGGGAGTCAGGGGATGAATGATTTGCCACAGCATTCCTAGTCTCTGACTTGTAGCCATAGTATTTACATGGCTAGTTGAGTTCATTTTCCAGTCAAAGTTAACACCCAGGATGTTGGTAGGAGAGATCCAGCATTGGTAAAGTCATTGAAAGTCAATCTATAATGGTTATATTGCCTAGCACTTGAGTGGAATGTATGTTGGTTGCTGCTTGTCAGATCAAACCTCTATATTGTCCACCTCTTCTTGCATTCTACTTCAGTATCTGATAAACAACAAATAGTAAAATAAAACAGAATGGTGGATTATGGAGATCTGAAACAAAAACAGAAGTTGCTGTAATTCATCAGTAGGTCTGGCAGCATCTCTGGGAGAAAGTTAATGGGTCAAACCTGATGACTCTTCACCTGATGTAGAGTCATTGGATTCGAAACATTGAGTCTGTTGAGCATTGTGCAATCATCAGTGAATCTCCCCACTTCAGACTTATAATGGAGGAAAGAACATTGAAGCAGCTGAAGATGTTTGGTCCTAGGATACTAACTTGAGGAACCCTTGCAGAGACACCCTGGGGCTGAGATAACTGATCTCCATCAACTAGAACGATCTTCCTTTATGATAGGTATGATTCCAACCAGCTTCTTGATGCCACACATGGTGAAATGTAGTGTTGATGTCAAAAGCAGTCATGCCCACCTCACCTCTGGAATTCAGCTCTTTTGTTCATATATGAACAAATGCTGTGCTGATATCAGCTGAATGACCCAGGTAGAACTCTATAGACCAGGTTTTTTCTGAGCAAGTGTTGCTTGAAAGCACTGTTGATGATCCCTTCCATCACTTTACTTATGATCAAAAATAGGCTGACTGGGCAGAGTTGGATTTCACCTGTTTGTTTTTTTGTGTAAGTGATAGAGCTGGGAAATTTTCCATATTGGCATCTAGATGCCAGTATTGTAGCTCTACCGGAACAACTCGGATAGAGGCTAGTTGTGGACAACAAGTTCAGTACTATGGCCAGAATTTTGTTGGGAAGGAATCGCAGGAATTCTGAAAGAATAGTTAGCAGATGATTTAGATATGGCATTAAATACCATTATAGTCATAGAAGATGGTAGAATTACGGCACTTAAAAGGCATCTGGATGGGTACATGAATTGGAAGGGTTTAGAGGGATACGGGCCAAGTGCTAGCAAATGGGACTAGATTAGGTTAGGATATCTGGTAGGCGTGGACGAGTTGGACCGAAGGGTCTGTTTTCATGCTGTATGTCTCTGACTCTGTGGTGGAATATTGAAAGCAGAGAGACAGAGTGGTTCAAAATGGAACATGAAAAGAGAATTCTGAAGGAGTACATGATACTGATGATGAATCTGAATTGTATTGGTCACAAAGGATTTTAGTCCTGTGAATCTCCTTATAGTCAAACTGCAAGCACTGTAGAACAGATTTATAAAAACATTATCCTGATTCATCAAGTATTAAATACTGCTGCAACCTTATAAATGTAAAAGTGCTACTTACTTTTAAGTTTAACAATCAAAACACTTTGAGGTCACTAAATGGTGTTGTCATTTCATGTATAATACCTGGGGCAATGTAAGTGATTCTCCAGTTTAAAATCTCAATGTTGTGTCAATCTTCTGTGTCAAGGCTTCAAATGAAACTTTATATGGAGTATGTTAAAGCACTTAGTTTTGGAAAGTCAGTGGATCTGTAATTTATACAAATTTACATGATTGTAAACCTCTTAAAACTTGGTGCTTCAAATCAGAATGTTAGAACAAAATACAAAGAGTTGGACAGCACACAGGAACAG
Source organism: Chiloscyllium plagiosum (assembly GCF_004010195.1). Classification (NCBI taxonomy): domain Eukaryota; kingdom Metazoa; phylum Chordata; class Chondrichthyes; order Orectolobiformes; family Hemiscylliidae; genus Chiloscyllium; species Chiloscyllium plagiosum. The sequence continues at coordinate 79,238,418 of NC_057714.1, forward strand.
GCCCTTCAGGCCTCCAGGCCTGTGCCGATCATCATGCTCTAATTAAACTAAAAAACAAACTTTTTTTTCTGCCTTTATTTGGCCATATCCCTCTCTTCCCTCCGTATTCATGCAACCATCCAGATGCCTCGTAAATGTCACCAATATGCCTGCTTCCATCCTCTCTTTCGGCAGTATGTTACAGGCTCCTACCACTCTCTGCATGAAAAAATTCCCTCGCACATCTCCCTTAAATTATTCCCCTCTCACCTTGAACCTGTGCCTCCTTATAATTGAAACTTCAACCCTGCAAAAAAGCCTCCGATTATCACCCTATCTATGCCTCTCATAATTTTGTAGACATCTATCAGGTCTCTTCTCAGCTGCTGTCTTTCCAGCAATCCTCATCGTTTTAACCTTTCCTCATAGCCAATGCTCTCAAGAGCAGGCAGCATCCTGGTGAATCTTCTCTGCACTCCAAAGCTTCTACGTTCTCCTGATATAGTGGCAACCAAAACTGCACACACTACTCCAAATGTGGCCTAACAAGGTTTTATATAGCTGCGACCTGGTTTGTCAACTCATATACTCCATGCCCCAGCTGATTGAAGGCAAGTAGGCCGTATGCCTTCTTAATCACTTTGGCCACCCGTGTTGCCACTTCCAGGGAACTGTGGACCTGCACACCCAGATCCATCTGCATATTAATGTTCCAAAGGGTTCTGCCATTTACATTATATGACATTAAATTTGATCCTCCAAAATGCATCACCTTGTATCAGTCTGGAATAAACTCCACCTGCCATTTCTGTGCCCGAGTCGCCAATCTACCTATAACCTGTTATATCCTTTCACAATCTTTGGCACTATCAGCAACTCCACCAATCTTTGCGTCATCTGTAAACTTCCTAATCAGACCACGCACACTTTCCTCCTGATCATTTATATATACCACAAACAATAGAGGGCCTTTGACTGATCCTTGTGGAACACCACTAGTTGTCAGTCTCCAGTATGAAAACGACCCTTCTATAGCTATCCACTATCTTCTATGACCAAGTCAGTTTTGTAACCCTCAAGGAGAAAGTGAGGACTGTAGATGCTAGAGAGTCAGAGTCAAAAGGTGGTGTTGGAAAAGCACAACCAGTCAGGCAGCATCCGAACTGCTGTGCATTTCCAGCGCCACCCTTTTTGAACTGTGTATCCTTTTAGCCAGCCCATCCTGAATCCTAAGTGATTTTAGTTTTTGTACCAATCTGTGGTGTGGGACTTTGTCAAATACCTTACTAAATTCCATATAAACTACATCCACAACCCTTTTCTCATCAATTTTCGTTGTCACCTCGAGAGTCAGAGTCTTACAGCACAGGGACATGCCCTTTGGCCTAAACTGGTCCATACTGACCAAAATATCGGTCCACGCTAACCCCATTTCCCTGCAATTGGCCCATATCCTTCTAATTCTTTCCTATCATGTATTTGTCCAAATGCCTTTTTAAATGTTGTTAATGTGTCTGCTCAATCACTTCTTCTGGCAGATCCCTAGGTATACCACCTCTTGTGTTTTTTAAAAAAAAAGTTGCCACTCATGTTCCCTTCTATTCTTTCCCCTCTGATTCCAGCCTTGGGTGGGTGCGTGACTTTTCTCTAGGTGCTCCGGTTTCCTCCCACAGTCCAAAGATGTGCAGCTCAGGTGAATTGGCCATGCTAAATTGCCCATAGTGTTAGGTGCATTAGTCAGAGGGAAATGGGTCTGGATGGGTTATTCTTAAGAGGGTCGGTGTGGACTTGTTGGGCTGAAGGGCCTGTTTCCACACTGTAGGGAATCTTTTTTAAAAAAAACAAATACCAAACTTCAATCCAGTTTGCATTTAGTATATTGGCAATCTTAAAAGCCAATGATACAATCCAATGCTTTGGGGGTATAAGACCAGGGAAAATTGAACAGTTGAGAGGAGAACTGCCAAGCTACCAGCATGTATATAGACTGCCTGAAAAATAGCTGTCTTAGAAGTACCTTTATCGATCAGTAACCTATGAAGCAGAATCCCCAAGAAAAAGAAAAGAAGACCAAAATACAGAAGTGAATCTAAAGCTGCTTAGTTAAAAGTCACACAACACCAGGTTATAGTCCAACAGGTTTAATTGGAATCACTAGCTTTCAGAGCGCCGCTCCTTCATCAGGTGACAACCACCCAGTCCAACACCGGCATCTGCAAAACCTAAAGCTGCCTTGTTTTTGAGATAAGTTTTGTTTTGTAAATCGTAATCGGGAGTTTTATTATAAAAGAGAAGGTAAAATATAGGTTAGAGTAAGGAATTGTAAATAGTTGTTAATTATCCTCATGCTTTAAGAAATAAAGTTGTTAATTTTTACTTTAACTAGTTATTGACCTATTGAATTTTCAGATTACTGCATGAGATAAATCTTTTCTGTGTTACTGGTTTTAAATTGAGCAGGAGAGTTTACCCCATGTCGTAACAGAAGGAAGATGGACAGGTCTAGAGGGTGGTGCCGAGTTGGAAGCTTGGGAGTGGGATAAGGTACAGGGAGGTGCAATGAGGAAACTGGTGAAATCCACATCGATCCTGTGTGGTTGCAGAGTCCCAAGGTGGAAGATGAGGCATTCTTCCTCCAGATGTTGGGTGGTTAGGGTTCGGTGATGGAGGAGGCCCAGAACCTGCGTGTCCTTGGGGGAGTTAGTGTTTGGCCACGGGAAGGTATGATTGGTTGGTACGGGTGTCCCAGAGATGTTCTCTGAAACGATCCGCAAGTTTGCATCCTGCCTCCCCGATGTAGAGGAGACCACATTGGGTGCAATGAATGCAGTAGATAACAGGTGTGGAAGTACAGGTAAATTTCTGTCGGATATGGAAGGATCCTTTGGGGCCTTGGATGGAGGTGTGGGTGCAGGTTTTGCACTTCTTGCGTTGGCAGGGGAAGGTGCCAGGATGGAGTGTTGTGGGGGTGGGGTGGGGTGGGGAGGTGGTTTGGTGTGTGGGAGCATGGATCTGACAAGGGAGTTGCAGAGGGAAAGGTCTCTCTGAAACACAGATAGCAGTGGGGAGGGAAATATGTCTCTGGTGGGGTCTGTTTGTAGGTGGTGGAAATGGCGGAGGATGATGCGATGTATCTGGAAGCTGGTGAGGACCATGGAGTTCTATCCTTGTTGTGATTGGAGGGCTGGGGTTCAAGGGCAGAGGTGCGGGAAGTGGAGGAGATGCACGGGAGAGCATAGTTGACCACGTGGGAGGGGAAATTGCAGTCTTTGAAGGAGACCAATATATCAGCCAAATACCTCTTAAAAAATGTAATCAGGCTGGTGAGACATGACCTTCCTCCTAAAAACCATGCTGGCTGTCAGTAACTAGTCTATTTTCTACTAAATGTGCATATATCTTGTCCCTCAGTACTGAAGTGGGAGATGGCACGGGCAGAGTGACACTAGGCATACAGACATACAAGATGGCTGCTGAGTCATCAGTTGGCCATTGACACATAAGATGGCCACTAGACAACAATATGGAGAGAAACAGTAGAGCAAATACAGACACTGCCTGGGGCCACCAGAATGCCAGCATAATGCACTCACAACCTAGTTGATTAGTTTAAGGCAGGTGGGGGAAGAGAATACACATGAGTAACGTATACTGCCCACTGAAGTGTGTGGGTCCAGCCAACACTTTTTGATAGAAATGCTAACAGCTTGATACAGACTCAATACGAAGTGCTAATAGCCAGGGTTGCAGTAATTGTCCTTCACTGGAAGAGTGATTAGTACCCATTAATATAGCAATGGACTTCCGTGCAGACATTGGAACTAACAAAAGCTGTGCTGGAACTGACAATGACTGTGTCGAAACTATCAACGATTCTGCAATGAATACTATAAACAAATTATGTCACAAAGACAATAATCTCATCGCTGACCTATTGTATCACAAGATGTATACTAGTGAGAGAGGGTCATGTCTTTTTGTGGCTAGTTGGTGTTCATGTATCCTGATGGCTAGTTTTCTACCTGTTTGTCCAATGTAGTGTTACAGTCCTTGCACGGTATATTGTAAATGACGTTAGTTTTGCTCATTGTTTGTATAGGGACTTTCAAGTTCATTAGCTGCTGTTTTAGTGTATTGGTGGGTTTGTGGGCTACCATGATGCCAAAGGGTCTGAGTAGTCTGGCAGTCATTTCCTGAAGATCATCAAAGACACCAGCTAGCCACAAAAAGACATGACCCTCTCTCACTACTATCCTCGCATACGGATGAGGAAGGACACCACTTCGACTGGGACAATACATCCATCCTAGTACAAACCAAACAAAGACAGGCATGAGAATTCCAACTGGAACTCTCTCAATAAACATATCAAGTTAGACCCCATCTACCACCCCCTGAGAAAAGGAACAGCAAGTGACTTCACCACAGGAAATGACATCACCTACCCAAAGAAACCCAAGTGTATAAATAGAAAGCAGGAATTTTCAGGTCCACTGAAGATGTTATCTAGTAGAGTAATGAAACGTCTGGAAATGAACCTTTCAGCTCAGCAAGCAAACCTACATCCAAAATGAAACAATATCTATATATCCCCATGAAATTCTATGTATGCCAAAATAACGAGGTAACCATAATGGGCAATGACCTCATAAGAGAATATAATGTTCTAATTGATTGCGCAAAAGGGAAATTGATTTGGCCCAGGCAGGACGGTTGAAAGACTGAGATTGGGAAACTTACAAGTCACCTTGAAACTGTTAAAGTGGCTACAGTCACCAGTAGGGACTTGAACCTCGCAAAGGGGGGATTTGGAGCCATTTGTTCCTCCATCCCTGGAGTGTGAGCAGAAATAAAGTTAGATACAGGTCTAGTTAACATAGACCCAATAAGGGTTCTCAGACCAGAGCATAAGCCCCACTGGCAATACCCAATAAACCCGAAGCACAAAAAGCAGTTGTGGAGATAGTGAAAGGACTAGTGAAACAGGGAATCCTGAAAGAAACCACAAGTACAACTAATTCCCCAACATTGCCAGTACTAAAGCCTGAGGGGAGCTACAGGCTCATCATTGATTATACAGGACCAAATGAATTAACACCACCCATGCCCTCCACCTCCTCCATGCGGGACACCACCCACGCCCTCCACCTCCTCCATGATTTTCGCTTCCCCGGTCCCCAACGCCTTATCTTCACCATGGACATCCAGACCCTGTACACCTCCATCCCCCATCACGAAGGACTCAAAGCCCTCCGCTTCTTCCTTTCCCGCCGTACTAACCAGTACCCTTCCACTGACACCCTCTTTCCAATCCTCCCACTTCCTCCAAACGAAAGGAGTAGCCATGGGCACCCGCATGGGCCCCAGCTATGCCTGCCTCTTCGTAGGATATGTGGAACAGTCCATCTTCTGCAGCTACACTGGCACCACTCCCCACCTTTTCCTCCGCTATATCGATGACTGTATCGGCGCTGCCTCGTGCTACCACGAGGAGGTTGAACAGTTCATCCACTTTACCAACACCTTCCACCCTGACCTCAAATTCACCTGGACCGTCTCAGACTCCTCCCTCCCCTTCCTAGACCTTTCCATTTCTATCTTGGGCGACCGAATCAACCGACTCCCACAGCTACCTAGACTACACCTCCTCTCACCCTCCCCCCTGTAAAAACGACATCCCATATTCCCAATTCCTTCGTCTCCGCCGCATCTGCTCCCAGGAGGACCAGTTCCAAAACCGTACAACCCAGATGGCCTTCTTCTTCAAGGACCGCAATTTCCCCCCAGACGTGGTCGACGATGCTCTGCACCACATCTCTTCCACTTCCCGCTCCTCCGCCCTTGAGCCCCGCCCCTCCAACCACCAC
>NC_057714.1:79244947-79247855 GCF_004010195.1 Chiloscyllium plagiosum
CTTGGATGCTGCCTGACCTGCTGCGCTTTTCCAGCAACACATTTTCAGCTCTGATCTCCAGCACTGCAGTCCTCACTTTCTCCTAAATGAATTAACCCCCCATTGCACCCCATTGTAGCAGACCCCTCCACCATCTTAAATGGCTTGGCACCTGAACACAAGATTTTTACTGTTTTAGACGTCGCCAACGGTTTCTGGTCTATCCTGTTACGCCCTGAGTCCCAGAACAAATTAGCTTTTGCAGTAAGGAACAGGTAGTACACATGCACTCGCCTGCCACATGGGTTCCACAACAGCCCCACTATTTTTCACAGAGTGATGAGCAACATTCTGAATAGAGTAGATTTACCAGAGGGTAGCACTGCCCTCCAATATGTAGATGATATCCTAATTGCCTCAGAGTCCGAGTCAGGACACCAGGAAGCTTTACGGCTAGTATTGCAGGAATTGGCAACCGCAGGGTTAAAAGTCAGCCCCACAAAGAGACAGATTGGCAAAACACAAATCTTATACCTGGGACACCTTATATCCCAGGAACTCAAAGAAATGCCCAATGACCTCAAGAAGTCAATTCAAATGATGCGCTGACCTGCCACTGTCAGGGGAGTCAGAAAGGTCATGGGGCTATTCAACTACAGTCAGAGCTTTATACCCGAGTTCGCAAATTGGCTGAACTGATCCAAAGATTAACTAAAGGAGGCAAGCCCGCCTTGGAACCTGTTACCTGGGGGCCAGGACAGGAGGAGGCATACAATCAACTTAAATCTCTACTCCTATCAGCCCCCGAGCTAGGGCTGCCAGATCCCAGCAAGGATTTTCACATCCACTGTCATAATGAGGAAGGATTTTACTCCGCAGTGGTCACCCAAGACCCGGTAGCAGGAGAAGGCCCGTAGGGTACTACTCTACTACAGAATGGCCAGTAGTCGCCAGACTGCCCAGGTGCATAGCAGCCTTGGACTGCGCTGCTTGGGCCGTTAGGGTTAGCAAGCCCATAGTAATGACAGGGAATGTCATCCTCCACACTAAGCACATCCCAGTAGAGATCTAAATACAGGGAAACTGAGGGCTGTCTCCCATATGAGAAGGGCAAAGTGGGAGGCAGTTCTTTTACCCCCAAGTTGGTCCGTGGTAATAGTTAGGGATACAGGAGAAAAACCAGCTGAGGGAATTCTAGATGCAGGGGAACCGCACAACTGTGGGGATATAGATGGGGGACGAGTAAAAGATACCTCCTTAGACACAGCTGAGGAGACCCTCTTAGTGGATGGGTCACGAAAATACATAGCAGGGTTGCCTTGAACAGGATGTGCTGTGGTAAGTGATAAGTTAGCAACAGTTATGTCCAGAAGGATTGATGCAAGTACATCCGCACAGGTAGCAGAACTGGTAGCACTCACCAAAGCACTGGAACTAGCAAAAGGGAAAACCGTGAATGTATATACCGACAGTCAATATGCCTTCGGTGTAGTCCATTCAGGCACTATTGCGTGCTAGTGAACAGCCAATAGAGGCTTCAGTAATAAAAATAAAAGCCCATCAAAAGGAGTTAGCAAAAGAGAGCCCAAATTGGCTGATATTCAAAGGAAATCAGGCAGCAGACCGAGCAGCTCAGAAAGCCCTAGAGCAAGAAGCCATTAACAAGACTGCAATAGGCACTACAGGAGGACACTGCGCAGGGAGAGAGAGAGAGAGAGCAATGGAAACTGCAGGGGGCGTACAAAGGGAAGGATGGTGTCTGGAGGCGAGCAGACAAGGTGGTAGCACTAGCATGCATACAGAACACATTGCTCTGAACTGCACCAAGGGCTCTCCCATACAGGTAGAGAGGCCATAATAGCAAACCTAGGGAGAGGGTGGTGGTGGAAGGGAATGGGAAGAAATGTGGCCAGGTACTGCTGCAGATGCATGGTCTGTGCAACCCAGGGAGACCCATAAAAGTTAAGATGGGACAACAGCCCAATCCTAGGGGACCCTGGGAACACCTTCAGATAGGTTTAACAGGTCCACTACCACCCTTCCGTGAGAAAGTGTATTGACTGGTCATCATATATCAATTCTGCTGGGGGGTAGAAGCATTCCAGATCAAAAGCTGCACTGCAACCACTGTAGTCACACTATTAGCGGAGGAGGTAACCCCTTAGGTGGGGGATACCCCTCCAGCTTGACACATTTTACAGGCAAGGTCATAAAGTCTGTCTGCCAATTACTTAGCAATAGACAAAACATTTGCCTATCACCCCCAGAGCTCAGGGATGATAGAGCGAATGAATAGAATGCTCAAAAATGCTTTAGCTAAGGCTATGCAAACCTCAGGCAGAACATGGGCTAAAGTGGATGGGGGAAGAGAATACACATGAGTAACATACTTTGCCCGCCAAAGTGTCTGGGTCCAGCCAACACCTTTGATAGAAATGCTAGCACCTTGATACAGACTCAATACGAAGTGCTAATAGCCAGGGCTGCAGTAATTGTCAGGGATTCTCAGGGGAACATAGCACAAACAAGCAAGTTTCTGAGACTGGCTCTAATGCAACGAGGGGTACGTTGGCTTCCAAGAAATCAATTGTGTTAGGGGATTCTGTAGTTCAAGGTACAGACAGACTTTCTGTGGCCAGCAGAGAAAAAGCAGAATGGTGTGTTGTTTCCCTGGTGCCAGGATCAAGGATGTCTCCGAGAGGGTGCAGAATGTTCTCACAGGGGAGAGGGGCCAGCAAGAGGTCATTGTCCACATTGGAACCAACGATATAGGAAGGGAAAAGGTTGAGATTCTGAAGGGAGATTACAGAGGGTTAGGCAGAAATTTAAAAAGGAGGTCCTCAAGGGTAGTAATATCTGGATTACTCCCAGTGCTATGAGCTAGTGAGGGCAGGAATGGGAGGATAGAGCAGATGAATGCATGGCTGAG
>NC_057714.1:79249628-79275914 GCF_004010195.1 Chiloscyllium plagiosum
AGTGGAGTCACAGGTAGATAGGATAGTGAAGAAGGCGTTTGGTATGCTTTCTTTTATTGGTCAGAGTATTGAGTACAGGAGTTGGGAGGTCATGTTGCGGCTGTACAGAACATTGGTTAGGCCACTGTTGGAATATTGCATGCAATTCTGGTCTCCTTCCTATTGGAAAGATATTGTGAAACTTGAAAGGGTTCAGAAAAGATTCACAAGGATGTTGCCAGGGTTGGTGGACTTGAGCTATAGGGAGAGGCTGAACAAGCTGGGGCTGTTTTCCCTGGAGCGCCAGAGGCTGAGGGGTGACCTTATAGGGGTTTACAAAATTATGAGGGGTATGGATAGGGTAAATGGACAAAGTCTTTTCCCTGGGTTGGGGAGTCCAGAACTTGAGGGCATAGGTTTAGGATGAGAGGGGAATGATATAAAAGAGACCTAAGGGGCAACGTTTTCATGCAGAGGGTGGTATGTGTATGGAATGAGCTGCCAGAGGAAGTGGTGGAGGCTGGTACAATTGCAACATTTAAAAGGCATTTGGATGGGTACATGAATAGGAAGAGTTTGGAGGGATATGGGCCAAGTGCTGGCAGGTGGGACTAGATTGGGTTGGTATGGATGGGTTGGACCAAAGGGTTTGTTTCCATGCTGTGCATCTCTATGACTCTATGAATCTATGATCAGATAACTGTTGTTTTGTTTTAGGTGATGAAAACAAAATGGCTCTCCTGGCCCTTGGAGCTGTTCCGAAGTTGGCTAAATTAATATCCCATGATGACAAACAAATTCATATGTATGCTACAATGGGATTTGGAGTGATGGCAACCAATAGTAAGTATCTGTGACTGGATCTAATGGCCTTGGGGGGGAGAAAAAGAGCAAAATAACCAAAGCACTTAGTGCAGCATGTAACTAAAATTGAAAGAAATAATAAACAGAATACAAAATAAATCAAGAAATAGCTGATGCCTTGCTTGTTTTGAAATTCCAAATATTGTAGGAGAAAGACTGACAGAGATAAACAGTAGATTTTGCATTCAAGGAAAGACTGATTGATTATACATAATGATTAATCTTAATTTTGTCATGGTTATTGATGGCATTGTTGAAATTTAAAAGAAACAAAGCAGAAAACTAAGACAACTTGTGTGCCAGACCCTTCAATCACCACCTGTCCCACATGTGAAAGGTTCAGATTGTGTTTCAGACTTGCTAGAGATCTTCGAACCCATCGGACCGTAGTGAATCAAGTCATCCTCAATCTAAGAAGAAGAAATAGAACCCATATCCAGCATGTTTTGCCCATTGTGACTTTTTTCAAAAATTTTGTTTTAGAATTTGAGCACTTTTGGAAAAATCAACATTTTTGCGCATTCCTTAATGTCCTTGATAGGTGATGGAGGGCTGCTTTCTTGAACTGTTGCAGTACATTGTGCTCTGTCAATTACTCCAAACTAAAATATATTCCAGAAAAGCAGAAAGATTGCAAGACAGAGAAAAAACATGCATGGTGAAGTAAGGAAGTTAAAAATAATATATCTTTGAATTAAGGAGTTGGGAAATCATATTTAGGTTGTACAGGACGTTGGTGAGGCCTCTTCTGGATTACAGTGTCCAGTTCTGGTTGCTCTGTTATAGGAAGGATATTATTAAGCTGGAGAGCATTGAGAAAAAAATTACCAGAGTGTTGTCAGGAATTGAAGGTTTGATTTATATATAAGAAGAGGCTGGATAGGCTGGGACTTCTTTTCACTAAACCACTGAAGGTTGAGGGGTGACCTGAAAGAGGTTTATAAAATTATGATGGGTATGGAAAAGGTGAATGGTAGATATCTTTTCTTAGGGTGGGGGATTTCATTATTGGGGGCATATTTTTAAGGAGATCGGAGAAAGTTTGAGAAAAGACAAGATGTACAACTGTTTTACATACAGATGTATGTATGGAATGAACTTACAGAGGAAATGGTGGATGCGGGTACAGTTGGAATATTTAAAAGACATTTAGATAAGTATGTGAATAAGCAATGTTTGGGTGGTTGTGGGCGAAGCACAGGCAGGTTTAGTTTTGGGATTATAGTTGGCATGGATAGGTTGGACCAATGGGTCTGTTTCTGTGCTGTATGTCTCTGACTCTATCAAGACAAAAACTAAGGCCAACGGCAGGCTGGAAGATTGGGAAATTTTAGGGATTAACAATTGCAAAGGTAAATTATGAAAGAAAGCAAGCACAAAATATAAAAAAAGCTTCTCTAAGTATCTACAAGGTAACAGATAACTAAAGTGATTGTTGATCTCTTGGAGGATGAGACTAGAGAATTAATAGTGGGGAACATAAAAATGGTTCAAAAGTATTTTGCATTGGTTTTCGCAGTGGAGAATACCAGTACCAAACTAACAATAACAGATAATGCAGTGTTTATAGAAAGGGAGGAACTTAGAACAATAATCATTACTAGGGAAAAAGCAAAGAGAAAACTTTTGGGATTGAAGAAAGCCAAGTGCCTGTATCCTATGGTCTTAAAGGAAGTGGCAAGATGTAATTAGTATGTTACCACAGGGCCCAAGCTGATTACAATCTACATTAATTACTTGGCTGGGGGATAGAAAGTGCTACAACCAAATTTGCAAACGACACTAAAACAGGAGGGACCATAAATTGCAGTGATATGGACAGGTTAGATGAATGGGTCAATCAGTATTTGGTAGATCAAGTTGAATGTGAATAAGTGTTAGGTTATCCATTTTAGTCAGAGGAATGGAAAGGCAACTTATTATCTAAATAGAGAGAAATTACAGAATTCTGGGTGTCCTTGTGCATGGATTGCAAAGAACTAATATGCAGGCACAGTAGGTAATAAGTAAAGCAAATGGACTTTTGGCACTTATTGTAAAAGGAATATTGCTGCAACTGCATAAGGCATTAGTGAGATGCTCCTGGAATATTGCATGCAGTTTTGGTTCCATTTCTTGAGAGATGTAACTGCACTGGAGGCAGTCCAGAGGATATTCAATAGATTGATTCATGAGGGCTTTGTCTTAGGAAGAGAGATTGAGCAGTTTAGGCCCACATGCTTTAGATTGTACAAGAATGAGAGGATGATAAGATATAGGAGCAGAATTAAGTCATTTGACCTATCAAATCTGATCCGCTAATCAGTCATGGCTGATATGTTTCTCAATCCCGTTCTCCTGCCTTCTCCCTACATCCTTGATCCCTAGCCTATCAAGAATCTGTCTCTCTCTGTCTTACATACTCTCATTGACTTGGCCTACACAGCGCTCTGTGGCAATAAGTTCCATGGATTAACCATCTTCTGGCTGAATAAATTCCTCCTCATTTCAGTTTTAAAAGGTCATCCCTTCACTCTGAGGGTGTGCTCTTATGTCCTAGTCTCTCCTACTGCTGGAAACATCTTCTCCCTGACCACTTGATCCGGGCCTCTCAGTATTCTATCATTTTCAATCCGGAAAGGATCCCAGCCTAGTATGGCAACTGCTCTACCATGGACTGTAAGAAACAACAGAGAGTTGTGAACACAGCCCAGTCCATCATGCAAGCCAACTTTCCATCCATTGACTCCATCTGTACTACTTGCTATTTTGGAAAGGCAGCCAACTTAATTGAAGACCCCGTTACAATGTCTTCCAACTTCTTCCATCAGGCAGAAGGTACAAAATCTTAAGCATGTGTACCAATAGGTTCAAGAACATTTTCTTCCCTGCTGGTATTAGACTTCTGAATGGACCTCTCAAATTTCAAATTAAATATTGACCTCACTGTTTGTGCACCATCTCTGTAGCTATAAAATTGTATTCCTTGCTCTGTTCTATTACCTATATGCACCTTGTATTGTGTGATCTGCCTATATTGCATGCTAAACAAAACTTTTCACTGCGCGTGACAATTATAAATCAAATCAAGTCACATCAATCAGATCCCCCCTCATCCTTATCATTCTAAAATCTGTCAAGTAAAAACCTAGAGTCTTCAACCACTCTTCATATGACAATCTCTTCAACCCAGAATCATTCTTGTGGGCTCCCTCCAATGCTAGCACATCCTTCCTTAGATACTGGGCCTAAAACTGCTCATTATGTTCCAAATGCGGTCTAACCAGAGCCTTGTACAGTCTCAGCAGTACATCTCTGCTCTTGTATTCTCGAAATGATTGCTAACATTGCAATGCCTTCCTAACTGCCTAATGAACCTGCCTGTTAATTTTAAAAGAATTCTGAACTAGGACTCACAAATCCCTTTGCGCTTTAGATTTCTAAGGCCCTTCACCGATTAGAAAATAGTCTTATCTCTCTCTTTTTCATACCAAAGTGCATAACCTCACACTTTCCCACATCGTATTCCATCTGCCACTTCTTTGCCTACTCTTCTAGCCTGTCCAAGTCATTCTACAGCCTCCTTGCCTCCTCAACACTACCTGTCCCTCTACCTTTGTGTCATTTGCAAACTTACCAACAACGACCAAATTCAGGTTAACTGCCTGTAGTCTCCTGTTTTCTACCGGTCTCCCTTCTTAAACAGGGATGTTACATTAACCATTTTCCAGCCCCTTGGTGACTCTCTCTGACTCCAGTGATTCCTGAAAGATCACCACCAATGCCTCTATAATCTCCTCAGCTATCACCTTCAAACTTCTTTCAAAATATCTAAATAAGGTTCATAAGATGCTGAATGGGATTGACCACGTAGGCATAGAAGGTTTTCTCATTTTGGGCAATTTAGAATGAGAGCTCATTGTTTTTGGATAAGGGATAGCAGATTTAAAATAGAATAAGGAGAAAGTACTTCTTTCAAAGAATCATGAATCTGTGGAATTCACTACACCGGAGTGCAGTGGTTGCTGGGATATTGAGTAAATTTAAGGAAAAGATAGATTTTTAAATTCGTAATAGCTTGAAGGGTGATGGAGAATGGGCAGGAATGTAGAGTTGAGGCCAGGATGAGATCAGCTATTATCCTATTGAATGGTGGAACGGACTCAAAGGGCTGAATTGTGGATGACTCCTGATTCTTAAGTCCCCAGCCCTATTAGAAAGGGAGTTACAGGTGACAGTAAAGGAACAGCAATATGGTTCTTAGTCAGGATGATGTGTGATTTAAAGGAGCATTCAGAGCTGTTGATGTTCCCTTTTGTTTGCTACCCCTGACTTTCTGAACAGGAGAGGTCACAAATTTAGACTCCTGTCAAAGGAGTCTTGGTGAGTTTTTTGCAGGCTATCTTGTGGACGGTGCATACATGCAGTACTAGTTGTTTGTTGATTTACTACCCATGCATTCGTGTACTTGCAAAGTCTGTTCCCAACACCATCTTTTATCTTTCACTATCGTCTCATCCAGTCTGCCTCAGTAAACATGGCTTGGTCCTTTGTGGCACATAGAAGTGGTAGCTGCCTTTTTTTTAACCACAGGAAGTCTTTGCCCCTATTTCTTGTGGATAACAAGAACTGAAAATACTGGCACTATGTATCAGTGTTAGAGGTAATGAATATTTAAGCTAGTCTATGGGGTGCTAACTAAACAGGCTGTTTTGACTCAGATGATAGCAAACGTCTTGAATGTCATTAGAGGACAGTGGACACTTGCACAGCCACTGGTCTTGAATGGCCAGTAGGTCCAACAGGGAGGATGTCTTCTAGAGCCTGCAAATGTCTTTCACCACCTGAACCAAGTACTTGAGCCTCTGGAAATACTCCTTTTTTTTGAAGTCGAACCTCTGCTTGTATACGGTGGCGGCATGTTGGCTCAGTGGTTAGCACTGCTGCCTCACAGCACCAAGGAACCGGGTTCAATTCCCACCTCGGGTGACTATCTGTGTGGAGTTTGCACAGTCTCCCCGTGTCTGCGTGGGTTTCCTCGGGGTGCTCTGGGTTTCCTCCCACAATTCAAAGATGTGCAGGTTAGGTGAATTGGCCATGCTAAATTGCACATAGTGTTAGGTGCGTTACTCAGGGGCTAAATATAGATTAGATTCCCTACAGTATGGAAACAGGCCATTTGGCCCAACAAGTCCACACCAACCCTCTGAAGAGTAACCCATCCAGACCCATTCCCTTACCCTATATTTACCTCTGACTAATGCACCTAACACTATAGGGTAGGGGAATGGGTCTGGGTGGGTTACTCTTCGGAGGGTCGGTGTGGACTTGTTGGGCCATAGGGCCTGTTTCCATACTATAAGGATTCTAATCTACAAAAAAAACCCAGTTACATGGGTTGTACCTCTAACCTTGACTCTTCTGCTTCCTGCTCTACTCATCACCTGTAAATCTCTTAACAGCTGTGTGTTGCTGTTGTGCATTGTCTGAGGCCCAAAGTAAGAAAAATAAGATGGCACACATCCAAATCTAATCTGAATTTGAATTTCTGCAAAGTTTAGAAACAAATATTACACCATAAGTATTTTGAACAAATCTTTTCCAGTGGCAGATAAGAGCACTGGTTTATTGAAATGTTTTCCTGATACAATGAGACCCAGAAATTGCTGCTGTATGCAAACTTTGGTTTCAAGAGCTATTGAATAATGAGCATAAAACTGTGGAAGCTTTATTAAATACAATTATGCATTGAAGTAATGCTTTCATGGAACAGTTAACACATTTATATTTCTGGTCTGGGGAGCACACAACATGCTGAAGATACCTGGATTGGTAATCAGCTTGTTGGAGCAGTTTTCCAAACACTTTTGCGTCTTTGGCTACTTTAATCCAAGACTAAAACATACACACACTGCTCCATATTAAAATGCTACTCTCTTTTTGAGTAATTATTTGTAGTGTTTTTGAACAAAATAGTCTTTGGTTGCAACTGTTCTGCTTTGGTAAAGTGACTAAAAATATTTATAGCTATTCATTTATTTCCTTCCTGCTGATGTTTTCATTTTTTTCAGGTGAAGTTCGAAAATCAATGAGGCAGTTGGATTTTCTACCATCCATTATTGCATGCCTAGCTCCAGATGGTAACTCTAAATCTTACTTTTATTATGAGGAATCCATAGATGTCTTGAATCTGAGAAACAAATTCAGTGAAACACGGAACATAGTTCTGCCCACATTATTGCTTATTTTTCATAACCTTTTGCTGTGCCAACAAAATGTTTGACATCAACAAAATTTTAATTTAGATGACTTCTGTTACAGAATCATAACAAAACGTTTTGACTACAAACTAATTTAAATTAGCTTCTGGTCCACCCATCGAAACATAAATAAAGGAGCAGGAGTCATCCATTTGATAAATGGAGCCTGCTGTGCCACTCAGTGTGATCATGGCCAATCCTCTACCTCAATGTTACATCCCTGTTCTCTACACATATCTCTTCACATTTTTAGTGTCTCAAAATCTATCCATTTATTTCTTTCTTAAATATATTGAGTGACTTGGCCTCAGCCTGATTGGAAGAGAATTTTGCCATTCTTTAAGTGAAGAGGGTTCTCCTCATCTCAGTCTTGTATGGCCTATCTTATCACTTTTTAATGCTTTAAATTGAGTTTCAGTCAAATGTTTACCATTATTGTCCTCATGTTGCATGTTTTACAATACAATATTTTTGCGGATATGGATCCCTTAAGCAGTCTCTCCTTCCAATTGGTTATGTTGTGTAGACTGGAATGGCATACAAGATGATGAGAAAAAAATCAATGATGATGAATACTTGTCCTCCTCAACCTTTAACATGTCAGCTTACTGTTTAAGTTTATGTTGAACTCCCTAATATTTCTTATACCATTCTTGTAGCATTTTAAAATATATGTTACACAGCATATATTTGTCCAATTGTGTACCATCCTTGGAATAAAGGCACTTTTATTAAGACTTGTATTACATTGGCTGAACGTAGTTTAAGCAGAATGAGGGACCACCCACCAAACTCAACCCACTAACAATATTTAAAGAAATCATCAATTATTTAAGATTAATTACTCTTTGATTTAATTTGGCATTTGACAAGACTGTTTTGCATAGAGATAAACTACATGCTTGGTGAAGTTCTTGGTTTGATATTGCAAAGGCCTATAGGCCAAGCAGTAATACTTGATTTGTGGCCTTCCTAATGTGTAGCATGAAGTATGGATCAGTCTGATGTTTTGTGGTTAGGTTTAGACTTCTTTTGTACTCACACCTCTGATGAAGTCACGTAAGAAGCAAAAGAAAATAATTACAGTTCTATTAAACACTTGAGCTCAGCTAAAGGGTAATTAAGCTGCCTTTTAATTTTTGATTCCAGGTCAGAAGAACCCATTAAGAAGGAATAGGATCCATTTTATTCCGATCTTTGAATTTTTGTTGTATGTGAGTCGTGTGCACTCATGGCACAGTGTCCCTGCTTCTGGACTGGGAGGCTCAGGTTCAAGCCCCATCTGCTCCAGGGGTGTGCAGTCACATCTCTCTGAGCAGATTAATTAGAAAAATAGGTGTGTGATTGTGACATATTGAACTGTAACAGAGAAAAAAAGAGAGATTTTATTGGTTTATTTTTGTTTATTGTTTTCTTATGCCTTCACTGCAGATGATGTTGTTGTCCATGAACTTGCTACACTGTGTCTATCTTCTATGTCTATTGATTTCACTAGTAAAGTGGAAATTTATGAGAAAGGTGGGCTGGGACCACTTATTCAACTTCTTTCAAGCCCTGACCCTGATGTTCAAAAGAATTCCATTGAGTGTATTTCAAATTTAGTTAAGGTAAGAATTATTTTTCTTCAATTATGGTTGACTTAGTGTTGTATTAATTCAACAAATATAACCAATATGTGAAACCATTTAAAAAGTTTAGAATTCATGGAGATTGCTATTATGATATTTTTCTTAAAACATTGGAGCAGAAATAGAGCATTCAGCCATCAAGTCTACTTTACCATTCAATGAGATCATGATTGATCTATTTATCAAATTTACCTTCCTGCCTTATTCCATACCATTGATTTCAAATCAAATTCTAAACCAAGCCAATCCATATTTATTCAGTTTATAGTCCTCTGGGACTGGCCTAGGAGATAGGGAAAGTGGGGCCATGAAACAACAAAGTATGGCATTGACAATAACTGAAATTGCTGGGAAAGCTCTGCAGGGCTGACAGTATCTGTGGAGAGAAAGCAGAGTTAATGAAGAATGATGTTCTGAAGAAGGGTCACTAGTCTGAAAACATCAACTCTGCTTTCTCTCCACAGGTGCTGCCAGACTTGCTGAGTTTTCCCAACAATTTCTGTTTTTGTTTCTGATTTCCAGCAACCTCGGTTCTGTGTTTTACCAGTTATAGGGCAGGTAGAAAAACCTCTCTCCCACCCCCAAAGCCCAATTGAGCTATTTAACTAACCAATGATAGACTTTTTCCTGCTTTCACCAGTGGCATAGGAGGCAAACTATTGTGCGGTGGGACAGTTGTGGTTGGAAGGACTGAGGTATGATGTGAAATTAGATCGGTTAAGAACATATTCACTTGAATTTAGAAGAATCAGGAGCGGGGTTCTCCTAGAAACCTATAAAATTCTAACAGGGTAAATGCAGGAAGGATGTTTCTGATGAATGGGGAATACAGAACCAGCAGTCACAGTTTAAGGGTGCAGGGTGGTCACTACGGACCAAAATGAAGAGAAATGTCTTCACCCAGAGAGTGGTGAGCCTGTGAAATTCTCTGCCCCAGAATGTGATTGAGGCCAAAATATTGAATGTTTTCAAGGAGGAGTTAGGTGTGGATCTTGAGTCTAAAGTGATCAAAGGGAATGGAGAGAATGCAGGAACAGGATACCGAGTTAGATGTCAGCTGTGAACATATTGAATGGCAGAACATGCTCTAAAGGCTGAATGGTCTGTCCTTTTTCCTGTTTTCCACACCTCATAGTTTATAGTAATAGAAGCAGGAATAGGCTATTTGCCACGTCGAGCCTGCTCTGCTATTCATTAAGATCATGGCTGATCTTTCCATTGTCTCAGCTCCTACCTGCATTACACCCATAACCCTTAATTCCTCTACCATGCAAAAATCCATCCAACTGTGTCTTGAATATATTTAATAAAGCTGCCTCTACTGTTTCTTTGGGCAGAGAATTCGATAGATTCACTACTCCCTAGAAAAAGCAATTCCTCCTCATCTCTGTCCTAAATCTACTTCCCATGATCTTGAGGCCATGTCCCCTAGTCCTAGTCTCACCCACCAGTGGAAACAGCTTGCCTGTTCTTATTTTACATGCTTCTATAAGATCCTCCCCTCATTCTTCTAAATTCTAGTGAGTACAGTCCAGGCAGCTCAACCTCTCCTCATCAGGTAACCCCCTCATCTCCAGAATCGATCTGGTGAACCTCCTCTGCACCGCCTCCAAAGCCAGTATATCCTTCCTCAAGAAGAAGGGCTTCCTCCTGAAGAAGGGCTCATGCCTGAAACGTCGATTCTCCTGCTCCTTGGATGCTGCCTGACCTGCTGCACTTTTCCAGCAACACATTTTCAGCTCTGATCTCCAGCATCTGCAGTCCTCACTTTCTCCTATCCTTCCTCAAGTAAGAAGACCAGAACGGCACACACTACTCTAGGTGCAGCCTCACCAACACCTTGTACATCTCTGCTCTTAAATTCAATCCCTCTAACAATGAAATCCAATATTCCGCTTGCCTTCCTTATTACCTCTTGTACCTGTAAATCAACTTTTTGCAATTCACGTGTGAGCACTCCCAAGTCCCTCTGCACAACAGCATGCTGCAATCTTTCACCATTTAAATAATACTCTGACTTATTTTTACTTCCAAAGAGGATAATCTCACATTTGCCAACATTGTACTCCATGTGCCAGATTCTTGCCCTCTCCCTTAACCTATTGAAATCTCTCTGCAGACCCTCCACATCCTCTGCACAGTTTGCCTTTCCATTCAGTTTAGTCTCATCAGCAAACTTGGATATGTTACATTCGGTCTCCTCATCCAAATCATTTATATATATTATGAGCAATTGCAGGCCCAACACTGACCCCTGCAGCACCCCGCTCACCATTGATTTCCAACCAGAGAAGCACCCATTTTTCCCCAAATCTTTGCTTTCTAATGGTTAACCCGTCCTCTATCCATGCTCGTGAATTCCCTGCAACTCCATGCAATCTTATGGATGAGTCTTTTATGCAGCACCTTATCTAATGCCTTCTAGAAATCCAAGTATGCATATCCCTCCATCCACCACACTTGTTACATCCTCAAAGAACTCCAGTAAGTTTGTCAAACATGACCATTCCTTCCTGAATCCATGCTGCGTCTGCCTGATGGAATCCTTTCCATCCAGATGTCTCACTATGATGATGGTATGCCTCCAACGGTTTCCTGACTACAGATGTTAAGCAAACTGACTATAGTTACATCCCTTTTGCCTACACGTTTTTTTAAACAGCGGCATGACATTCGCTGTCTTCCAGTCCGCTGGGACCTGCCTGAAGTCCAGTAAATTTTGGTTAATTACCACGAACGTATCTACTGTAACTTTCAGCACTCTGGGTGCATTCCATCGGGATTAGGGGACTAATCTACCTTTAGACCCTCAAGTTTGCTCAACACTAGGTTGGTTGCAGCACAGTAGGTTTTACTGTGAAAGCTAATGTCCAGTGAAAGGGAGTGGGTTTTTTTATTTTCCTGCTGAGCTTATGGTGCAAATTGCAAGTTTCTCACGAATTCAGAGTTTCCCTTCCCACATAGGAAACAATGGTGGACAGGCAGTGACTGTTTCTATTGATGAAAGGATAGAGATTGGCAAAAGAAGGAATAGCAAAATGAGGAAAAAATCTTTTTAAGCAGCAAGTGGTTGCAGAAATGCAACTGCCTTAATGTGCTGAGAAGGCTGTTTCAATTGTGACATTCAAAGTAATGGGATCATTACATGAAAAGAAAATTGCAAAACTGATAAAAAGGCAGAGGCATGATACTATATGAATTAATAACTTGCACCAGATATAATGGCTATCAGCTTTTTAGTATAAAATTCTGCAAACACCTCTCAAGGCAAGTATTAACAGTGCTAGTTATTGCAACGATGCTTACATAATATAAGACAACAGGCTACCACTGGCGACAGAGAATCCATCTGTACATTTGCATCCTGCGCCTCTGTCACAGTCCTTGCTGGGGCTGTACAACCAGCTAGCCCAGACTAGTGCAAAGCTTAGGCCCAGAGCTTGTCCTCCTAGGTCACATGATAAACTAGCAACTATAGGCATTAGGGAGTGATCAGTCACCTTTTTTGTCATTGCTAACAGAACATGTTTAATTTTTTTTGAGTTCGCTCTTGATCTTTGTCTTTATAGCAAAGTGGATCAGACCTATTCATTTTGATGGAAGCGAGTCACATTGTTGTAAAGGTCGTGGGATTGTCAGTGACTAGGAAATGGGAGGGCATATTTAGTCAACGTGCTCTTATCTCTGGCCTCTGGAAATTCCTGCCATTGCCTTCCTTCCAAATATTGGAACACAGTGTCTAATTTGTCCAGTATATCTGTGTTGGCTTATCAAATTGTAGGAGGGTCACTTTAAAAACTGCCTATCTCTCCTTCCACCTCACTCTTATTGTCTCTGTTAGCTTCCACTACTCTTACCTCCTGATACACTTGTTCCTCCTTATTCTCTTCCCAGCGATGATTTGGGCTCAAAATGTTTATGTAAAATAACCTATTCTTCTTCCTGTGATCTGGAGTATATGTCAGATAAGTCACTTCTTTCTAATCTTAATTGCCTTGTATGGACTACTGAATTTTACTTTCAGATCCAGTGATACCAATGCTTCATCTCTCGCTTGAAATGTTCAAGTTGTAGAATGTATATGCCCTTTATTTCATTTTCACTTCTCAAATCCTCAATGCTGCGTGCTTCTGTGAGTCCTTCTAGAAATGTGGCCACACAGTCCAACAGACTAAAGCCAGTAGATTCATTTGAGGACTCTCTGGTAGTAAATAGTAAAACTCAATCCTGTGATTATTCATGACAGTATGCCTTAATCATGATTTGAAAGTCTGATGGTACCTGTCCAAAGCTCCCCATATTTTCAAATGATGCACCGTTGGCTTCAGTTGTTTTAGATTCAAATTGCTGCTGATAACCTGAAAAACTTAAGATGAGTGTCACATCCCAATCATATTGTATCACAATTGGTAGTCCATAGAGTGAAAAAAAAATGGAGGTAACTTTTCCATCACTGCCTCAGCTAGAATGGTTCTTAACACAATTTCCAGTTGCCATTCTTTTATCATATCCATAACATTAAAGATAAACTAATGTACTGTTTTTGTTCTTGGTATTGATCCTACAGAATCTACTGTAGCCCAACTAAATGGTTCTTCAAAACGTGATCTGGGTATCAAAGATTCTGGCTTATTAGATGTTGAGGTTTTCCAACAATTTGATATGTATGACACAATTTACACGAAGTCTTGGACATGTTAAATGCCTGTAATATAGATGCATGTGTCTTCTGTATTATTTTTGTTCTGCCATAAGAATTTCATGTACTACTGATAATATTACCAAATGATATCTGGGCAGTGCCATAATTAGAACACTTTTTATTCTTCATCTGCATGTCTCTGAGGGTGTCTCCACTTTCTCACAGAACTCTGCTTTAACATAATACACTCTGGAACTCCATCAGCCTCAGCTTCATTGTGAGTTGGGCTAGAGTAGTGCTGGAAAAGCACAGCAGGTCAGGCAGCATCCATATAGGTCGGAGAGGACGGTGGAGCGGATAGCTGGGAAGGGAGATTGGCAGGTAGGGCAGGTCATGAGGACGGTGCTGAGCTGGAAGGTTGGAACTGGGGTGAGGTGGTGGGGGAGGGGAAATGAGGAAACTGATGAAGTCCACATTAATGCCATTGGGTTGAAGGGTTCCAAGGTGGAAGATGAGGTGTTCTTCCTCCAGGCAACGGGTGGTGAGAGAGTGGTGATGGAGGAGGCTCAGGACCTGTATGTCCTCGGCAGAATGGGAGGCAGAGTTGAAATGTTCAGCCACAGAGTGGTGGGCTTGATTGGTGCAGGAGTCCTGGAGATGTTCTCTGAAGCGCTCTGCAAGTAGGCGGCCAGTCTCCCCAATGTAGAGGAGACCGCATCAGGAGCAACAGATACAGTAAATGACATGTCTGGAAGTGCAGGAAATCTGCCAACATTTCCACCACTTACAAACGGGACCCCACCACCAGACATATATTTCCTTCCCCACCGCTATCCACTTTGTGTAAAGACCTCTCCCTCAGCGACTGCCTGGTCAGGTCCATACCCCCTACTAGCCCACCCTCCCCTCCTGGCACCTTCTCCCGCCACCGCAGGAATTGCAAAGTCTGCGCCCACAGCACCCCCCTCACCTCCATCCAAGGCCCCAAAGGAGCCTTCCACATCCATCAAAGCTTCACCTGCACTTCCACGCATTTCATTTACTACATCCGTTGCTCCCGAGGCGGTCTCGTCTAAATTGGGGAGACAGGATGCCAACTCATAGAGCGCTTCAGAATACATCTCCCGGACACCCGCAGCAATCAACCATGGCTGAACGTTCCAACTCCCCCGCCCACTCTGCCAAGGGCATGCAGGTCCTGGGCCTCCTCCATCGCCACTCCCTTACCACCCGATGCTTGGAGGAAGAACGCCTCATCTTCCACCTCGGAACCCTTGAACTCCGTTGCATCAATGTGGACTTCACCAGTTTCCTCATTTCCCCTCCCCCCACCTTACCTCAGTTCCAACCTTCTGACTCAGCACCACCCTCCTGACCTGTCCCACCTGTCAATCTTCTTTCCCACCTATCCGCTCCACCCTCTTCTCTGACCTATCACCTATACCCCACCTCCGTCCACCTATTGCACTCTCCACTACCTTTCCCATAGCCCAGCCCATCTTCCCATTTATCTCTCCACTCCCAAGGCTCCCAGCCTCATTCCTGATGAAGGGCTTTTGCCCGAAACGTCAAATTTCCTACTCCTCGGATGCTCCCTGACCTGCTGTGCTTTTCCAGCACTACTCTAATCTTAAGGACAACAAATGCTGGCCTTTCCAGAAATATCCATGTGGCGTGAAAAGATAAAGAAAAATGTTGAATAGTTGGCAGATAGAAATGTAGTTTCAATGAAGTATACCTTTGACGTTTCTAAACTCAAGTTTGTGTATCCCACATGCAAATGCAGTTTGCCAGTGCCACCTTTCATGGACAAAGGGTCAAGGAGGTTGTTAGCCATGGAACATTCAGGGACATAAGGGTAAACAAACTGTTGACCGGAACAAGCAATCAGCAAGCTCCAGTTGCCAGGACCCCACTCTGATTTACTTTTCAGGGACTTATCTAATTTTTTGGTGGAGGAAAAGATGATTTGGAAGTGATTATAAACAAGGCAAGTTGGCTGTTTAAAGATTTGCAAACATATGGAAATAAGATAGTCACTGCTCAATAATGAGGTTCTGAAGTCACTGGTTCAAGCTTGAGATGAAAATCCCAACTTTCATGCCATTACTCACACCAGTCCATGGTGTGGAGCTGTTGGTGTTGGACTGGGGTGCCTATGAGCTTCTCTTCACTTCTTCTGATGAAGGAGCAGCTTGTGATTTTAAATAAACCTGTTGGAATATAACCTGGTATCGTGTGACTTCTGACCTCACACCAGTCCATTAGGAGAGTTTTCTACGCTATGAAGTTGTTGTAAAAACTCATCATGTTCATCAAGATAAAACAAAGAATTGCAAATACTGGATATCTGAACCAAAAACAGTAAACTGTTGCTGATAAACTCAGGACTGGCAGCATCTCTGGGAAGAAAACAGAGTTAACGTTTTGAGTTCAGTGACTCTTCATCAGAAGTCACTGGACTCAAACTGTTAACTCTGCTTTCTTCCCATAGATGCAGCCAGAACTTCTGAGTTTCACCAGCAATTTCTGTTTCTGTTTCAGGTTCATCAGTGTCTCTTGGGGAGAGAAATTATCTGATCCGGTCTTCATGCACCTCAAGTCCTAAAGCAGCATGCTTGACTCTTAACTGCTCTCTGGATTGATCTAGAAAGTCACTCAGTTTAGAAACAACAAATGCTGGCCTTTCCAGAAATACCAATGTGGTGTGAAAGGATAAAGAAGAATGAATGAATGTTGAATACTTGGAAGGTAAAAGTGTGGTTGTAAATTTTTTAAAAATACAATGAAGCGTAAATGGCAGGGGAGTCTTCAAGTGTCCAGAACAGTGATACAAAGGAGATTATTTAATAAATAAAGTACTATGGAGATGGCAGGACAGATAATGTGCTGTTGCTGTAGCTGGGAGCTGCTGAACACCAATTTAATCCAGAGTGAACTTTTCTGTGGCAAGTGTTTGCAGCTCAAATAAATTTGGATCCAAGCTGAGAACTGGAATCTGAGCTGCACACATGCAGCCACCTCAGGGAGGAGGTAAGTTACCCAGATACTTTGGTCCTGGAACTTGTCACACTCCTTGGATTAATTCAGACTTGGTCTGTGACCAATGACAGAACCATGTGACTGCAAGTGAGGCGGTTCAAGGGACTGATGACTTAGTTTTCAAGTAGATGCAGCCTTTGCAATTGTCTAATGTAATGTAGCTCTTGCAATCTGTGTGGATGAGAACAGGAACTGCAAGGTTGATGAGCAGACTGACCACTGCACCATCATACAGGGAGCTATTGAAATGTGGTGAGATAATAGCAGTGTTAGGGACGGCAAAGTTAGGAGAATTGATGTTCTTTTGTGTAATTATGAGCATGTGTCTTGAAGGCTGTGTTGCCTGCCCAGTGTCAGGGTCAATAACATCTGCTTCAGGGTAAAGAAGAACTTGGAGTGGGAGTTGCCAATATCTGTTTTGATTTCAGTAACATTGATAAGATGATTAAAGAGGTTCTGATGAAAGAATTTGAACAGTTAGGAGCTAATTTTAAATGCACAATCTCCAAAATAATAATGTCAAGATTACCACTGGGACAATGAACAAACTGACATAGGGAAAATAATTAACGAGTTAAATTTGTGGTATAAAGATTCATGTGGGAGGAATGAATTTCAGTTTATGGGTCACTGTCACCTGCATGAGGTAAAAGGAAGCTATTCTGGTGGGATGGGCTTCACTTGATCCATACTGGGGCAAGTGTCCTCGTGAATCAAATAACTAAACTTGTTGAGAGGGTATTAAACTAATTGGAGGGAGTAGGTGGAAAGGATATGGCAACATTGCAGGGTAACTGTGTGGATAATGGTACTCAGTGTGGCACAGGAAAGGACAAATTATACAAAAGCATCTTTTATAAAAAGAAAGAAACAGGTTCAAAGGTGGAAGAAATGATGTGAGTAGGAAATAAATGCAACAACTATCACCAGAGAAAAGTTACTCAGGAAACTAACGAGACTAAAGGCTGATGACTCCCTAGGGTTGCATACTAAAGGAAACGTCTACCAAGATATGGTGGACCCACAGCTAGTAATGGTCCAAAAATAGTAAATTAGCATGGATTGGTAAAGTTAAAAAAACAAAGTCATCTTGGTCCCAGACGACCATTGGGCGGTTTTATCATGAGAGAGTGATGACCAGTGGTGAATTTAACCTAAGGGCCCTCAGACCTCAGGCAAGTTGAGAAGGTGGACCTTCATTTAACCTAGCCAGTGCAAGTTTGAACACACATTATTGGTGTTACTCTGCATGGCAAACCAGCTGTCTAGACAACTGAGCTAACCAACCCTCACTGCATGGATAGAGGATTAGCTAGCTAATAGAAAACAGAAAGTTAGTAGAAGCAATTTTAGGATGACATCTTTAACTAGTGGAGTGCCACAGGGAACACCGCTGGTGGTCCATAATTATTTCCAAGATATGTTAATGATTTGGACAAGGGAAGTGAATGCACAATCCTCAAGTTTGCGGATGTCACCAAAATAAATGGCAAGGCAAGTAGCGAGAATGACAGAGTGTACAGAGGGATATAGACAGGCTAAGTGGGTGAGCAAAAACTTGGCAGATGGAATATAATCCTACACAATATGAGGTTATCCACATTGGCAGGAAGAATAGAAAATCTGAATTTTACTTCAATCGCGAAAGACAGCATAGAGGGATTTGGTAACTTATCCTCATGCGTAACTTACAAAAAGCTGGCATACAAGTTTACTGGGTAGTAGGGAAATGAAATGTTGGACATTATTTCAAAGGAAATGGAATATAAAAATAAGGAAGTCTTGCTCAAACTATTGTTATGACATGGAGGCGAACCCATCTGTTAATTAAACCAAACACCCAGAAAAGCTCACCTCGCCTCATAATCTGTTAAAATATGAGTGACAGAGAACTCCTAAATTCCACTATGTAAAGAAAATAACATCAATTTATTTTCTAACTCTAAAACTGAACATTAAACAAAAACTATTCATGAATCTAAACCCCTCTTTCTCTTAACTGCTTATTATTTGACTCCAACTCTACAAAAATATGCTGTTCTAATAAGGCACTTATTAAAATTACATTAGTTTAATCTCAAAACCATACCATCTCTGTCGTCTTCTGTGTCTTCACTCTTCTGACTGCTGATGTCCTTGGGTTATGTTCTTTCTTTTTACTGCAAGCATGTTTCATAGCAAAAGGTACCTTTGATAGAGAATGTTTTCTAATTTCTTTGAGAGCATGATGTTAGATGGGCAATTAGCTCTCCAGCAGTTTCTCTCTCTATAACATAGAACATAGAACATAGAAGAATACAGCGCAGTACAGGCCCTTTGGCCCTCGATGTTGCGCCGATCCAAGCCCACCTAACCTATACTAACCCACTATCCTCCATATACCTATCCAATGCCCGCTTAAATGCCCATAAAGAGGGAGAGTCCACCACTGCTACTGGCAGGGCATTCCATGAACTTACGACTCGCTGAGTGAAGAACCTACCCCTAACTTCAGTCCTATATCTACCCCCCCTTAATTTAAAGCTATGCCCCCTTGTAATACCCGACTCCATACGCGGGAAAAGGTTCACACTGTCAACCCTATCTAACCCCCTAATCATCTTGTACACCTCAATCAAGTCACCCCTAAACCTTCTTTTCTCTAATGAAAACAGCCCCAAGTGTCTCAGTCTTTCCTCATACGATCTTCCTTCCATACCAGGCAACATCCTGGTAAACCTCCTCTGCACCCGTTCCAGTGCCTCCACGTCCTTCCTATAGTATGGCGACCAAAACTGCACACAATATTCCAGATGCGGCCGCACCAGAGTCTTATACAACTGCATCATGACCTCAGGACTCCGGAACTCAATTCCTCTACCAATAAAAGCCAGTACACCATATGCCTTCCTCACCGCACTATAACAGTTGCTCTCTGACCAGTTTTCAAAATGTCTGTATTCTTATTTCTTCTAACACCGGATTGTCTCATTGGTTCGACGATAGCAGAACAATAAATTCAAATGCAATTGGGTTTTAGTATCCTGGGGCATAATTTAAATGATTGGCTAAATTCGAATCATTGTCAAAACAGCAACCGAATCTTAGGTATTCATTTCACAGCCAAATGTTATATACTTTCAACTTTCCAGTACACTCTGGGACTGCCATATAGTCGTATACACAAGTGCTTGTAATCTCTCAGTTCAGAACGGCATTCTCTTTCTCTTAATGGTACAGTACATGCCTTCAACTTCTTAACACTGTTTGAAGGACTAGTCAAACCACAACTAGAGTACTTATCTAAGGAAAGACGTAATGGCATTGAAGGCCATCCAGAGAAGGTTCACCTCGGTTGTTCCTAAATATACAGAGATTTTCTTATGAGGAGGGGATGAGTAGATTAGGCCTGTATTCGTTGGAGTTTGGAAGAATGAGAGGTGACCTTATTAATACATATAAAATCTTAAGAGCCTGACCAGATAGATGTGGAGAGGGTTCCCCTTGTGGGAGAGTCTAGGACCACAGAACAATATATCAGAGTAAGGCGTCACCCAGTGAAGACAGAGCTGAAGGGGAATTTCTTCTCTAGAAGATTAGAAGGTAGTGAATCTGTGAAATTGTTTACCACAGGGTGATGTCAAAGATCAGATTTTTAGTTAGTAAGAGAATCCAGGCATATGAGGGAAAGGCAGGAAATTGGAGTTGAGGACCATTAGATCAACCATGATCTTATTGAATGGCAGAGCAGACGATGATATGAATGACATTCTTTTACTCCAAGTCTTATGGTCTCATGATATGAACAATTACACAATAGAGATAATTAGAGTTTAACAGAAGTAAATTAACAGATTTATAAAAAGAACTTGTGTTCAATAATAAAGTTATGGAGATAATTTTCCTCTTCAATACGTTTTCTAGGATTATGTGTGTCGTGTCGCCCTTAATAAAATGAATGGAATATTTCCTGTGCTGAACCTACTAAGCTCTGAATATCCTGTCATTCAACAATTGGCGCTGCAAACCTTAATAACCACCTCCAATGATGCAGTGAGCAGAAAGACACTGTTTCAGAATGAAGGTCATGAAAGCCTTCTGCAGGTTCTTGATTCACCGGTAATGAAATCTATACAGTAAATTGTGTTTTCATTAATGTGTTCAGTGTTTGATCCAACTATTAACCACATGATTTATTAATGAGTAAAACTGAAAGAACTGTGGATGTTGTAAGTGAGGGGTAAAAAAGTAGTCTCAGTTCTTTCTTGTTCAAAGTGAGTCATTTAGTAGGTATTACCAAATTGAACAAAGTACAGTAATATTTGCAATATTCTGAGGAAAGGTCACTAGACCCAAAACATTGACTCTGCTTTCTCTTCAGAGATGCTGTCAGAGTTGCTGAGTTTCTCTAGTAATTTCTGTTTTTAATACAATATTAAATGCCATTTGAAATC
This sequence comes from Chiloscyllium plagiosum, assembly GCF_004010195.1. NCBI lineage: Eukaryota > Metazoa > Chordata > Chondrichthyes > Orectolobiformes > Hemiscylliidae > Chiloscyllium > Chiloscyllium plagiosum. The sequence continues at coordinate 79,270,456 of NC_057714.1, forward strand.
CAAATACTTTGTTATGTGGTATCAATATTAAGTATATATGTGTCCTATACACTTAATGATTATATGTCCTATGTATGTCTTACACAGAATTAACAATTACAAATGATTCAAAATTATTTTCCAAAAGGATTTCTTTCTCCCACTCACATAAAGCAATATGTTAATTTTGATTCACTTGCCACTGTTGAAAACAGTAGTGCTATTTTAACACCACATTTGAAAGTCATTTAGCAATGCTAGGTGTATTTTAAGTATGCTAGCTTAATTTTCTTTCTTTGAAAACAATGGAATCAAATCCTGAACTCTGTTGTATGTGTATAAATCAGTAATTGTACAGATAGTGTATATTAAGAGCAGTGAAAGATGATTTTAGAATATTTGTATCTTGTGCGATCAATACAGGGTATTTGCCCACACAAGGAGGAAAGAGCCCTGATGCATTAAATCACTGCAACCCATTTCTTGCTGTTGGGCGAAATATCGAGCAGATCAAAGGGTCCCTCGCAGAAATTGCCAGTGTATTTCTTCAGCATGAATATTGCTGGGAAATTGTAATGTCTGTTATTGCTTATACATCATAGAGTCACCAAGTCATACAGCACGGAAACAGAATCTTCGGTCCAATCAATCCATGCCGAACATAGTCCCAGCTGTCTACTCATGGTCCATATCCTTCCAAACCTTTCCTGTTCATATACTTGTCCAAATGTCTTTTAAGCATTGTAATTGTGAGCATATCCACCATGAACCACCCTCTGTGCAAAAGAAAAATTGCCCCCATGCCTTTTTAAAATCTCTATCCTTTCATTTTAAAAAGATGCCTCCTTGTCTTGAAATCCCCCAACCTAGTGAAAAGACACCTACCATTAGTCCTATGTATGCCTCTCATGATTTTGTAAATGTCCATAAGGTCACCTCTCAACCCCCTATGCTCCAATGAAAAATATCCCAGCCTATCCAGCCTTTCTTTATAACTCAACCTTCTGAATAGTGTTAATAAACAGACAGAAATAAAATTACGGATCACCTGAAATCATTGAACATAATAATTATATTAGGCATTCAACACCATTTCTTCAGAAGTATTACTGGTTGCTGTATTATGGATTAATCCATATAATCTGTTTAAAAGAAAAAGTTCTTTAAAGTTTTTCAGCTTCAAATAAATTGAGCAAACCTCTAAGGTTTTTGTTATAATTGTCACCAATCTTACTGCTTTTTATTAGCTTTTAGTTTTAACAAAGTCAATTTGGGTCAGCCAATGTAATGCTAAGGGAAACCATTTGATTTCTTCTATATATGGCTGGTCTTGCCTGACATTTCATCATGGTTGGTTGGTCTTCAAAACGAAATCATTAATAGTCCTCTATCCTTTCTGTTTTTCTGGTTAACTTGCATGACTGGTAAGCACATATGATTTCCGTCCACTATATAGAGTCCTACAGCATAGAAACATGCCCATCAGCTCACCATGTCTGTGCCAACCAACAAACACCAAGCTATAATAATCCCACCTACTGCACTTTTCCCATAGTTTACCATGCTCTGGCATTTTAAGTGCTCATCTAGAGGTTTATTGAATGTTGCTAAAGTACCAGACTCTGTCGCCCTGTCAGGCAACACACTCCATATTTCTCCCACCATCTGGGCAAAAACATTTTTTCTCTGATTCCTTCTAAACCATTTATTCCTCAAATTCAGTTTATGCCTTCTTTTGTTAGACGTGTCTGCCATGGGGAAAACATTCTCATGATCTAACGTATCTATGCCTCACATTATATTGTAAACCCCAATCATACCTCAGCCTATCCCTGCTGCCCTTGTTGAACAAATGGAACACATTTGATATTCTCCAGTCATCTGGCACTTCACCTATGGCCAGCATAGCATTAACTATCTCTACTTGGTCTCAGCAATCTCTTTCCTTGCCTTTCATAGAAGGCTGGCATACATCTCATCAGGCTTGGCGAATTTATGCACGGTTATGCCTGTTAAAACATCCAATACTTCCTCGTTATTAATCTTAACATGCTCTAGAACTTCACCACTCCAAATGAAATCTCCAACTATAATGTCCTTTGAATCCTTTGAATACTGATGAGAAATATTCATTTACGATCTCACCCATGTCCTTTGACTCCACTCTCAGATTGCCCTTTTAGTCCTGAATAGCCCAACTCTTTAACAACCTCTCAGAAACAGAACCAGAAATGATATCACACACCACAACAAACCAAGACAAGCGTGACACAACCCCAACTGGAGGCTCACTGATGATGTTACCTGGTATGATGACAAAACGTCTGAAAACAAACCCACCAGCTCAGTGAGCAAACCAACAATCTGACTGTCTGTATTTCTGAAGGGCCTCCCCTGTTTTAATGCTATGCACCTAACATAGGAGCCTTTTATTCCTTTTTCAACCTCTCAATATCTCTTGATATCAAGGGTTTCCTGGACTAGCTGCACTTGCCCTTCACTGTTAGAAGAACCTACTGACCCTGAACTCTCACTGGACTATATTGAACACTCACCATCTATCAAATGGGTCGTGTCTGTTTCTAGTTTTATTATCTTCGCTTGTCAACACAGAAGAACATTCCTGTATAGCTTCCCCACAGTCAGATGTTAAAGGGACGGTTCCTATCTTTGTTTAGCTTTCATCGAGCAAGGGTTGTAAAACCAACAGATTAGTCACCTCTTAATCTCATCATCTGTTGTGTTTAGTGGAAAATTTATTTATCACCCAATTACCTTCCACCTTAATTGTGATCTAAAATTCTAAACTTTATTACTAAAATTAAATTTAAAATATTAAAATTATTAAAACAATTTAAACTTATTAAAATATATCTAAAACAATTAAAATTTATAACTAAAATATTAGAGAACCTATAAGAAGTCCATTAAGAGTCCATAAAAATACAAAGTAATTCCAATGTTAGAGAAGTTGCAAGACTTGTTGTCTCTTGGGCAAATGTCTTATAATATTTAATTGCTAAAGTCTCTATCAATTCATTATTCTCATTGTACCATTTGCCCCTTGCTCCTATCACAAAGCCATAAAAGGATACGATGGCGCCTTTAGTTAGTTAAGTGTTGATACTTCTGTATCTTCTCCTCCCATGCTAGTTCCAAAGAGTCGTTTTCATTCTCAAACTGTATGGTGACACCCACTAATACCTCTGGATCATCCTTATGCAAGATTAGATCAGGAATCCATAGCTTTCCTTCCCTATCTTTTAAGCATGGTTCATAAAGATTGTCCGACTGTTTTTCTTTATAAATTGAGTTAACACTTCCACAGTTTTGTTGTGCCCCTTTATCCTCGTGTTCTTCATCGAGGGGCACCATCCTGAAATATGAGAAACCATTTGTATTGCTATATTACATTGCCTATAATTTTTATTGCTTAATGGCCTTACCCTAAGATAGAGTTGACCTTGTGGGATATAAATTGGTTCTTAACAAAATTGTGTTTATGACCTTTGATGTCTTCGTATATAACAATGTTCTAGTCCAATTGTTAGGTGATCATTTTTGAAATAATGGACGCCAACCTCTTGACTGAGCATTGCCATCCACTTCTGCATCTCTAATTCCCTCCATTTATCATAGTTACTACTAATAGTCTCTTCACAATACACAGAATTGTGTAATCCCAGATCCGTCTGACTAAGTATTAATTCGAGGATTCCAGATGTCGCTAAGAATCGTCAATTTACTCAGTTCCATAAGTCTTTCCAATATTATGGATTCGTTAAATCGAATGAGGTCTGTAGTATCTCATCAGAGGATCTCCCAAATGCCTCATGTTTTCGCATTATTGCAATTGGAATTAAAATTGCTAACTTATTTAGTCCAAGTCTGCCATCGATATTACAAGCATATAAAATGCTATCCGTAATCGACTGTAGCACGTGTAAAATCTCCTGAATAAAACCCATAATTATTGTGTCTAATCTGTTAAGGTAAGTTTATGAAGCTTCAGAAAGCGTTAGGTAATAATATAATCTGGGGATAAAATATGTTTTAAACAGCTCTACTTTCTGTGCCGGGTTTAATGGAGATCTATTTAGATTCCCTGTCCAATTTTTTTTAATAAATAGTTTTATTAAAAAAAAAGATTTGAGATTTTCTTTACAAAATAACAAAATTAATATAAAATAGTGTATCCACTTTACAATATAATAACAGCACCAATATAAAATTTAAAAACTGGTTACTAATCTACTCTACAAACTACCAAAACACAAAATAAAATTTAGGAAAAGAAGACTCTATATATTAAAAAAACACAGTATCATATATTCCTAACAATAACCAAAAAAAAATTAAATAAATAAATGCACATTCAAAATAAAGTTATATCAAGTCACAAAAAAAACCGTATTTATACGGGATTCTTCCTCCCAAGGGCCCCCGAACCAACTAACATCGTCCTCACGGTTAAGCAAAGGCCCTAAACAGTATGGCTGATAAATCTGCATCAGTGTAGTTCAAAAAGGACTGCCATGTTCTATACAATAATTCCGTTTTTGGTGCACCATATTCAGAAGGAATTCCAGGCGGATATATTCCATAACTATCCTATGCTAATTCAAAAGTCCTGGGGGACTTTCAGTTACCCAACTTACTAAAATATTTTTCCTCGCACAAAAGGAAAGGATAGTGAATAGTATCTTCCCGTATGCATCTAGAGAAGGGAAATTTGGATAACCCAAAAGAAGAGATACTGGGCCCAACCCAATCTCCGTTCCCAAAATCTTTGCCAAGGCGTTCGCTACGCTGTCCCAATATTTACGAATCTTATGGCATGTCCACAAACAATGAGTGAGAGTATCAACTTCTATTTTACTTTTAGGGTACATTGTGGATGCTCCTGCCTTGAACTTTGCAAGCCGATCTGGTGCCATATGAGCCCTCTGAAGTATCTTGAATTGAATAGCCTGAGTTCTATTACAGATAGAGGTCTTCCTGGCACTTTCCCAGATATCCTCCCACATCTCTAAGGAGATTTCCATCCCTAATTCTTGATTCCAAATTTTATATAACTATTCCATGTCCTTCAATACCTTATTACGTACCAAGTGGTAGAGAGTACTGACCGAAGGCGAATCCATTGGCCGAAGCGCTCTCCTTCCCATATCCGAATTATAAGGATTAGTCATCAATATGGTCTTATTTTGTTTGAAGTCTCGTACTTGAAAATATTGAAAAAGATCCTTCTTAGGCAACAGTTCGAAGGATATCACAATCTCTCCATCGATCAGATCTCCCAAACATGATATACCACTTGACTCCCAGGTTTTAAATCCAGCATCCTTCAGGCCTAGCTGAAATCCAAACATTCCCACTATAGGGGTATAAGGGGAGGTTTTTTTTGTAAACTAGGAGGAGAAAGTGAGGGCTGCAGACGCTGGAGATCAGAGCTGAAAATGTGTTGCTGGAAAAGCGCA
>NC_057714.1:79277909-79293286 GCF_004010195.1 Chiloscyllium plagiosum
GGGCTGCACGTTCCGAGGGTGAGAGGTTGGAGTGGGTGAGAGGGGTGGAGAGGTTGAGGCGGTCAATGTCGCGGCGGAAGTTGGCTATGAAGAGATCGAGGGCGGGTAAGAGGGCAGCACGGGGTGTCCAGGTGGATGGGGTGTGTTGGAGGCAGGAGAAGGGGTCGTCAGAGGGTGGTCGAGAATCTTGGTTGAAGAAGTAGGCGCGGAGGCGAAGGCAGCGGAAGAATTGTTTGATGTCACGCCGCATGTTGAACTCGATCCGAGAGCATAGGGGAATGAAGGTGAGGCCTCTGCTGAGGACTGATCTTTTTTGTAAACTACCCCAATTCTGTCTCATCATCCTCCAAGCTTTGATTGTATTTAATACAATAGGAATTTTACAATGATCCATAATAAATTTCATCTTATCCATAAATAGTAGATTGATGAGAGGACATTTTGCTTGGGAGGCCTCAATATCCAACCAAATTGATTGTGGGTTACAAGAGACCCAATCAGCTACATATGATAACAGAGAACTCAGTTGGTACCACATGAAATCCGGAAAATCCAGACCTCCCCTTACTTGTGGGAGCTACAACTTATCTAATTTAATAAGGGGCTGTCTATGACTCCAAATAAAGGAACTGAGCCAACCATAGAGGTAACACAGCGTCTGTCTTGGCAACATCAAGGGGAGCATTCTTATAGGGTATAATAAGTGAGGTAGAATACTCATCTTGACCAAAGCTATTCTTCCTAGCCAGGATATTGGGAGATCTTCCCAGCGTTGGAGGTCCTGCCTTATTTTCTCTAATAAGTGTGTAAAATTAGCTTTATATAGTTGACCAAATACCGGGGTAATAAAAATACCTAAATAAAGAAAGCCTCCCAGTGACCACCAAAAGGGGAAGCGGGATCCCTCCAGAAAATTGGATATGCTGGTAAGACCTCCTAGCAGCATGGCCTCTGATTTCATAGAATTAAATTTGTAACCTGAGAACATACCAAATAAGTTAACCACTTGAATTAAGCGGGGCACTGATGTCAATGAATCATTTAAGAAAAGAAGGACGTCGTCCGCATGGAGAGTGATTTTATGCTTACCCGATCCTACCTCCGGGGCCATTATATTAGGGTCAGTTCGTATGGCTTCCGCCAGTGGCTCAATCACTAGTGTAAATAGTAGTGGTGAGAGAGGGCATCCTTGACGACAACTTCTGCCAATAATAAAACTATCTGATCTTACGCCGTTGGTAATCACCACTGCTTTGGGGTCACTATATAATACTGCAACCCATTTAGTAAAGACTTCTCAATACCAAACCGTTCCAAAGTATAAAAGAGATATGGCCATTCTACCCGATCAAATGCCTTGTCTGCATCTGGGGAGATGATTAATTCCGGTATCGCTCCCTGCTGGCAGACTTATACCATGTTTAACACTCTTCTAATGTTATTAGTTGATCTGCGATCCTTAATAAACTCCGTTTGATCCTCTTTTATAATGAATGGTAAAACCCTCTCTAATCTTAATGACAACATTTTTGATAGAATTGTAAAGTCCACATTCAAGAAGGGTATAGGTCAGTATGAAGTACAGTCATCTGGGGATTTTCTTTTCTTAAGAATGAGAGAGATATTTGCTTCTCTCAGGGAGGGCGGGAGGCTACCCTGACTGTGAATAATTACATATATCTATAAGTGGTCCAGCCAATTCATCTATAAATTCTTAATAGAACTCAGCCCGGAATCCATCTTCTCCGGGCACTTTACCGCTGTGGAGCTGCCTCACTGCCTCCTGGACTTTCTGGGTTGTCGGGGGGACGTTCAAAAGTGACACCTGCTCTGAGGTTAGGCCTGAGAGGGCCAGATTTAAAAAAAAAGACTCCATCTTCCTCATTCTATCCTCACAGCCCTCCGACTTGGACAATTCGAAATAGAACTTTCTAAAGGTTGCATTAATCTTTTTAGGATCACAAGTCAAGGTACCAGCACCTTCTCTAATAGACGTAATGGATTCGGGAGCCTTTTTCTTTCTGGCAAGGTATGCTAGATACCTTCCCGGCTTATTGCCGTATTCCAATAATCTCTGCTTCGCAAATAGTATATCCGTCTTTGCTGTTTGAGTAAATGCGGTATTCAAAGTTGCCCTGAGGGCTGTAATCCGCTATAGTTTAGTAATGGAGGGCCTATCAGCATATGCTGTCTCAGCTGTCTTCAGGCGAGCCTTGAGCAGACCTGTTGTTCTCCCTTTTGTCTTTTTCGGGTCGCAGAATATGAGATAACCAAGCCATGCGCATATGCCTTAACAGTCTCCCACATCACCGATGAGTTACTGGCCTGAATTGATATCCCAGAAAGTTTTAAATTCCTGCGAGAAATATTCTATGAACTTACTATCCTTCAATAGGAAAGATTCCATACACCAGTGTCGGGAGCCCATCTCGTCGTCATTAGTCTTAACCTCGATATACACTGCTACATGTTCAGAAATAGTTATATTAACTATTTTACAAACAATGTTGAATTCAGAAAGGCTGAGGGGACAAAAACATATCAATTCTGGTATGGCACTTGTGTGGATTAGAAAAAAAAGTAAAATCTCTACCCTCAGGGTGAAGACACCTCCACACATCTACCTGCCCCAACTCCCTATTCAGATCAGCCAACAGCCTAGATCTCAGAGATATGCCTGCGGAGCTCCTAGGCATCCTGTCCACCTCGGAGTTGATAATACAATTAAAATCTCCCCCTATAATTGTGTGATGCACCCCAAGAGCCATCAACTTGGAGAACACATCTGTTACAAATGTAAAAGAATGTGCCGGGAGGCAATAAACATTAAAAATCCCATATTCCTCTCCATACATTAGGGCTTGAAGTAATATATACCGTCTGGACTCATCTCTTATCTGGCTTAGCATTTGGAAGGGAAGATTCTTCCGGGTAAGAATGGCCACTCCCCTACTTTTTGAGCTAAAATCCTCCCTGCTGCAGCTTCGAATGCTCCTTATCAAGTAGACATGTCTCTTGTAGAAGGATTACATCAACCCTTTCTTTTTTAAGACTTGATAATATCTTTTTCCTTTTAATTGGCGAGTGGCTCCCCTTGACATTCCAGGTGCACCATTTAAACGAATGACTAGCCATGATCGTTCAAGAAAGTCCGAGACCCCCCCAGGAGGAAGAACCCCACTCAAAAGGCATTGAGTAAAGACCATAAACAATTCACATATAAAAACAACCTTTAAAGCAACTAAATCAAAACAGCTAAGAACTATTCCTAAAAAAAACATAAGTCATAATTAAAAGGAGACTTTCCCCCTTGTCCACAGGAGGCACTCCTACCTTCCAGTAATCCCACCATAACACCTCTCAGCTGGAGCCATGCCCTCGGCCCAAACATTACAAAGTAAGGTAAACAGATATCTTATAATACAAGAATTAAAAGTGGGCAACCAACCCACCCCCTCCATATTATTACCCAGGCACTTTTAACAAAACAGCAACATAAAATAGAATATATAAAATTACAATACCTGCAAATATTAAGGGACAAAAAACAACTCAGAAACATCCCCCAACAATCGGATAAACCGAGCGAGTTATAGATGAGTCAAAAGAAAGAACCCCCACCCGGAGGAAGGATGGAAAAGAGAAAGAGGGAAAGGGGAGAAGAAAAAACAGAAGGAGGCCAAAATCAAGTCATTATCCATATAGTTCAAGTCCATCAGTCTATTTGAGAGCATCCAAAAATCCTTTTACTTTTTCTGACAATCCAAAGTTATACACAGATCCTCCATGACTGAAGCATAGCATTGCTGGGTTTTGCATGGAATATTGAATATTTAAATCCCTCAGACACTTCTTTACCTCGTCAAACGTCTTCCTCTTGCGAGTTACAACCAGAGAGAGAGGAATCCTGGAACAGCATTATTTTGGAACCCTTGCATACCATGACTTGGGGTCCTTTCCCAAAACTCTGGAGGCCTCCAGCAGCATTTGTTTTTCATGCAGTGCTGAAGTCGAACTATGACCGGGTGGGGGCGCTGGTCCAACCCGACCCTGCGCACAGCAATCCGGTGGGCTTGCTCAGCCCGCACCGGGCCCAGCTCAGACTCCAGCTTCAACAGCTGTTGGAGCCATTGCTCCAAAACATCAACAAGCTGGCTTTCCTCCTCCCGTTACGGAAGGCCCAGCAACCGAATATTTTTCGGCCCAGACTCGGCGCTCCAGAGCCCAGACCTGTCCCACAGAGGATTCAGCAGCGGTCTCGGAGGCCGTGGCCTGTTGCTCTGCCCCTCCAACATGCTGTCTCTCGGTCATGCTTCTGCAGCATGACAGAGATTGACTCCCACCTGCAGCTTAACCATCTCCGAGTTGAGTCTCGCCTTTGCTGGTAAGTCCCCCGAGGTGGCCGTGGCCGTCTCGGTTGCTGCCGGGGCGGGACGTCTCTCCCTGTTGCGAACTCCATGATCCTTTACCGTTGGTCATTTCAAAATGTATCAAACTGCTAAAGTTTGATGCAGAATGACCAAAGCTGCTGGGACAAAACTATTTTTAACAGTTTAGAAAGTGAGGGGAGGGTAGGTACCCCACTTTGCCTGGGTCCTGGGCAGAGCTCAGCAGAATCAGAATTAATGTGTCGCCACCATCTTGAATCCACACCCCTGTCCAATTTTTTTAATACATCTCCCCAATTGGCAGTGCCAATACCAATCCATTGATCTATTTTTGCTGAAAGATACTTTTCTATATTCCCAGGCTCTATATACTGTATTATATTATAATTGAGTCCAATTCCTCCTATCATTATAAATAAACATTTTGTTTTTATAAATACAATGAAACTCTTTTGTTTTCTTAATATTTACATTCAATCCTGTACTCTCGCAAACCTTCTGCACTCTTTTCAGGTTAACCACCATTCCTTCATAGGTATGACTTACTAGCGCAATGTCATCCACAAAAGCCAATGACACACAATGATAGTTGTCACTGTCGGGATCTAAAAAGACCCTCTTATTACTGTCTTCCCTGCTTTATGCCTTTTAAAATATCAATTTTATTAGTTTTACATTTAAAACCTTCTACTGTAGTGCTGTTATCAAGATGTGTGTTATTAGTTTCACAAATTCTGTCGGTAGTGATAATCTATTAAGAGCTTTTAATATGTGTTTATGTCCTACCGAATCAAAGGCTTTGGCTAAATCAATAAATACAATTGCCAATTCTTGTTTTCTCTTTATCGATCAACTTATGATGTTACTTAAAATTTTGATATTCTGATCACAACCAGAGACTCCTGTAAGAAATCCTTTCTGCTGTTTATTTAGTTTGATTAATTCACTTAATCTTTTGGCCATGATCTTGGTAAAGATCCTGAGTAGGATAGGCCCTATCATTATTGGTCTCCAATTATCAATTTATCTCAATTCCCCTTTATCATTAGTTTAGGAATAAGTACTGTGCAACTGACTTTCGTTTACTTGGGAACATTACCGGTTTTCAACCATATTGAAAATATTCTAGGAAGTATTTAATTATCCATATATTGTATATAGCTATTATGTCTTTAACCTCCATGCCGTCCGGCCCAGCAGCAGTTTTTGAGTCTATTGCCCTCAGGGCCTGATCAACTTCCTCTACTGTCATTGGCTGGACTAAGGAGTTATTTAAATGGGTGTCCCTTTATATTTTGCGAAATTTTTAATATTTGATTTATCATTCGGTGTTGATAATTTGTTTCAGAAGAACTCCTCAAGTTCCTCCTTTTTTAGTGGACAAATACTATTTATGGGGGCTCCCATCAATTCCCTCACTAAATACTGTCTTCTGTGTTTGAAAAATGTTTGTACTTCCTTGAATTTAACTTTCTTTATTGCAAATTTCTACCTCGCATTATTACTTTGAGAGCTATCCCCTTTCCGGGTTTGATTCCTTCTCTCTCTAATTATCGTATTCCTCTTTTTTCCATCGTCCTTTTTCTTTAATAGCTTTTTTGTAATTTTATCCATTATTCTATTATTTTCTCTTGCTATATTACGTTTATTTTTAATTATGTTATGCTCAATTAAATTTAATAAATTGTTTATAGATTTTTTTGCTTTTATTGCTTCCTTCATTTTTATTCTCGCAAGATAGACCTAGCTTTTCTAATTTATTTTGCATCTCTTCCACATTCTCTGCCCTTACTGTTTCTTCTCTTTCTCCTTCTTCATCTTTATTATCCTTCCCAAACTCAATTTCTTCCTCATCTTCCTTATCTTCTCTATTCCTATTACTATTATTTTGCTTCACTAAGATTCTTCTTTTATCTGAAATTTATTTGGGTGTTAGTTTTTTGTTGTTCTGCTATCTTTTTTTTATATACCTACTGTCAGAATATTGTTTTTCCAACTCTTGCAACATTGCTACTTCAGTACTAGACCAGACTCCCTGTTTACATTTATTCTTATTTTGGTTATTTTGACTATCTTTATTCTTACTGACACTTTGAGTTCTTTTAGAATTCCTAAGAGCAGCATGCTTGTGTCTTTCATGTTGCCCTAGTCCTATGGCAGTAAGTAAATATGAGAGGGCACTTTTCACATTGGAAGACCTCATCTATTAAGATTTCTTTCTTTCCTTACAATTAGAATAATGGCATGCCCCCGCATGGTAGCTTCTTTCCCAATTGCATTTGCTACATCTAACCCGTACTGATTTTATGCCCCCTACATCTATTTATATGTTTCCTGAATTGTCCAGTTGTGTTATATAGGACAAGATTCACATTTTAAATTATTAATTGGATATTTTATGATCAAATTTAGTTTATCCTTGTTGGATGCAGTTGGAATTACAACCATTGGTTTAGTTGGAATATTCAATTCCTCGCTTCTATGCTCTTTAGTTGAATTAAACTTAAAAAGCTCTTTAAAATTTGAATTGTAAAATGTATTGGTTGTTAAAAGACCCAGTCTAGGAGGGGCTGACTCCTTTGACTAAATTGTTTCTCCACTCTGATTCTGAATATTTGAAATGTTTTCCCCATGATTACTATCCTAAGGTAGAAGACCTGAAGGGTCACCAGCCATCTCATATTTCTTCTGTGGCCGTATTAGCCGACCTGGAATGAGTAATACTCCAGCAATGGCTTGACTAAGATTAAAACCGCTCAATGCCAGTTAAAAGCAAAACTCGGATAAAATCCATTGCACAGTGGCTCAGTGGTTAGCACTGCTACCTCACAGCGCCAGGGACCCGGGTTCAATTCCAGCCATGTGTAACTGTCTGTGTGGATTTTGCACATTCTCCCCGTGTCTGCGTGGGTTTCCTCCAGGTGCTCCAGTTTCTTCCTACAATCCAAAAGATGGGCAGGTTAGGTGAATTTGCCATACTAAATTGCCCATTGTGTCAGGTGCATTAGTTGGAGTAAATATAGTGTAGAGTACAGGAATGGGCCTGGGTGGGTTTCGATTAGATTAGTTACAGTGTGGAAACAGGCCCTTTGGCCCAACAAGTCCACACTGACCCACCGAAGCGCAAACCACCCAGACCCATTCTCCTACATTTACCCCTTCACCTAACACTACGGGCAATTTAGCATGGCCAATTCACCCAACCTGCACATTTTTGGACTGTGGGAGGAAACCCACGCAGACACGGTGCGAATGTGCAAACTCCACACAGTCAGTCGCCTGAGGTGGGAATTGAACCCAGGTCTCTGGCGCTGTGAGGCAGCAGTGCTAACCACTGTGCCACTATGCCGATCCTCTTTGGAGGGTCGGTGTGGACTTGCTGGGCTAAAGGGCCTGTCTCCACACTGCAGGGAATCTAATCTAAAAGTAAAAACAGCAATAAGACAGTTAATGTTTGCCAAATTCTGTCAAATAATTTTGAAATTGTCCTTCCCCCTATTTAGACACAACGTTTGCACTATCTTTATCCCTTTTCATAATAACTTTGAAACTTATTTAGTTATTGTCACTATCCCAAATTCCTTGACATTTCAACCACTTGACCAGTTTCATTCTCTCAGATTAAGTCTAGCACCACCCCATTTCTAGGAAGACTATCCACTATATGCAGGAGGCACAAAAAGCTTGCACGTTTTAATCATCTCCCAGAGCTATTGCCAGGGCCTCTGGATTACTGGCCCATGGCAATGTGACAATGTCCCGGTCTCCCCTGCTGACTCTATAGCTCCCCACTCTGTCCCCACCCCTGTGATCTAGCTCTCTGCTGTGATCTGGAACTCTCCCACACCCCGACTCCAGAGTTCCCAACTCTCCTCCCAAACACCTGGGACTCCACTCCCCAACTCTTCTTTTGTGACCCCTTGTGCCCAAATTCCCCTCCCCTTGACTCCAGTGCTCCCTTTGCCATCCTCCATGGCTTACCTTACCAACCCTGGTGACCCCAGATTTGCCCCTAGGCCTTTTGCCCAGTTCCTGTTTTGCTTTCTCCAGTCCACTTTTTCTTCCATTTATCACATCCACTTCATACACCGCTGCCAGCCGGGCTGACACAGAAATTCTCAGTGGGGAGCTCCTAAACACACTCTGCCATTTGATTATAGAAAGTAACCAGCAAGCAGCTCATGCCATGCTGTAGTTCTTTGCTCAAGTTCCCTGACCTTCAGGAGATATCAGTAGGAACACTGTATTTCCAGCCTTATTGTTTTGATTAGCTTGCTATTTTGTTTATTTTTAATGAGAAAATAAGCTTGCCAGGATTGAAGATAATAAACTCAATGGGAACAGTGTTTCAATGTGGCTAACAAGAGAAGTTAAATTAGCTTGAGCTTACAAGAAGAGGCTTATAATGTTGCCAGAATTATACTAACACTGGAGAGTCGAAGAATTTTAGAATTCTGCGAATGGTAACCGATAAAGAGAAAATAGAATACAAAAGTAAATTAGTAACAGACAAAAAGGAATTCTGGGAACTTCTAAAACTATGTAAAAAGGAAGAAATTAGCAACAGGAAAATGGGTCCTTTAGAGATAGAGGAAATATTATAATTGGAATGTGGAGAAAATAGAGACATTAAACAAATATTTTTTATTAGTTTTTATGATTGTAAACACAAAAATGTAAAAAAACTTCAGAAAACCAAAATTCAGTGAGATCATCAAAGAAACAAGTATTGGTAGTGTATTGGACAGCGAAGAAGGTTACCTCAGAGTACAACAGGACCTTGATCAGATGGGCCAATGAGCCGAGGAGTGGCAGATGGAGTTTAATTTAGGTAAATGTGAGGTGCTACATTTTGATAAGGCAAATCTAGGCAGGACTTATACACTTAATGGGAAGGTCCTGGGGACTGTTGCTAAATAAAGAGACCTTGGAGTGCAGGTTCATAGTTCCTTGAAAGTAGAGTTGCAGGTAGATAGGATAGTGAAGATGGTGTTTAGTATAGTTGCCTTTACTGATCAGTGCATTGTGCAAAATTGTTGGGAGGTGATGTTGCAGCTGTACAGGATATTAGTTAGGCCACGTTTGGAATAATGCTTGTAATTCTTGGCTCTCTGCTATAAGAAGGATGTTGTGAAACTTGAAAGGTTTCAGAAAAGATTTTCAAGGGTGTTGCCAGGGTTGGAGGGTTTCAGCTATAAGGAGAGGCTGAATAGACTAGGGTTATTTTTCCTGGAGCATCATATGCTGAGGAGTGCCATTATAGAGATTTATAAAATCATAAGGAGCATGGATAGGATGAATAGAAAAGGACTTTTCTCTGGGGTGGGGGAATCCAAAACTAGAGGGCATAGGTTTAACGTGAGAGGGGAAAGATTTAAAAGAGACCTAAGGGACAATTTTTTCATGCAGAGGGTGTTGCAAGTGTGGTATGAGCTGCTAGAGGCAGTGGTAGAGGCTGGTACAATTGCAACATTTGAAAGACATCTGGATGGGTATATGAGTAGGGTTTAGAGGGATATGGGCCAAATGTTGGCAAATGGAACTATATTAATTTAAGATATCTGGTCAGCATGGACAAGTTGGACCACCCTCAATGCCATATCTCCGTATTTTGTGCAGTAGCCTACCATGGGGTTTAGAGGGATATGGGCCAAATGTTGGCAAATGGAACTATATTAATTTAAGATATCTGGTCAGCATGGACAAGTTGGACCAAAGGATCTGTTTCCATATTGTACATCTCTATGACTCTATGACAGTGTGAATTACGATTTGAAAATAGATAGTATAGATGAACTTAGAGGGTCAAAAATTCCCTCGATCTGTTCGATTACACATGAGAAGTTTAAAAGAGACGGCTACAAAACAATGGGTGGGTTGGTTTTGATCTTCTAGAATTGCCCGGAGTTTAGTATTTTTGTAATTCGATCAGGGTTAGGGTTAACCCTTATCTGCAGCCTAACCGTCATGGGACAACCACGGAGTGTTGTGTACAGTTTTGATCTCTTTACCTGAAGAAGAATATATTGCAATAAAGAGTTTGCAATAATGGTTCAGAAAACTTATTCTTTGAATCAAGGGATTGTCTTATCTGGAATATCAAATATTCTACACCTAAATTCACAGCACAGGTATTTGAGTGATTACCTTATTGGAACCTAAAGTCTTGAGATGATAGATGCTTGCATTCTATTTTTTCTGGCTTGAAATCTAGGAATCGTAGCCTTAGAATAAAGGGTTTTTAGGAGAAATTTAGGAGATGAGAAATTTCTTTACTCATACTGTGAATTCTTGATCTTTACTTTCATAGGTTGGAATTCCTTGCCACAGAGAGTTGTAGAGGAAGAGACCTTATGTATATTCAAGGCTAAGGTTAATAGATTCTTAATCAATAGGGGAAGCAAGTGTTCGTAGAATCCCTACCTTGTGGAAGCAAGCCATTTGGCCTATCGTGTCCACACTGACCCTCTGAACAGCATGCTACCTAAACCCATCTCCTACTCTATCCCAGTAATCCTGCATTTCTCATCCCTAACCCACCTAACCTACACATCCTTTGACACAATGGGCAATTTAGCATGGAAAATTCACCTAATCTGCACATGTTTGGACTGTGGGAGGAAATCGGAGCACCTGGAGGAAACCCACGCAGACAGAGGATGAATGTGCAAACTCCACATAGATAGTTGCCCGTAAGTGGAATCAAACCCAGGTTTCTGGCGCTGTGAGTCAGTAGTGTTAACCACTGAGTCACGACGCCACATATTGTAGGGAAATGGCAGGAAAGTGGACATAAAGAATGTTGGATCTGCCATGGTCCTATTGAATGATGGAGCAGGGTCAAGAAGCCAAATAGCCTACTCCTGTGCCTATTTTGTATGGTTGTGGATGCTTATTTGGAGTTTATTCAAGGCATAGATTGCTAGACTTTAGTAAATAAGAGCATTTGGGAGAAATGGCAATAAGTTGGAAAGATAGAAGTCAAGTACAAGATCAGCTATTACTTTATTGAATGGCAGAACAAGTTTCAAGAGCTGAATGGCCATTCTTGCCCCTCTTTTTCCAGTTCTTCTGTTCTTATATTCTTAACCACTCCCTTGAAATGGGGATTGCTGTTGTTCCTTTTGTCCGAGGAGGCACTTGATTACATGTGGTATAGTCTGGATAGGTCTACAGTTCTGAAGAAGAGTCACTGGATCCAAAACATTAACTCTGTTTTCTAACCATAGATGCTACCAGACCTGGTGAGCTTTTCCATCAATTTCAGTTTTTGTTTTTGTTTATGTTTTCCAGCATCCACAATTCTTTTGTTTTTTTATGTAGGTATACATTTCTTGAATTTCAGTAGCTCCATTTCATAACCAGTAATTGCCATGTGAACATTTTGATTCTATCCCGCCATGACATCATTGCTTTGATGGAATTTTTGCATTAAAATCCATTTTGGAAGGCTAACTCCTGAAATTTCACAGATATTGCCTTTTTAACCAAAGGTGGCCCTTTGCACCCCGATGGAAATGCACCTGCCTAGCTTTGCATTTAACCTAAGCTCTCCTATATAAATTATTGCACTAATTAGTTCACTGACTACTTTCTGCACTTGGTAAAACAAAAGCAAGTTGAAATAAATACGTTGACTGCCAAGTTTGTTTAATTTGTTTAATTTTCTTAGATTTCTAAGCAAAATCAGTTTGCATGGGCCAGCAAAATAGTGACTTGCTGAAATTTTAATGGTATTGTCCCTTTAAGAGAGACACTTGACTTTGGACAACTAGGGTTGGGCATGCATGAATCTATAATTAAATGGTATCCAAACTGGATGTTTTTGTCACATGGATGGTTGTATAATTCAGATGAGGCATGTTCTTATAGTCCACTGGCTGATTTAAAATTCCTTTTTTTTCCTCCAAATTTACTGTGGTATGTACTGGTTCATTGGTTAGTTTTTGTGATCAATGGATAGGAGTATAAAATCATGTCATGCAATTACAATTCACTTCAAGTTACAGGTAGTTATTATTTCTGCCGGAGTTTGCTTTGCTTGATTCAATTAAATTTACTATTTGTTATCCTGAACCAAAGACAAATAATTTATGAAATTGGAGAAATTTTTGACAATTTATTATTGATAATGTTTTATGATGATAAGAATATTTAATAATAGTTAATACTGATTGAATATTTTATTTGTGTGTGATTGCATTTTTCCCCCTAGGAATTGAGTGATCTTCATGCAGATGCATTGCATGTACTAGCAAACTGTCTGGAAGAGGCACAGAATGTTACAATTATCCGTGAATCAGGAGCTCTGGAAAAGTTTTTGTTATTTGTAGCTACCTCCTCGTTTCCTGAAGCACAGAGGCATGCAACTAATGCAATAACAAGATCAGCTCGTAACAGTATGTTAGAACTTGATTTTACCAAATACATTTAAAGTGGATTATTACCAGTATGAAATTTTTATAAGTTGTAATTTACTGCTAAAACTTAATGATTAAAACAATATTCCAGGATCTATGTAAATATAATAGAATTAATAGTACTTTGTTTGTCTGCCACTTATATGCATATTATGGTACAGCATATTTTCATATGGAAATTAAATGCAGCTGTCATTTTTAAACAATGCTAAGTAGTAGAGTCGCGTATGGTGTTCGCCCAAAAAGTAACAGTTCTTCTAGATGCATTTATTCTGGGAGAGAGAATAATCAACTACCAAATGCAGAACTGAAAGTGAAATGTCACATGAAAGGACACCAGAAAGTCAGAAAATGGAGTTACCCTATTGACAGCCTCAAGTCAGCTCCCTTATTCAGTTTACTCATGGCAACTTACCTTCAACTCGTTTTATGAATCTCCGCTCCATACTCTTTCATACGCTTACCAAAAACATTCTCTTAACAATTTGGATGAAGGCTGAGGGAATTGTTGTTTAGTTTGCAGTTGACATAAAGATAGGTGGAGGAGTAGGTAATGTTGAGATGGCAGGGAGACAGCAGAAGGACTTGGATAGGCCAGGAGTATGGGAAAAGAAGTGGCAGGTAGAATACAATGTAGTAAAGTGTAAGCTTATGCACTTGGGTAGGAAGAGTAGAAGTATAGATTATTTTCTAAACTATTTTTCAGAAAGCACAAAGACACTTAAGAGTCCTATTTCAGGAATTTGTTAGGGTTAACAAACAGGTTCACTTGGCAGTTAGGAGGGTAAATGCAATGTTAGCATTTGTTTCAAGAGGGCTAGAATACAAGGGCAGAGATGCATTGCTGAGATTGTGTAAGGCTCTGGTCAGACCGCATTTGGAATATTGTGAGCAGTTTTAGGCCCCATATGTGCTGGTGTTGAAAAGGAGATTTATAAGAATGACCCCTGCGGTGAAGAGATTGTCATATGAGGAACGGTTGAGGTCTCTGCATCTGTACTCAGTGAAGTTTAGAAGAATGAGGGGTGATCTCATTGAAACTTACAGAATACTCAGAGGCCTGAATAGAACGGATGTGGAGAAGATGTTGTCACCAGTCAGAGAGAATAGGACCTGAGGGCACATTTTCAGAGTGAAGGTATGAACCTTTAACTGAAATGAAGAATTTCATCAGCCAGATGGTTGTTAATCTGTGGAACTCAGTGCCATAGAAAGCTGTGGAGGCCAAGTCATTGAATAAAGACAGAGATAGATAGGTTCTTGATTTGTAAGGGAATCAAAGGTAGAACATAGAACATAGAACATAGAACATAGAACATAGAACATAGAACAATCCTGCCTTACAGCATCGTAATTTCCCTTCCCCCAATTATAAAATCTACCTTGTTGTGCGCACCTATCTCTCTCCAAAGGTGTTTGGAAGATGGGGGAGAATAGGGTTGAGAAACATGTCAGTCATGATCAAATGGTGAAGCATATTTGATGGGCCAAATGACCTAATTCTGCTCTTATATCTTAGGTCTCATGATCTATTTCTATCTGGAAATTTCAAACTACCCCAGTACCAAATTCTTTTGAGTAATCCCAGATTTCTACCTTTTTACATGAAAAGATATTTCTTCATTTTGCTTCTGAATGGCTCGCTCTACATTTAAATTTATGTCTGTTTCTTCTTGATTCTTCCACCAGAAATTGTTCTCTGTATGTACCCTGTCAATTCCATTTAACATTTTAACTCAATTGGATCATTTCTCAGTCTTCTACATTCAAGGGAATATGAACAACTTGTCCTTCCCATTAACCATTTAAGTCTGGTATTGTTTTGCGTTACCTGTCTCTTCCCCACTGTAATATTATATAGAAATACTGTGCTTATTGGCAGGTAACAAAAGAGTCTTGGTAATTGTATGCTGCTGATATTTACTCAATTAAAGGAGAATATTACTGCAGAAGAAAGTATTTTCAAAATTGTATGCAAATTTTTTAACAACCTTTTAAAGTTGTTTTCAAACCTGTTTATTGAATCATCAATCCTTCATGCTGACACCTCTCAAACTATGTCAACTTAATTCAACTACAGGTTCAGAGTTTAACTAAGACCTTCTCATGTTCTTCCCCATATCGGTTCCCCATGGGAGACTGATTAGCAAGGTTAGATCTCACGGAATACAGGGAGAACTAACCATTTGGATACAGAACTGGCTCAAAGGTAGAAGACAATGGTGGTGGTGAAGGGTTGTTTTTCAGACTGGAGGCCTGTGACCAGTGGAGTGCCACAAGTATCGGTGCTGGGTCGTCTACTTTTTGTCATTTACATAAATGATTTGGATGCGAGCATAAGAGATACATTTAGTAAGTTTGCAGATGACACCAAAATTGGAAGTATAATGGACAGTGAAGAGGGTTACCTCAGATTACAGCAGGATCTTGACCAGATGGGCCAATGGGCTGAGAAGTGGCAGATGGAGTTTAATTCAGATAAATGCGAGGTGCTGTATTTTGGGAAAGCAAATCTTAGCAGGACTTATACAGTTAATGGTAAGGTCCTAGGGAGTGTTGCTGAACAAAG
>NC_057714.1:79295202-79296860 GCF_004010195.1 Chiloscyllium plagiosum
GGCTGTACAGGACATTGGTTAGGCCACTGTTGGAATATTGCGTGCAATTCTGGTCTCCTTCCTATTGGAAAGATGTTGTGAAACTTGAAAGGGTTCAGAAAAGATTTACAAGGATATTGCCAGGGTTGGAGGATTTGAGTTGTAGGGAGAAGCTGAACAGGCTGGGGCTGTTTTCCCTGGAGCGTCGGAGGCTAAGGGGTGATCTTATAGAGGTTTACAAAATTATGAGGGGCATGAGTAGGGTAAATAAGCAAAGTTTTTTCCCTGGGGTCAGGGAGTCCAGAACTTGAGGGCATAGGTTTAGGGTGAGAGGGGAAAGATATAAAAGAGATCTAAGAGGCAACGTTTTCACGCAGAGGGTGGTACGTGTATGGAATGAGCTGCCAGAGGAAGTGGTGGAGGCTGGTACAATTGCAACATTTAAAAGGCATTTGGATGGGTATATGATTAGGAAGGGTTTGGAGGGATATGGGCCGGGTACTGTCAGGTGGGACTAGATTGGGTTGGGATATCTGGTCGGCATGGACAGGTTGGACGAAAGGGTCTGTTTCCATGCTATACATCTCTATGACTCTATGATCTTTTCCAAGCTAATGTAACCTGAATTCCCTCTGCAGATATTCACATGCACATTTTATCTGAACCTATTACTTACTACTTCATCTTTTCCTGTTGGGCCCTTATCACATGCCTTGTTATTCAGTCATGTCACTCTAGTTTTTTCTATTTCAGATACTTTTATCCCACTCATAACGAAGGTCTCTTCAGCTGTAAGAATACTAGCTTTTACGAGTGATATAGTCTTAGCAAGTGAAATATCCTCATCAGTGATTGCTAATCTTGCCAACTACCTTTCTGAATCATTTGTTCCACAATCTTGTGGACTATGTAGTGGAATCAAAAATCGCTGTCCATCTTTGCATTCACTTGTGAATTAAGTCATTGCAAATGAAACTCCATTACTTCGGAAGAGAGGGAAGGAAAAAGGAAGTATTTACACGCTGACCAATTTAACAAGAGTTGTGGAGGACAAATGCAAATTGATTAGAGTAAACAGGAACTGATTAAAGAGAGTGTATATGGATCTGGGGTAAAAGATCACAACTCCAGGTCATAGTCCAACAGGTTTATTTGAAAGCATGAGCTTTCAGAGTGTTGCTTCTTCATCAGGTGGTTCATCAGAAATAGCAGCATTCCGAAAGCTCGTGCTTTGAAATAAACCTGTTGGACTATAAGCAGGCATTGTGATTTTTAACTTTGAAAACCTCAGTCCTACACCGGCACCTCCAAATCATATATGGACCTGTGAAGAGTAGATCATGTCTGACTAGTTAGATATTTTAAGATCCCTGGGAAACTGAATAGAGCAGTATCAATCAGGAAGCTATGCATGTGGACTTTCCAATGGTGTTTGATAATATCACATCTCCCCAGCATGTCAGCTATAGACAGGATAGATCGAGTGAATCCTTAGAAGAGTATAAAGAAAGTAGGAGTATACTTAAGAGGGAAATCAGGAGGGCAAAACATGACATAGCTTTGGCAAATAGAATTAAGGAGAATCCAAAGGGTTTTTACAAATATATTAAGGACAAAAGGGTAACTAGAGAGAGAATAGGGCCCCTCAAAGATCAGCAAGGCGGCCTTTGTGTGGAGCC
>NC_057714.1:79298095-79375226 GCF_004010195.1 Chiloscyllium plagiosum
GTGTATGGAATGAGCTGCCAGAGGATGTGGTGGAGGCTGCTACAATTGCAACATTTAAAAGGCATATGGATGGGTATATGAATAGGAAGGGTTTGGAGGGATATGGGCCGGGTGCTGGCAGGTGGGACTAGATTGCGTTGGGATATCTGGTCGGCATGGATGGGTTGGACCAAAGGGTCTGTTTCCATGCTGTACATCTCTATGACTCTATGTAACTATAGATAAATAATGTGACAAGAATTTTTAATTGGTGGAGAGATTGAAGACTGAGAATAGGAATAAAGGAAAGTCTCAAAAATTTGGACAACAGATTAAGCAAGCCATTTCCCACTGCTTCTCTGCAAAGGTGATTGATGTTGGTGGTACTTTCCATCAAGAGGGTGCTGCTGCAATTCCAAACAAATGTTCTCAATTAAGCAAAGTTGTGTATGATGTTTAGTGCTGATGTGATGGCAGATACACAATTTGTAAGCATTAACAAGTATCTGATTGAATCTAACATGTTCCACTGTTTGTAATAGGCAGAGTACTGTACACAAATGTTAATGTGAACCATCCACTGTTAGATGTGCATCTGCAATTAGGAAGCCCTTGCTGAAAAATCCTAACCATGCTAAATTTACCCTCGCTACTAATTTAATAAATTATATCTGCTAGAAACAATATACATTTGAATGCAGGCACATGGACTTTAAAAACAAAAGGAATAGGTTCAAACTTTGCACTTTTAAAATAATTATTTAGAAGCATGGGGAACTCATAGTTCTCCACTGCTTTCCGTATGGCAAAGTTTCAAGAAATTTTGTTGTGTTGCCATAGTCTTACCAGACCGTAGGGGCTGATTTCTCATTAGAGAGAAGCAACTGGTAGTAATTTAACCTGAGGGTCACCAGACCTCAAGAAAGGGAAGAGATTGAGAAGTAGAGTCCTTCATGGTAGCCCACTCCACCGAGGATATGCAGGTCATTGGACTCATCCACCGCCAAACCACAACAACGCGACGGTCGGAGGAGGAGCGTCTTATCTTCCGACTGGGAACCCTCCAACCACAGGGGATGAACTTGGACTTCACCAGTTTCTTCATCCACCCTCCCCCCACCTTGTCTCAGCCAAATCCCTCCAGCCCGGCACCGCCTTCCTGACCTGCAGTCTTCTTCTTGACCTCTCCGCCTCCATCCTACTCCGACCTATCACCCTCACCTTGACCTCTTTCCACCTATCACATTTCCAACGCCCCTCCTCCAAGTCCCTCCTCCCTACCTTTTATCTTCTCCTGCTGAACACTCTCTGCTCATTCCTGAAGAAGGGCCTGTGCCCGAAACGTCGAATCTCCTGTTCCCTGGATGCTGCCTGACCTGCTGTGCTGTTCCAGCAATAAAGTTTCAACTTTGATCTCCAGCATCTGCAGACCTCACTTTCTCCTTCATGGTAACCTCAAGTCATGCTATTGGCTTCACACTGCTTTGTAAACCAACCATCCAGACAACTGAGCTAAACTGATTCCCCCAGCCAACTATGGTCCACTTGCCAACCAAATCTTTTCTACAGTCTAAGTTATTGTGAGTGTTTAAAACTTGATATCCTTGCATCCATCATGATGCATGCAGGATGAAAAACTTTGGCTGTATGTCTTTTGTTTCGGTAAAAATAAAGGGAAAGTTCCATTGATAGTAAGATATCTCAGGTGGAGTTTGGGATGGATCAACACTATTAGATCAAGTTAATGTCTTAAATAATGGAATAGATAATTGTGTTATCAAGTTAATTTAGAGGGCTCAATAAGTTATGTGGATGTGCTGAAGATTTTATAAAGCTCCACAAACTAAATGGGCCAGATGTTCAACTGTGGCATTGACAAGCATTTCATTTGTGAAAAAGACTAGGAGAAAGTGAGGACTGCAGATGCTGGAGATCAGAGCTGAAAAATGTGTTGCTGGCAGGTCAGGCAGCATCAAAGGAGCAGGAGAATCGACGTTTCGGGCATAAGCTCTTCTTCAGGAATCGCTTGTTTCACTTGTGGGTAACACAGCTGTGTACATGTGCAATGACTCTGAGGTTGTATGCATAGAAATCAGAAGTACCAAAAGCAGTTTTGAGGAGAGATGTAATCACTGGGAATCCTTTGAAAAGGCAAGAGACTGCAATAACTGGGACTGGTGCCATTATATGCTATTTTTAGAAGGAGTGAATGTTTAATGTGGTTCATAAGACACCAGTGAAATGGGCTGCTTTGCTCTCAATTGTATGGAACATCTTAAATATTATTTGAATCATCAGGCAGGTATAAATGATCCTATCACACTCCTGACATATGCCAAGTTGTTACTGAGCAGAGCTAGGTCATTTAGAGTTGAGTTGCTTGTCACATAATTCCCAGCTTCTGACCTGCTCTTGAAATCACATCATTTAAGCAACTGGTGCAATTAAATTTTTGATCAATGTTAACTCCCAGAACATTAATATGGGTTTTCAGCAACACTAATGTCATTGAATATTAAAGAGAAAAGGCTATTTTTTTCTGCTTGGAGATGATCATTGCCAGGCAGTTCTGTACATGGCACTTGCTACTTTTCATTGTTAACCCAAGTCTGAGTGTTGTTCAGGTGATGCTGCACATGGGCATGGTCTGCTTTGGTATCCAAAGAGTAGCAAACATTGCTGAATACTGCAATTCTCAAAGGATTTCCCCACCTGTGATAGTTTTATTGGGGGGAGAGGTGGTGGGCACTAATTAAGATGTCAAAGATGATTGAAGCTAACTCTGAGAAATTCCAACAGCAATGACTTGGGGCTCAGATGATTAACCTCACGTAACTGCAATCATTTTTGTTTTTGCTGGGTTGGGAGGAGAGTCCAACCAATGGAGAATGTTCCCATCAGTTTTCAAATTAAGATTTGCGTTCAGGTTTCCAGCGAGATTAATAGGCAATGTTATCCAACTTTCCCTAATGTGGGCATATTGCAATTTAATTAGGGCTGTAAAGGGTTACAAGGTAGCTAGGAAGCAACTGAAGAATGGTCTTAGGAGAGCTAGAAGGGGACATGAAAAAGCCTTAGTGGGTAGGATTAAGGAAAACCCTAAGGTATTTTACACTTATGTGAGGAACAAGAGGATGGCCAGAGTGAGGGTAAGTCTGATCAGAGATAGTGGAGGAGGTAGGAGAGGTCCTTAATTAATACTTTCCTTCGATATTCACTCGTGAGAGGGACCTTGTCGTTTGTGAGGACAGCATGAAACAGGTGGATATGTTTGAAGGTTAATGTTAAGAAGGAGGATGTGCTGGAAATTTTGAAAAACATGAGAATAGTTAAGTCTCTGGACCAGATGGAATAGGCCCGAGGTTGCTATGGGAATTGAGGGAAGAGATTGCTGTGTCTTTGGCAATTATCTTTGCATCTTTATTGTCCAGGAGAAAGTGAGGACTGCAGATGCTGGAGATCAGAGCTGAAAATGTGTTGCAGGAAAAGCGCAGCAGGTCAGGCAGCATCCCAGGAACAGGAGAATCAATGTTTCGGGCATAAGCCCTTACTGTCTACTGGAGTACTGCCAGATACTTGGAGGGTGGCAAATGTTATTCCCTTGTTCAAGAAAGGGAATAGCAATAACCCTGGTAATTACAGGCCAGCTAGTCTTACGCTGCTGGTGGGCAAAATATTGGAGAGAATCCTGAGAGACAGGATTTATGAGTACTTGGAAAACCATAGTTTGATTAGAGATAGTTAGCATGGCTTTTTGAAGGGCAGGTCATGCCTCACAAGCCATGTTGAATTCTTTGAAGATGTAACAAAACACATTTGAAGGTAGAGCAGTGGATGTGGTCTATATGGATTTTAGCAAGGCATTTGATAAGGTTTCCCATAGTAGGCTCATTCAGAAAGTAAGGAGGCATGGGATACAGGGAAATCTTTCTGTCTGGATACAGAATTGGCTGGCCCATAGAAGACAGAGCGTGATAATAGATGGAAAGTATTCAGCTTGGAGCTCAGTGACCAGTGGTGTTCTGCTCTTTGTGATTTTTATAAATGACTTGGTGGGTGGGTGGAGTTGTGGATAGTGTGGAGGGCTTTTGTAGGTTGCAACGGGACATTGACAGGATGCAGAACTGGTCTGAGAAGTGGCAGATAGAATTCAACCCAGAAAAGTGTGAAATTTGGAAGATCAAATTTGAATGCAGATTCAGGGTTAAAGGCAGGATTCTTGGTAATGTGGAGGAACAGAGGGATCTTGGGGTCGTGTCCAAAGATTCTTCAAAGTTGCCACTCAAGTTGATAGGGTTGTTAAGAAGGTGTACAGTGTGTTGTTTTTAATTAGCAGGAGAATTGAGTTGAAGAACTGCGACGTTATGCTGCAGCTCTATACAGCCAAGATCAGACCACACTTGGAATATTGTGTTCAGTTCTGGTCACCTTATTATAAGAAGGATGTGGAAGCTTTAGAGAGGGTGCAGAGGAGATTTATCAGGATGCTGCCTGGTCTGGAGGGCACGTCTTATGAAGGAAAGTTGAGGGAGCTCTGGCTTTTCTCATAGGAGCAAAGAAGGATGAGAGGTGACTTGGTAGGGGTGTGCAAGATGATGAGAGGCATAGATGGCCAGATAATTCCCATGGTGGAAATAGCTATCATGAGGGGGCATAATTTTAAGGTGATTGGAAGAAGGTTTAGGGGAGATGTCAGAGGTCAGTTCTTTATACCGAGAGTGGTAAGCAACTCTTGGATTGGTACATGGATAATAGTAAAATGAAGGGTATATAGGTTAGCCTGATCTTAGAGTACGATAAAAGGTCAGCACAACATTGAGGGCCGGGATTGTGTTGTACTATTCTGTGTTCAAATTACAGAGTCATAGAACAAAATCTTTGCTTCAAGAGCATCTTTTACTTTTTTCAGCTTGTTCCTTTAGATCATGAGCGAGCATCTTGAGTTTGGGCAAATAAGGCTGAAAATACAAATGACTATATAAACTCCCCGAGGAACACTTTCAGCAAGAAAACATTTCAAAAGCAATCCTATGAAGTAGTAACTGCTTTGAAAGTTGGGCCTCATGGTTTCCTGGCCTCTTCAAATAACAGGTTTTTATAAATGTTATATTTATTGGCAAAAAGCCTGTAAGATCCTAACTGCAAATGCAATGATAGTAATTTTGACCCACAATTCTCAGAATTATGGATATTTGGGAGTGATTGCCAATAATTTACTCAAACAATCCATATAACATTAAAAATTGTAGGTTGTAGCTGAATGGCCTCCTTCTGCACTATTCTATTCTATCAATTGATTTTCAAGTTTACAATACAGATTTGAAAGCACTCTGCAGCACATGATTTCTATAGGTGTATGTTTTCATTTTATGGATGATTTCAGTTTGCTTTGGCTCATAGACTTATTACAGATGCTGGTTTTGTTAGTGGTTTTAGTGATCACAATGAACTTTGGCTGACTGTGTTTGTATCACTACAAGAAAAATAAGAAATCCTAGCCAATATGTAGACAGTTGCCTGCTTTTACTTGAAGAATACTCCTCTAAAGTCAAGAAAGTACCTCACATGGAATATGTTTTATTTTCCTTAATAAAGTTCTGTAAAGTTGATTGAATCTTGTTGATCGTAACAGTATGTGGTTATCCCCAAAGTGTGGAGAGATTTCAAACCAAAGCATGGAATGTTGTAGACATAAAAAAAATAGTGAAGTTACAGTAGGATGAAATTTATTGGTATTGCTCAGCAAATTTGCATTTGACTTCACGATGTGCATGGGCAAATTAAAATTGATGTATGGTATATTAAAACGAATTAAGATGTTCTTCTCAAAACTTTCAGTATTTTATATGTTTTATTGACTCAGTCATTTTTTTCATTTCAGCTATTGTACTAAGGTGTCTTTTTTTACTTTGAAACTTCACATCAATTTCTTTCTCAATAACATAAGGTGAAACCAGAAACATTTTCCATCAAGAAGGTTTGGAAAAAGCATTGGTGATTCTTTTAGGAATCAATAATGACGCAGTCAAAATAGCTGCTTGTGAAGCTGTGTCAGTTATGTGTTCATCTGAGTCTAGCAAAGAGACTTTCAGAACTGAAGGTAAGTATGCATGATTTAATATCATTCTTCAGTTAAATTTTCATTCCATGAATAGCAAACATTCTAATAGACAACTACATGGCATAAAGTTGAAAATAGATTTCTAATATTTTTTGCAGAAGCTATTGTTCAGATAGTTCCACTACTGACAAGTGACAATGTGGAAATGAGAGAAGCTGCTGCATTAGCTCTAGCAAATTTAACAACTGCTAATTCCAGCAATGCTAGGTAAACATTTATTATTAATGTTATGCTTGCTGTTTGTATCAGTTATTATGTAGTTTTGCTCTGTAAATTTTCTGTTCATTGGAAGTTATCATCAGTGATAACTTTTAGAAAGCATTTGATACAGTGTCACATGGCAAGTTGGTTAGCAAATTAGAAATGTTTGGGATTTCTAACAGCATGGATAAGAATTTGCCTAAAAGATTGGAAACGGAGGATAGATATTGATGGGCGCTTCTCAGATTGGAGATGAATTGAAAGTGGTTTTCCCAGGGGTCACTGTTGGCACCGTTGCATTTTTCTAATTTATATAAACAATTGGGCAAAATCCCTAAATTTGCAAAAGAAACTAAGCTAGGGAGAATAGTGAATTGTGAAGATGAGGCTGAGTGACTTCAAAGAGATATTGACAATTTGCCACAAGCACATACTCCTGATTGATGAATTTCAACAAAGAAGAAACACAGTCGATATAGGCTCAACGGTACAGGAGTACAGGAGCAGAGGGACCTCAGGGTTCACATACATGATTCTCTAAAGATGTCCTGGCAATTTGAAACGGTTAGTAAGAAGGCATAAAGGATCCATGTGTATATAAGAGCAAGGAAGTGATGCTACATCTCTGCAAATGATTGGTCAGACCACATTTGACCTATTGTGTTCACTTCCGGGCACCTTATTTAAGGAAGAATATTAAAACCGTGGAGAGAGATTAATTAGAATGATGCCAGGAATGAAGGTATTTAAATAAAAAGAAAGATGAGAGAGTTTGACCTTATATTCCTTGGAGCAGAGAAGGCTAAGAGGTGACTTTATTGAGCTATTCAAAATCATGAACAATAATGAAATGGTGAAGAAGGACATTCTGTTTTCACTGATTGGTATGTCAGTAATTAGGGGGTTACATTTCAAGATTTCAGCAAAAGAGCTGGGAGTGAGATGAGGAGAAACTTCTTTGCTCAAAGCGTTGTTAGGATTTGGAATGTGTTGCCAGGGAGAGTGGTGGAGGTGGATTCTCTATGAGGTTTCAAAAGAGAGTTGGACATTTATTTTAAAATGATGAATTTAGATGGTTACAGAGATGGGGCTGGGAATGGGACAAACTAGGTACCTCTTTTATCAGCCTGGTACCGACATGATGAGTTGAGTTGCCTTATTCTGTACTGTAAAATCAATGATTCAATGTCTCTAGAAGTCATTGAACCATTACCCATCTTATACTATCAAAGCTTGTAAATGTCAGTGCACAAATATTTAATATATTTGAAATTCTTTTATCTGTAGTTATATATTAAAGGAGATTTAAAGGACATACACATTTTTGTTTTAAATTGCACATCATAATTTCAATGCCACAGTGTTAGCATGAATCACTGTGAAGTCAGTTATATTAGGATAAGATACAAAGGAATGAATGCTGTAAACTGGTAGAGTTTACAAAAGTAGAATTTTAATGAGAGGTGGGGATAAGAATTTGGGCCAGATCTACTGAGGTTCTACTCTGAATTTGAAGTGTCATGTGAATTCCAGTGATGGAAAGACACATTGTCCGCCTGTCTCCACATCAGAGTTTCTGAGCCACTCTCCAAATTTTGCTTATTTTCCTCATTTTAAGTTGTGATTGGGAGTTTTGTGGATTTGTGAAACCCTGGATCTTGCTTAGACATCAAAAATCTATCCCGATGGTGGACAGTTATGTTTAACTCAACATTCTGTGGCTGCTTTAAGAAGTTAAAAATAAATGACAATCTTATTTCCTCTTTGACTAGCAGAATGGTTATGGGGTACACTGCCATCTGCTGGTAGACTAGCAAAACTACCTTCGTGCCTTTATAGAAAAAGACACCTGCCTTAAATTCATAACCTTACCCATGCAATTTGACATATGATTTATGGCTTTATGTCACAAACACACACATAGATATCTTGCTGTGCTGCACTTGTGTTAGCATAGCAGACTTCCAAACTTTCAGTTTGTAAAGATCTATCTAGACCAGACTAACAAAAGGCCTCATCCCAACTGCAGAATAGCATTTTCCATTACATTAATATGAATTCCTCCGTTTATGACTCCAGATGTCTTTATCTTTATATTATGAACACGTTGTATTTTTAGGCTATGTCCATGCAGTGCAAGGTTTGAAGTCCCCAAACTCAGTCAACAGTTTAAATTTAAACTTTGATTCCAAAAGTGAAAGGAAAATGTGAACTATTTCACCTGTAAACAATTTTGATTATGTACTTCATACTATTTAAAAATGTAAGAATCCTGTGCATGGGTTGAGATTTCAGGTCAAGACACAGAATTGCTGTGCAATTCAAAGAGTAAGAAAACAGATGAAGAGTGATTTATGTATGAACATAATTAGGCTATTCAGCACCTTGAACTTGATCCAACACTGAGTTAGATTGTGACTGATTAATACCTTCGCTGAAATCTTTTGTTTTTGAGCTTAAGTGTTGCTTTGAGCTTAAAAGGGGGGTGGTTCTTGCACTCACAGGTGGGTTGGCCTGCGTGATGAAGGTATATAATTATTATTTTTGGATTTTGGATTCTCAAGTTGAGGTAAATAGTTTTTGGTTTTGGTTCTCCCCGTGTCTGCGTGGGTTTCCTCTGGGTGTTCCGGTTTCCCCCCACAGTCCAGGTGAAGGTTAGGTGTGCAGGTTAGGTGAATTAGCCATGCTAAATTGCCTGTCGTGTTAGGTGAAGGGGTAAATATAGGGAAATGGGTCTGGGTGGGTTGCTCTTTGGAGGGTCGGTGTGGACTTGTTGGGCCGAAGGGCCTGTTTCCACACTGTAAGTAATCTAATCTAACTGTTTGATTCTTTCAAAACACCAGAGGCCACGGTGTAGAAGGGGGAAAAAGCCAAGGATTCCTTGACTACTATTGGATAGATAAAAATAGAATGTGGAGAGTGTGCACCCAGCTGGAAGTCCTTGGAGGAAGATGGTATAGTCAACCAGGTCAAAAATCTTTCGATAGATTGGAATGAATGAGGAGGGAAAATTTAGTTTTGCTATAATCGCATCGGATGTCATACTTTTATACCCTTTAGTATTTAAGAAGAAAGCATATGTGCAGTAGTTTGAAAGGATGAAATGGTCAAAGGTTTTTTTTGAGGAAGCATGAGATTACACCAGATTTAAAGGAAGGGAAGCAATACGTCAAAGGACAAAAATGCTAACAACATGACCGAATATGGCAATCAGAAAGGGAACTTGTTCTGTCGACACTTCAGTGTCAGTGGAGCAGGAAGTGGACTTCATGGGCATGACTTTGGAGAGTGCATAGCAGACGGGAGAGGGAAAATGATACAAATTCAGGTTTGATCAAGGATGAGCTTTAGAGGAAACTTGTCTGTCAGTGGAGCAGGAAGTGGACTTCATTGGCATGACTTTGGAGAGTGCATAGCAGACGGGAGAGGGAAAATGATCAAATTCAGGTTTGATCAAGGATGAGCTTTAGAGGAAACTTGTCTTAGCAGGCAGGCAGATCAGAAAAAATGTATGAAGAGTTTTTTAAAAATTCTTACTAATTTTAAGAAGAGCTGCTTGCTTCTAATATTTATTTCAATTTAAACAGTGCTGTATTCGATGCTGAAGGCGTGGAACCATTGGTGAAATTGCTGACTGAGCCCGTGGATGGCATTGTTGTCAATGCTGCTGCTACAATTACTAATCTAGCCTTACAGGAACCGATACGTGCAAGTATTCAGAATTGTGGGGCTATGACTGCCATTGTGGAACCATTGAAGTCTACTAACACGTTGGTTCAGAGCAAGGCTGCACTACTTGTGGCATCCTTAGCTTGTGATGTAAATGGAAGAACAGAGGTAGGAATTAATTCAAAGCTGTGAAAACAAAGTCGTGATATTATTAGAATGTTAAATATAATTATAAAGATTTTTTAAAAACGTAATATTTTGAACTATTTTTAAGAAATTCCAAATGTATAAGTGTATTTCAAACTCCATAAAAATATAGTAGGTCTACCTCTATAATTCTCAGTATTATATGTCTCTCAGTTAAGGAAATGCAGAAAAATAATTCCTTCTCATAGGCAAAAAATCTAAGCAGAAAGCCAGAATAGATGCATAATGTTTTTGAAACATGGCCATTAGTGGATATATCTTGAGGCAAATGCCCAGAGCAAAGGTTTTCCCAAGATGATAGAATGATTAACCTATAGAAGGGGGACATTCCACCTATCCTGCCCATGCTGACACAAAGACACTCAGATGCCTTTTCTAATCCCATCTTCCTGCGCATGGTCCATAGCCCAGCAGCTTACAGCACCTAAGATTCAGATTCAGGTACTTTTTGAAAGAGTTTCAGGTCTCTGCTTCCACCACCAAATAAGGCAGTGAATTCCAGACATCCACCACCCTTTGTGTAAAAATGCTTTTCCTCATATTCTTCGAATCCTTCTAGCACTTAGCTTGAATCTACAGCTGCAGGTTTTTGAACTCTCTGGGAAACAGATTCTTCCTGTCTACTCCATCCTTCACAATGTTGTAGACTGCAATCGTTTCACTCCTCAGCCTTCTATGTTCCAAGGAAAACAAACCCAACCTCTCCAATCTCTCATAGCTAAAGATCTCTAGCCCTGGTAGCATTCTAGGAAATCTCTGCATTTTCACCAGAGCAATTATATCCTTCCAGTGATGTGGTAACCAGAACTGTATACAATGCTCCAGTTGTGGCCTCAGCACTGTCTTATTCAATTCATAATTATACCCTGTTTTTGTGTTCTGTACCACTGCCAATGAAGGAGAGCATCCCATATGCCTTCTTTACCACCTTATCTATCTGTACTGCTACCTTTACAGACCTGTACGCCAAGATCTCTGACTTCATTTACTGTTGTATTTGAGCCGGAACCTACTATTCTCAAGGCAAAAGTAGATAAAGGACTTCTTAGATCCCATAGTGTTCAGGAACATGTGGGCTAGATGGATTAGTTATAGAAAATGCAGGGTTATGGAGATAGGGTTCGGAACTAGGTCTGGATGAGATGCTTTTCAGAGGGTCGATGCGGACTCCTTGGGCTGAGTAGTCTCTTTCCATACTATAGGGATTCTATAATTCTTAGCATTGAAACAAAGTCTGGATGACTCTAAAAGCCATGGGCCACACATGTGCTGAAACAATGACAGGTAGTAGAAGTGTTCACATCAATATGGCTATTAACTGCATTATTTCTGATGTTGCAGCCAAGAGCAGAGATATTCCTGGAGCTTCTTCCCTGCAGTTATCAGACTTTTGAATGGGCTCTCAGATGTTAATTTTGATCTCTCTCTCTCTCTCTCTCTCTCTGCACCTTCTCTGCAGCTTTATTCTGTACTCTATTCTGCTATTCTTTTGCACTATGATCTGCCAGTAAAGTACACAAAACAACTCCTTTCACTGTATCTCGGTATATGTGACAACAATGAATCAAGCTCAAACTCAAATGCAGGTTGAAGCTATAAGTATAAGTATTTGTGGTGCCATGGCCTAAAAATAAATATTTGTGGCATCAAGGCTATGAATAATCTTACTAGGGCCTGATCATGCCTTTCTAAGGCTGCAACCAGGTCTGTGGTGGGGAGTGAGTGGCAGGTGGGAGTAAGAGGTGATTGGTGACTAAAGATGAGGTGGATTGAATGAGGCAGTTGAAACATTCCAGGCACCAGGGCCAGGATAAAAATGGATTGTTGATTCTAGCACAGGTATCCAAGGGCTAACTCGGAGAGGGTGAACATACATAAAATTGAAACTGAAGTCGAGATCCTATGATATCTATGATCAGGGATGGCTTTTTAATAAGGTGTCAGGCTAGAAAAGGTATTCCTGGTGAAGGGTTGAACTCCTTTGCAGAGTTTTATTCAGGTTCAGAGCTGTACACTGGATGTAACAGGAATGGGTGATTCAATCTCAAATAATGAGTTAAAATGTATTAAATAATTAGTAAACAATTATACACAATTATTCTTGTACAAATGGAAACTCCAATTAATCTATTCGAGGCAGCTCATCAAAATGGTAAAAACAACCCTAAGCAGGTCCCTAAAATGGGCTGGTTCCCTTGACAAGTACATCACCAGAACTCCAAATTACCTTATGGGAAGGTTGTTTCTCCAGTCAGTCGCTCTGTTGCCATCCCTTCCTCTGTGACCTGAAATACTTGACTTATACATGATGGTTGCAGTCCTAAATATTGGATGCTGTGCCATCCTTGAGTCCAATTTCTGATTCCATTTCAGCCTTCCAAGGCCTCCACCCAGAATTTCTCAAGACAGACATTTGAAAAAAATGAGCCCATATAAATTCTTATCATGGACATTGTAAGGCTCTCAGATCCCACAGAATTCAGGCTATTTACACATCTTTTTGATTGAGTTTTCACTTCCTGTCCACAATTAAACTCCATCTCTGACTCCACACCATAGCTGGCAATCCTAATACCAGATTATTCATTGTCCTGGCTTGTAGTTCAAGAATCATCAAATACAGTAAGTTAAAAATCACACAACACCAGGATATAGTCTCGCAGGTTTATTTGGAAGCATTAACTTTTGGAGCGCTGGTCCTTTATCAGGTGGTTGTGGATCTTTTAGAATGACCATGTTGGTTTCAGTTCTTTCATATTAAATTCCAGAACTTTTTTTTAAAAGTTACATTCTCAAGTGGATTTTAACAATAGGTGCCATGTCAACTCAGATTGAAGGTGTGAGGTGCCCTGTGTGAGGCATGCACAGGGCATTCTAAAAGCTGAGAGACTTAACAAACAATCCAGGTCTTTTTCAATATATAAAAATGTATCACATTGTAAACTTTTGCTATAGATTCTGTGCCTTATGGTCTTATACCCCACAACCACCTGATGAAAGAACAGCACTCCGAAAGATAGTGTGTCCAAATAAATCTATTGGACTATAACCTGGTGTTACATGATTTTTAACTTTGTATACCCCAGTCTAACACCGGCACTTCCAAATTACAAATACAGTAAGTACACTTCCCCTATTAGATGAAAGGAAAACAATTTATTTTTGTAAATCCAGCTTGAAGAAAGAAAATAGGAGTTCAGACAATACAGTAACTGCTAGTCTTGGGTAGGGATGGGGGAAGGATGTATCAAGTCCACAGTTAATAATGTAATGGATTAGTAGTTCAATAATAGAAAGTTTAACGGGGAGATTAAAAACATTTTCACCCAGAGAATGGTATGAGTCTGAAATTCATTGCCTGAAAGAAAAGTAGAAGCAAAAATGTTCAGCTACCAAATAATAGATGACTGGATATGTGTCTCAAATGCTGTAAGCTGCAGGGTCACAAACTAAAAATTGGGGGAAAAATGGTTAGACGAGGTGACTTGCTGTCACTGACATAATGATCCTAGTAGTCTCTTTCTGTGCTGCAAGCTTCCTATAATCCTAGTTTCAATGTCTGTAAAGCAACTTTTAAAATTAGTACAGGTTCTCTTAAGATGAAGTGTAAAGCAGAAATAAAATATAAAGATATAAAATAACAAAATTTAGAAATTGCATGATAGGCCTATACTGGAACTTGACTCATACACACAACTATGCGAGAGACAAGGAATAATGACTTTGTTAAATCCAAAAGATGTAGTAACTAGAGTTAATAATTACATTCAAGCAAGCTTAGGACAGAGATCCTAATAGGCGGAAAGTACTATCAGTCAGAAAGTTAGACCTAGGGACCTGACTGAAATTAAACTCTGGATACAGTTTAATTCGATCTATTTTTGGCGTTGGCCATCTTTATCGTAAGTTCATAATTTGATGGCATTTTAAAACTATGTTTGTATGCAAGTCCATTATAAATTGGTAGCTTTTTAACCAGTCTCTAGTTGAGGGGAAAATTAGAGGATGCAGTATTTTCTAAAAGCATTACATATGGTTCAGTTCTTGTGAACCTTTACTTTGATTTTATTGAGTTTTGGTTATGGATATTTCTTTGGTTTGCACCAAAAGGAGCACAAAATTGTTAGTGAATTCTCAGATTGTATTCTGTTTGGTTGGTAAATTTGTGCATTTAGCTAACGAGTTGCAATTTATTGCATATGAAATTTGAGAAAACTAAATATCAAACTAAAGAGGAAGTGAACAAAAAAGTGTGGTGGGAAGTCACAAAAATAAAATTAACTCTCATGGTTAAGTCTGTGATTTGTGGCAAAAACTAAGTTTGAAATGAAAAGCTCCTGAAGCTGACAGTTTTGGAGATCAAACAAATAATATTGTGTTGAATCTTATGATTTATTGGTTGAGACAAAGTTACATTGAGATTTTTGGAGACATTTCCACTGCAAAGCCTACCCCATCCCTATGGTTTTCATCACTTCTGATTCTAGCCCCAACCTACCTTGTGCAATTCCCAAAACGACTCACTACTCAGTGGATATCTGCTGAAAGTATTGTATACCCAATATCTGTGCCATATTTAAAAAGCTGCTGAGCACCCTGACCAGCACTGACATTCTGAAGCTGTCCTGTTCAGTCAAGGACATATTCTGAACACATCGAAGAAGGGGAAGAAGGTTTCGTGATTCTCCAACATGAACCTGGAGCTCCTGGTCAAGGTGAGGTCAGCCATCCTTTTCCTGGAAGACCAGCAGAGGAGGCCACATTACCAGCCTGTTACAA
This sequence comes from Chiloscyllium plagiosum, assembly GCF_004010195.1. Taxonomy (NCBI): domain Eukaryota; kingdom Metazoa; phylum Chordata; class Chondrichthyes; order Orectolobiformes; family Hemiscylliidae; genus Chiloscyllium; species Chiloscyllium plagiosum. The sequence goes on from NC_057714.1 coordinate 79,313,052, forward strand.
GGTCACCATGTAGGTTAGTGCTGTCTCCAGGGTATGAAGGAATAGCCAACAGTGTTCTAAGAAAGTCAGTGATCTCCGCTTTGCCAGGGTTAGTGCCACCTCACACTAACTATGTGCTGCTGCTGCTGCACAACCGTCTTTGACTCAGGTTGTTGCTCTGATACTCGTAATATTGCTGCAACATCTTACTTTATTAGCTCTCAACCCTCCCCCTCCCCCTAACCTCCTATACCATTAAACCTTCTTGACCTCTGCAGTGTCTCCTTACTACATTGGAACATCTCTATCACCTTTTGCCCACCTGCATTAGGACTAACAGCTAAGCTACCCACTGTCATCTCACTGAATCCTCCCTTTCCTTCATTACAGGAGAAATCAGCCCAAAACAGGGCAGAGAGACCCCATATGGGTCAAGGGGTGCCAGACATTAGGATCCTCACCTCGTATAAATGGAGAATCTGACTCTTGCAGGAGAAAACCAGAACTGCTCTGGGAAAATCAGGAATGCCAAGAAATCATGTCCCAGCAACCGAGAAAGTAGCGCTCTGCATTCCACTACAATTCTCACATTAACCTCGCTGTCATCCATTGCATATCGCTTCTAACCACTGGCCACATGCCTTCTCTTTAGTGGCATATGAAAGTTATACGAAGAAAGAACAAGAGTAGGTGTCTTGGCCCTTTAATCCTGCTCTACCATTCAATAAGGTCATGGCTGATCTGATTTTAACCTCAACTCCATATTCCTGCATATCCCTGATAACCTTTCATCCCCTTCGTTATTAACCTATCTGCCTCTGCCTTAAAAAAATTCAACACTCTACATCCATGACCTTTTGAGAAAGGGAATTGTATTTATAAATTTGTTCAATTCAGTTTCTGGTCAATGTATGGTGATAGTGGGGTATTCCATGATGGTAATACCATTGAATGTCAAAGGATGATAGTTATATTGTCTCTTATTGTCTGGCATTGTCATGAATTTTACTTGCATGTTTCAGCCCATATCTTGTTCAGGTCTGTCCAGTAGCACCTCATCAAATGCCTTCTAGATATTGAAGTACAATATGGTTCCCCACTATCCATTGCACAAGCTCCTTTTTAAAGAATTCCAATAAATTAGATAGAGATGAGTTTCCTTTCACAAAACTGAATTGGCTCAGCCTGATTACCTTAGAAATAACCAACTGTCCTGTTATTGCATCTTTAATAATAGCTTTTTAACCATTTCCTGATGACAGATGTTAAACTAACTGGTGTATAGTTTCCTGCTTTCTGCCCTCCCTCTCATTTTGAATAAACAAGTCGCATTAAGTATTTCCCCAGTCTAAAGAAACCTTCAAATGAGTTTTGGAAAATTAAGTCAAAAATCACACGACTCCGGGTTATAGTCCAATGGGTTTATTTGAAACTGCAAGATTTCGGTGACCCTCTCCTTCCTTAGGCAACTAGTGAGAGAGAATCATGTAAATGATCAAAGGCTCATACAACTTATGCAAATATATTGAACAAACCTAGTTGGTTACTAAGTCTTTAATCAGTAAGCATAGGTATGCAAGTTTTGATTGATTAATATAGAAGTCCCAGTATTTCTTTCGAGTCACTGCCCCAAGATAACTTATCAGTATAAAGGTGATATCTCAGAAGTGCATTTAAGGTGTGAAGCCTTGTTTTGAGTCTGTTTGTGTCTCAACCTGGAGTCAGACTGGTTTTATTTCCAAAATAGGAATTTATAAAATGCCACATTGACTATCTACAAATAGTATGTTTTTTGAACAAAATAGAATGTATCTGCAAATCCAAATTCACCCCACAGATTAATATATGTGTGCCTTACCTGCTGGTTTGTTTTTAGATCTGTATTCGCTGTGTTATCTCCTACACTGATTCCTTGCTCTGTTGCCTTTGTCTTCGTTTATCACAACTTCCCAAGTTTGGATCTTTGCCCCCACTATTTTGTTAAAGTCTGCTCCACTTTCCTAGTTGTGCAGTTCACAAGGAGACCACACTGGGTGCAACGGATGAAGTAGATGACATTGGTAGAGATGCAGGTGAATTTCTGACGGTTCTGGAAGCATCTCCTGAGGCCTTGGATGGAGGTGAGGGGAGTGGTGTAGATACAGGTTTTAGTACTTCCTACAGTGGCAGAGAAAGGTGCCTGGAGTGGGGTGTGGGTTGGTAGAGTGTGTGGACCTGGCGAGGGAGAGGGATCTTTTCGGAATGCTGATAGGGGTGGGGAGGAAAATATATCTCTGGTAGTGAGGTCCGTTTGGAGGTAGTGGATAATGCGTTGAATGCGGAGCTTGGTGGGGTGGAAGGTGAGGACCAGGGTGAGTTCTGTCCTTGTTGTGTTGGGAGGGGTGGGATTCAAGGGCGGTGGTGTGTGAAGTGGAGGAGATCTGCTGAAGTGCATTGTCAACCAGGTGGGAAGGGAAGTTGCAATCATGGAAGAAGGAGGTCATCTAGAACTTTCTGAGATGGTATAGGTCATCCTGGGAACAGATGCGGCAGAGGCGGAGGAATTGGGAATAAGAGGTGGTGTTTTTACAGAAGGTAGGGTGGGAGGAGTTGTAGTCTAGGTAGCTGTGGGAATCGGTGGGCTTGTAGCCTTGTAGAGAAAGGAAGAGAACTTCTTCAAGGGAAACATCCTTGGAAGAGGCTTCACAGTAAGGTTATAATCCAGTTGTCTCTGCATCATCCTGAATGTCATTGTGATTGTCTGTGGCTATGGTGTTATGACCCATACTATGTTCAATGGATGGATTTCTGCACTGAGAGCCTGCTGCATCTGGAAGCAAGAGTAAAAAGGTGTATACAGGGTTATGGATGTTGCTGGCACCTTTGGCCTTCCCATACAACATCCCCATTCTTTCCTGCCCTTCTCTGGCCAAAAGTGTTGGTGTGAGTGAGATGATCAGTGATGTCTGTGGCAGGGAGACGCAACACAGTGTATCAAATTTTGCCCTGCATATCTCGGTCTTGTGCAGTACATAGATTGTAGAATCCCTACGGTGTGGAAGCAGGCCTTTCGGCTCATAGAGTCGACACTGACCCTCCAAAGAGCTTCCCTCTCTATCCCTGTAATTCTGCATTTCCCATGACTAACCTATACATCCCTGGACACCATGGACAATTTAGGACAGCCAATCCACCTAACCTGGACGTTTCAGCTGTGAGAAGATACCGGAGCATCTGGAGGAAACCTATACAGACATTGGAAGAATGTGCAAACTGTACCCAGACAGTCGCCTGAGGGTGGAATTGAATCCAGGTCCCCCAATGTGAGGCAACAGTACTAACCACTGAGCTACTGTGTCACCTGTGTCTATGTGCAATGTTGTTTCCCCTTTAATAGCCCTAACATTGATGGGTCCCTCACAGGTGGAGTCACTTACCCCATGCATATCAACTGTGATCACAACCTTTTTCTTCTCCACTGCACAATCCCAATTTCCAGCAGGGTAAAAAGTGACTGTGAGTGCATCTCAGACAATGGCTTGCTGTCTCTGCCCTAACCTGTTGGTGAGACCTCAAACATTGCCTTCCTGATAGCCCTTCCCAGTTTTCCCATAGACTCTGTGAGTAGTGTCATAGAGTCATAGAATTGTACAGCATGGAAGCAGACCTTTCAGTCCAAATCATTCATACTGACTAGATATCCTAAATTAATCCAGTGCCATTTGCCAACATTTGGTCCATTAACTCTCTAAACCCTTCCTATTCATGTATCGATCTAAATGTCTTTGAAATGTTTTGCACCACCCTGTGCATAAAAAAAAATGCCCCTTAGGTCCTTTTTAAATCTTTCCCCTCTCATCTTAAACCTATGCTTTCTAGTTTTGGCCTCTGCTACCCTGGGAAACTGGGAAAAGGACTTCCACTGTTCACCTTATCCATGCCCCTAATGATTTTATAAACCTCTAATAAGGTCATACCTCAGCCTTTGACACTTCAGGGAAAATAGACCCAGCCTATTCAGCCTGTCCCCATAGCTCAAGCCCTCCAACCCTGGCAACGTCCTTGTAAATCTTTTCCATACCCTTTCAAGTTTAACAACATCTTTCCTATAGAAGGGAGACCAGAATTGAATGCAATTTTCCAAAAGTGGCCTAACTAATATCCTGTATTGCCACAGCATGACATCCGAACTCCTATAATCAGTGCACTGACCAATAAAGGCAAACGTATCAAACGCCTTCTTCACTACCCTGTCTACCTGTGACTCCATCCTCAAGGAACTATGAGCCTGTACTCCAAAGTCTCTGTTTGGCAACACTCCGCAGAACCCACCATTAGTCTTGCCGTATTTGCCTCAGCAAAATGCAACATTTCACATTTTTAAAAGGTGCTATTGTACTCTGAGATAACCTCCTTCGCTATGCACTATACACCAAATTTGGAGTCACCTGCAAACTTACTAACCACTCCTCCTATATTTTCATCCAAATCACTTACATAAGTGACAAAAAGCAGTGGGCCCAGCACTGATCCTTGCAACACACCATTGATCACAGGCCTCCAGTCTAAAAAACAGCCCTCCAACCTCTGTCTCCCAACTTCAAACATGATCTGATAGATTGACTGTGGCCATCCCCCTGGGACAGCCTTGGATGAGAATTGCCCAAATCCCTGACTAGTGACTGTGCATATCCCTAACCATGTGAGTTTAAATACCTGTGTAGCCTCAGGATTGACGATGCACTCCCTGAACTATAGAGGCACAGATTCCCTGACAGAGATCACTCTGTCTGGATATCTGACTGTGACCAATCCCCTGTTCTGGAATGAGAGGCTGTCCTTGACTTGCTATATTGGGACCCATGGCTGATGGTTGTCCCCGTGAAAATCCTTGACGAATATTCCCATAAGATTTTGAGCCAGGGCTACTTGTTTGCTGCCCATGCAGTGTGTTTGCCACACAAACTGCTGGTACATGGCGCAGATGTGAGATTTACACAGCACATTGGCAAACAGCAAGTTATACACCCTGAGGACTGCTGACCAGCAAGGCAATCTGTCTGGTTGTGTAACTGCACTAATTGGCATGGCATGGCAAGGAAGGACACTGCATATGAGCATATAGGTAAGTACTAAGTGAATGAGCACTCAAAAAACTAACGAGCAGTATGGATGAGGAGTGTTTGCATCTGGTGACCATGGATCGTGGCCTGCAATATGATTTGGTCATGGCAATCCTTTGGAATAAATGGTGAGATGAATCCATCAGGTATCCACTCTGTTTTCCATGTCAACGTTTCTTCATATCTAGCTTGTTTGGTAAAATAGAAAGCTGAATATCAATGGGTGACACAGTGGCTCAGTGGTTAGCATGCCTGCCTCACAGCACCAGAGATCTGGGTTCGATTCTAGGCTTGGGTGACTGTTTGTGTGGAATCTGCACATTCTATCTGTGTCGGTTTCCTCTGGGTGCCCCAGTTTCCTCCCATGGTTCAAAGGTGTGCAGGTTAGGTGAACTGGCCATGTTAAGTTGCCTATAGTGTTCTGGGATGTGTACGTTAGGTGCATTAGTCAGGGGAAAATGTAGAGCAATAGGGTAGGGGAATGGGTCTAGGTGGGTTGCTCTTCAGAGGGTCCAATGTGGACTTGTTGGGCCTAATGGCCTGTTTCCACACTTTAGGAATCCTATGATCTTCTAATGAGGTGAGTCAGGCTGTAAACAAGGAGTTTAACAAGCAATAATCTCCCTTATTTTGAAACTCACTACTGCCTCACAAAAAACTCATCATGCCACTTGCAAAAAGCATATAAAATTTAGCAAGATGCTCTCGATATCAAGATTGGCCTCATTGGACTTCTCATCAAATTCTGTCATAGATACCACACTGGTGTATGTCTCTCAGACCCCTCTAAGGTTAGAATTATTTAAGATATTTAGGATTCAGGCCTTAGAAATTTCAAAGACATATTTTCTGACAATCTGATGAATTGAATCTTATATTTCCACTGAAATTAGATGGTACTTATTTCTTATGTGGAATTTTTAATTAAGATTTTCTGTGTGAAAATTGGCTATTGGTGGAGTGTAAATAGGCTTATTTCTGATTATCTCTTCTTTCCAGCTTAGAAATGTAGGTGGTTTGGAACCACTTGTTGAACTGCTCCATTCTAATAATGATGAAGTGAGACGCAATGCTTGCTGGGCTGTACTTGTTTGTGGAAAAGATGAGCCAACAACAGCTGAACTTTGTAAACTGGGGTAAGTATGAAGAACAATAAGCATGCTATAATTGAATATAAAGTGTCAGGAAACAAAAATTAACATAACATCCTTTCCAATTTCACGAATCTTTGAAATGATTTGTCATAGCTAGTTGGCTTAGTGCACAGTGTTGCTTAGAAGATGTTTTAGATTATAAATGCCCTTTAGGTAGCTTTTATCGCTTTGGCTCCTCTGTAATTTGAGAGACAATTATGCAGGTTTCTCCCCAGGAAGTAGCATTTAAATGGCTTTTCATGGCTACTGCTAAGTGAATGTAGTAATTACATTTACTGCATCTGTTAATCATTAAAAATAATCACTTTAAATATATGGAATAAACTTTCCTGTATTTGATAAAGCCTGCATTTTTTTCTGTATTAACAGTTCTTTAGATAACAATTTCATTTTTGCTTATTTTATTGGAAACATAGCCAGGTTATAAGAATTTATGATAATTTTCAGCAAAGAGCAGTTGACAGTAAATATGTATAGATTATATTGTTGACAGAGTTGTGCTCTTTGGTCTGTATTAAATTCAGCTTGTATGAATTAGAAATTTATTTTGCATAAAATGTAAGTGCACTAATTAATTATAAAACTGACATTAATTTTTTTAATTATTCTATTTGTCATTTATTTTGTTGCCCTTTTTTGGCATCCATAATCATCTCTGGAAGAAAACAAGATCTATAATAGGTGATAGGTAAAATAATTTGCTGCTGGGACCACACAGGAGTACTCATGCATTATTTTCTCTTTGATTTCCCATCCTCCCCAAGAGAAAGGAGGATTAACCAATTACTTTGTTTGCTGTCCAAATCATGTTTGGCTGGTTGCAAGGGTACTTGGTCCCTTGGATCATATGGAGATACTCAACAAAACATTTGTGGCATGTCTGATGTCACTTTGCCTGCATGTAGTCAGACTTAATTTTTGGTTTTTGAAATACGAAGTTTGGTTGAATTGTTGAGTCAATTAGAATAGTTTGGAGAAAATGAATGTTACATTGAATTTGTATCTGGATCGATAGGTATAGATTCCATCTAAGTTTATGCCAAGATACTTGGTGCCACAGAGTGCCTAACCTATTTAAGGAATGAGGCAGGAGATGTATTATACTATTAGTTAAAAAGTGAAAATGTTGAGGTGGATCAAAGAAAAGAAAAACCTACCACTAAATCTACCTTACTATACCAAGTGGAATACAGAGGTTCAAGAAGGCAGCTGACCATCATCTTCTCAAGAGCAATTAGGGATAGATGACAGTGACACCTATATCCCACGAATAAATAAATAAAACCTAAACTACATTGTGGAACAGATCACATCGTCAGTTCACTAGAGATGCACGTCTAATATCAGTTCAAAATTGTATAATACTCAGAAAAAGTTGCCAGATTATTGGGAAGATAGTCATATGGCTCACCTATTGATCTGTCAACTGGTGATGCTTCATCCAAATTTATGGCAGAAGATAGTCACAATTCTTCATTCACTATGGTTTTCATAAACTTTCATATGTTTGTCTACAGGGAATTGGATCTGTGGTTGAAGTATATGTAACAACAATTCCTGTTTCTGTTTCTTTTTTTCTAATTGGATGAATAACAAGTAGTTGAAATAGATGATTTCGGAAACGAGCAGTTCTTCAATAAACCTCTGAGATGAGACCGCTGGGTTTATGTTTTAAAAAATTCTCAAGGTCAGGTTCGTAGGAGAGTAGTCTGACACAGAACAACCACAGTTTATTAGTGGAATAATTCATCTTAAACCCGATTGTGCAATTTATTTTGCACATTTTTTAAAAAAAAGAAATTGCTTTTTGAAATCATCTATCTCAACTACTTGTTATTCATCCAATTAGAAAAAAAGAAACATAGAAGCAGGAATTGTTGTTACATATACTTCAACCACAGACCCAATTCCCTGTAGACAAACATATGAAAGTTTATGAAAACCATAGTGAATGAAGAATTGTGACCATCTTCTGCCATAAGTTTGGATGAAGCATCACCAGTTGACAGATCAATAGGTGAGCCATATATCTTCCTAATAATCTGGCAACTTTTTCTGTGTATTATACAATTTTTGAACTGCTATTAGACTTGCATCTCTAGTGAACTGACGATGTGATCTGTTCCACAATGTAGTTTAGGTTTTGTTTTATTTATTCATGGGATATAGGTTTATCCAATGCTGGGAAATGAGAACATCAAGAATTTCATGATCAATTACAATGCAGAACACTAAACTAAAATGTTCCAAGGTTCTCCTCAAAACACATTATGATTGTACTAACAGGACTTTGATTTCTGACATTCTTGTTTATCCTTTGAGTGAGTCGCGTGAGCCTGTATTGACTTTGTTGACTTTGAAGAAATAACTCCTATTAACCATTAATGTTAAACTTCCACATCCAAGATTTTTCTCATGTTGTTTTCATTGAAAGTTTAAATACAACAAGTCTTCCATCTTGCTGTCTGAGTGAATGTTTAATTTTGTTTTATAGTGCTTTGGAGATCCTGCAAGAAGTAAACCAATCCTCAAGTCGCAAGAATAATTTTAGTGATGCAGCTGTGAAAAGACTGCTTGACCATAATGCAGCTCTCAAATATTCTTTGACTGGCTACTTGTCATTCAACGACATCATCACTGATGGTTTCTATGATCCTGGTTGGGTAAAATTTAATAATCTATTTCATTTTACATAGGATATGCAACATAGGAACAAACCAAACAACTCAACTAGTTTGCACTGACTAATAAGCAACTAAGTAGAGAAAAATAGGTGCCCTGATCCTGCTCTCTGTTTTGATATCATGCAAGTTATTTGATAAACCCAGAAAAAGGTAACAAAATTTAAGTTACGTGACAGAATCTCACTCCCCTGTATCAAATTGGAAAAAAAACCCTTTACCATGACTTTTTTTTACTGCAGAACTGTTGTTAATACCATTTAAATATTAAATATTATAAAATTGTTTCTGTCAACTGGATCATGTTGATCACCTCATCTTTATGAATGTGACAGTTCATCCCTTTATTTAAATAACCTTAAGTTAATGTCAATGCAATAGTACTGCATTCTTTTTAGAGTCATATTACCAATTATTATATTTTTAGCAGAGATGCAGTAAATAAAAAGCCGAAAGGGAGCACCTCTGACTTTTTTTACTTATTATTTCATGGAATTTGCCATTGTTGGCAAGGCTGTTATTTATTGACCATCACTAATTGCCCTTGAGAAGGTGGTGGTTAGTTTCTTTCTTGAACTGCTCTAATCTGTTAGTGAGAATACTCCCACAGTACTGTTAGATAAAGAGTTGCATGATATTGACCCAGTAGCCTCTTCAACCTCAGCCTCCTCCAGAGGTCCACAGCATCACAGATGTCAGTTTCAGCCAATTCAATTCATTCCATGTGATATCCAGAAAAGGTTGGAAGCACTGGGTACTATGAAGGCTATGGGCCCTGGCAACATGCCAGCAATAGGCTTGTGCTCCAGAAATCTTAACCCAGCTGTTCCAGTACAGCGACAGTAGTGGATATTATGGAAAATTGAACGAGCATATCCTGTATGCAAAAAGCCAGGTAAATCCAACCTGGCCAACCACCACTTCATCAATCTACTCTTGATCATTGTTACACTGATGGAAGGTGTCATCAACAGTGTTATCAAGCAGCATCTGCTCACCAATAACCTGCTCACTGATGCCCAGTTTGGCTTCTGCCAGGTTCGCTCAGCTTCTGACCTCATTACACTGTTCATTCAAACATGGACAAAAGCACTGAATTCCATAGGTGAGATGAGAGTGACAGCCTTTGACATCAAGGTTGCATTTGACTGAGTATGGCATCAAGGACCCTTAGCCAAACTGGAGTTAATGGGAATCAGGAGGAAACTCCAATAATCAGAGTCATTCCTGGCATATAGGAAGATGGTTGTGGTTGTTGGAGGTCAGTTATCTCAGCTCCTGTACATCGCAGCAGGAGTTCCTCACGGTAGTGTCCTAGACCCAACCATCTTCAGCTTGTTCATCAATGACCTCTCCATCATAAGGTCAGAAGTGGGGAATTTTGCTGATGATTGAGCAATGTCTCGCACCATTCCCATTTCCTCGAATATTGAAGCACTGCATGTTTAAATATAATAAGACCTGAATAATTTCCATACTTTGGCTAAAAAGTGGCAAGTAACATTCAAATCAAACAAATGCCAAGCAATGACCATCACCAGCAAGAGACAATCTGCCATCCTTGATATTCAAAAGCATTACCATCTACTGAATCCCCCACTATCAATATCTTTGGGGTCACTATTGACCAGAAACTGAATTGGACTTGCCATTTAAATAGAATAGCTACAACAGCAGATCAGAGGTTCAGAATACTGCAGTGAGTATCTCACCTCCTGACTCCCCAAAGCCTATCCACTATTTACAAGGCACAAGTCAGGGGTGTGATGGAATACTTCCCACTTGCCTGGAAGAAAGCAGCTCCAGCAACACTCAATAGGCTTAACACCAGCAAGGACAAAGCAGCCTGCTTGATTGGCATCCTATCCACAAATATTCAGTCACTCCACCACTGGTGCTCATTAGCAGAAGTGTGTACTACAATGCAATGCAGAAACTCACCAACAATCCTTAGACAGTACCTTCCAAACCTACAACCAATTTGTAAATTATTGGAGAGGATCTGAGAGATAGGATTTATGATTATTTGGAAAATCATACTTTGATTAGAGATAGTCAGCATTGCTTTGTGAAGGGCAGTTCATTCCCTCACAAGCCTTATTGAATTCTTTGAGGATGTGACAAAACATTTTGATGAAGGTAGAGCAGTGGATGTGGTGTGTATGGATTTTAGCAAGGTGTTTGATAAGGTTCATCATAGTAGGCTCATTCAGAAAGTAAGGAGGCATGGAAAGTAGGGAAATTTGTCTTGAAGAGTGTGGTGCTGGAAAAGCCCAGCTGGTCAGGCAGCATCCGAGGAGCAGGAGAATCGACGTTTCGAGCATAAGCCCTTCATCAGGAAATTTGGCTGTTTGGATACAGAATTGGCTGGCACACAGAAGAAGGTAGTAAATGGAATGTATTCAGCCTGGAGCTCGGTGACCAATGGTGTTCCACATGGATCTGTTCTGGGAGCTCTACTGTTTGTGATTTTTATAAATGACTTAGATGAAGAAGTGGAAGGGTGGGTTAGTATGTTTGTCGATGACATGACGGTTGATAGAGTTATAGATAGTGTTGAGGGCTGTTATAGGTTGTAACGGGACATTGGCAGGATGCAGAACTGGGCTGATAAGTGGCAGATGGAGTGCAACCTAGAAAAGTGTGAAATAATTCATTTTGGAAGGTCAAATTTGAATGCAGATTACAGGGTTAAAGGTAGGATTCTTGGCAGTGTGGAGGAACAGAGGGATCTTTGGTTCACATCCATTGATTCCTCAAAGTTGCCGCTCAAGTTGATAGGGTTAGTTTAGATTAGGTTAGATTCCTTGCAGTGTGGATACAGACCCTTCACTCCAAGAAGTCCAAACTGACCCTCCGAAGTGTAAATCACCCTGACCCATTTCCCTCTGACTAAAGCACCTAACACTATGGGCACTTTAGCATGGCCAATTCATCTGATAGAGTCATAGAGATGTACAGAATGGAAACAGACCCTTCGGTCTAACTCGTACATGCCGACAAGATATCCCAACTCAATCTAGTCTCACCTGCCAGCACCTGGCTCATATCCCTCCAAACCCTTCCTATTCATATACCCATCCAAATGCCTCTTCATGTTGCAATTGTATCAGCCTCCACCACATCCTCTGGCAGCTCATTCCATACACGTACCACCCTCTATGTGGAAAAGTTGCCCCTTAGGTCTCTTTTATATCTTTCCTCTCTCACCCTAAACCTATGCCCTCTAGTTCTGGGCTTGGACTGTGGGAGGAAACCCACGCAGACATGGGGAGAATGTGCAGACTCCACACAGACAGTCACCCAAGGCTGTAATCAAACCCGGGACCCTGGCGCTGTGAGGCAGCAACGCTAACCACTGAGCCACCGTGCTAAGAAGGCATATGGTATGTTGGCTTTAATTAGCCAGGAGATTGAGGTTAAAAGCCATTAAGTTATGCTGCAGCTCTGTAAAGCCCTGGTTAAATTACATTTGGAATATTGTGTTCAGTTCTGATTGCCTCATTACAGGAAGAATGTGGAAGCTTTAGATAGGGTGCAGAAGAGGTTTAACAGGATTCTGCCTGGACTGGAGAGCATGTCTTATGAAGAAAAGTTGAGGGAGCTAGGGCTTTTCTCATTGGACCAAAGAAGGATGAGAGGTGACTTGATAGAGGTGTACAAGATGATGAGAGGCATAGATAGAGTGGATAGTCAGAGACTTTCTCCCACAGTGGGTATGGCTATTATGAGAGGGCATAGTTTTAAGGTGATTGGAGGAAGGTTTAGGGGAGATGTCAGACATTGGTTCTTTACTCAGAGAGCGGTGGGTGCATGGAATGCACTGCCAGCATTGGTATTAGAGTCAGATATATTCGGCACATTTAAATGACTCTTGGATAGGAACATGGATGATAGTAAAATGTAGATTAATTTGATCTTAGAGTAGGATAAAAGGTCAGCACAACATCATGGGCCGAAGGGCCTGTACTGTTCCGAGTTCTGTCTTATATGTTCTAATCGTGATGAGTGTTAGAGAGTTCTTTGACTTCCTGTCTCCTTTTGATTATTATGGGTGGAATCTTATACAAGTCTGAGCAACATGGACTATGGCAAAAGTCTGGCCAAATTAGATGAGAAATCTGGTGAGGTCCATCCTGATTTGAGGTAATTGTGCTCCAAATTTCATGCTTTTCACAAGTACGGTGGTGACATTCTAACGAGGTAGTGGCAAAATGCCAATTGATGGGGATTAACATTTGTTAAACACCTTATTAACAGCATAGCTAATTTCATTAATATTCAGATTCCACCTTCCAAATTCACCAAAGAAGATAGACATTGGAAATATTTAATAAGGAAGCCAGAGCATGTACCTGATGGTTTCAGCTTGCTGCTTGTTCCAAACAAACTCCATTCTAGACACTGAACAATGACATTTCAAAGCCTGTTATTGGCCTGTTTTCTCTTTTTAATGAGGAGATGGGGCCAGTGAATGAAAGGTGGTGAGATGTACTGAAAGACTATGGAGTCAACTGTCAGGACCATCCTCCTCCTCTTTCTCACTGTGTCTTCATGTAGTTCCTGGTTCCACAGCTGAGGTGGGGGAGGGCCTGCTCAGAAATAGGACCAGATATTACTGGAAATTATGTGCAGCAACACCAGGTACTTGTGTCTGGATGGGCCAGATATTGTGAGGGTCATCTTGTTAGAGGTAAGTTGACCCTTGTCAGCTTAAAGTTCCGAAAGCAGGAAGGGGCAAGCAAGGTATAGGAAAAGGGCCCAACCACCTATGCACTGTCCTGAATGGAAAGTACAGAGGAGCCTGCATGTGTGTGGTTGCACCTCCAGCTGGATACCTCCTAACAATGCTCAGTCTCCTTGTAAGGATGAACAACTAATCTGTGGGAGCTTTTTGAAGATCAGTTGAAAATGTATTGCTGGAAAAGCGCAGCAGGTCAGGCAGCATCCAGCATATTCTTACAAGGATGAACTATAAGAAAGGCAATATTCAGAAACTCTTGCATGACAAGAGATATTGGAAGTTTAGTCAAAAAGAAAAAGGAAATCAGACAAGATCCTTGAGAAATATAAAGGAAACAGGAAAGAACTCAAATGAGGAATTAAGAGAGCTGAGACGGGCCATGAAATGTCCTTGGCAAGTAAGATTAAAGGGAATCCCAAGACATTTAAAACATATATTAGGAGGAAACTGGCAGCTAGGAAGAGGGTGGGTCCACTCAAGGAAAAAGGAGGGAATATATGCCAGCGGAGGTGGGTGAGGTCCTTAATGAATACTTTGCATCAGTATTTACAAAGGAGAAGGATATGGATGATAGTAACATCAGGGAAGATTATGTTAATACTCCAGGACATGTCAATATTAAGAAGGATGAGATGTTGGGTTAGGGTTAGGGTTAGTGTTAGATATTAAGGTAGATAAATCTCCAGGGCCTGATGGGATCTATCCCTGGATACCAAGGGAGGTAAGGAAGGAATTGCTGGGGCGTTGGCTGAGATCTTTGCATCCTCTTTAGTCAAGGCAAAATTCCAGAAGACAAGAATAGCCAATGTTGTTCCTTTGTTTAAGATGAGCAAAACAAAATCCAGGAAATTATAAGCCTGTGAACTTTATATCACTACATAGAACATAACAGCACAGTACAGGCCCTTCAGCCCTTGATATTACGCCGACCTGTTGAACCAATTGGAAATCTATCTATCTTACACTATCCCATTTTCATCCATATGTTTATCCAATGACCATTTAAATGCCCTTAAAGTTGGCGAGTTATTACCGATGCAGGTAGTGCATTCCATGCCCCTACTAGTCTCTGAGTAAAGAAACTACCTCTGACAGCTGTCTATCAACACTCAATTTAAAGCTCTGTCCCCTCATGCTAGCCATCACCATCTGAGGAAAAAGGCTCTCACTGTCCAACCTATCTAACCCTCTGATTATCTTATATGTCTCAATTAAGTCAGCTCTCAATCTTCTTCTGTCTAATGAAAACAGCATCAAGTCCCTCAGCCTTTCCTCGTAAGACCTTCCCTCCATACCAGGCAACATGCTAGTAAATCTCCTCTACACCCTTTCCAAAGTTTCCACATCCTTCCTATAATGAGGTGACCAGAATTGTACACAATAGTCCAAGTGCAGCTGCACCAGAGTTTTGAACAGCTGCAACATGACCTCGTAGCTCTGAAACTCAATCCCTCTAACAATAAAAGCTAATACACCATATGCCTTCTTAACAACCTTATCATGCTGATTTCATTTGTGGGAAGTAAACCCAACTCCAGCTTCTCGAGAACCGTGTTAGGGAACTGGAGCTGGAGCTGAATGAACTTTGGATCATTTGGGAGGCAGAGGGAGTTATTGAGAGGAGTTACAGGGAGGTAGTTACTCCACAGCCACATGAAGAATGTAGATGGGTTACCGTCAGGGGTTGGAACGGGAACCTGCAGGCAGTGCAGGGATCTCCTGTGGTAGTTTCCTTCAACAACAAGTATATCGTTTTGGATACTGTTGGGAGGTGGACTTACCAGCGGTGAGCACTGGGGACAGGTCTCTGGTGCAGAGTCTGTCCCTTTTGCTCAGAGGGGAATGGGGAAGAGGAGCAGAGCTTTAATTATTAGGAACTCCACAGTTAAGGGGGCAGAAAGGAGGGTTTGTGGTAACAAGAGAGACTCACTATTGGTGTGTTGCCTCCCTGGTGCCAAGGTTCGTAATGTCTCTGATCATGTTTTTGGGATCCTTGAGGGGGAAGTGGAGCAGCTACAAGCTGTGGTCCACATAGGCACCAACGACATAGGTAGGAAGAAAGGTGGGGATCAAAGGCAGAAATTCAGGGAGCTAGGATGGAAGCCTAAAGCAAGAACAACAGAGTTGTTATCTCTGATTTGTTGCCCATGCCACATGCTAGTAAAGCAAGGAACAGGGAGAGAATGGAGCAGAACACTTGGCTTGCAGGGATAGTGCAGGAGGGAGGGTTGGGATTCTTGGATAATTGGAGCTCTTTCTGGGGAAGGTGGGACCTCTACAAACAGGATGGTCTTCACCTGAACTAGAGAGGTCCCGATATCCTGTGTGGGGGAAATTTGCTAATGCTCTTTGGGGTGTGTTTAAACTAATGCAGAGGGGTGTTTAAACTAAGGGATGGGAACCTGAATTGTAGTTCCAGTGTACAGGAGATTGAGGGTAGTGAGGTCAGGAATAGGTTTACAAGGTCGCAAGAGGGCACCAGCAATCAGGGTGTTGGTTTGAAATGTATGTACTACAATGCCAGGAGCACCCGGAATAAGGCGGGTGAACTTGTAGCATGGGTTGGTACCTGGGATTTAGATGTTGTGGCCATTTCAGACACATGGCTAGAGGAGGGACAGGAATGGTTGTTACAGATTCTGGGATTTCAATGTTTCAGCAAGAACAGAGAAGATGGTTTTGGGGGGAGGGGTGGGGGGGGAGGGAGGGGGGTCCGGGAGGTGGTGGTTGCAGCATTGTTAATCAAGCGTAGTATTACAGCAGCTGAGATAACGTTTGAGGACTCATCCACTGAGGTAGTTTGGGCTGAGGTTCGAAACAGGAAAGGAGAGGTCACCCTGTTGGGCTTCCGAATTGTTCCAGGGATTTGAGGAAAGGATAGCAAAGATGATTCTCTATAGGAGCGAGAGTAACAGGGTAGCTGTTATGGGGGACTTTAACTTCCCCAATATTTACTGGGAATATTATAGTTCAAGTAGTTTAGATGGGTCAGTTTTTGTTCAATGTGTGCAGGATGGTTTTCTGACACAATATGTAGGCAGAGGTGGGTACTGCAGGTGCTGGAGATTAGAGTCAAGATTAGAGTGGTGCTGGAAAAGCACAGTAGGTCAGGCAGCGTCAATGGTTTTCCTGCTCCTCGGATGCTGCCTGACCTGCTGTGCTTTTCCAGCACCACTCTAATCTTGACACAATATGTAGACAGGAGAAAGTGAGGACTGCAGATGCTGGAAATCAGAGCTGAAAATGTGTTGCTGGAAAAGCACAGCAGGTCAGGCAGCATCCAAGGAGCAGGAGAATCGACGTTTCGGGCATGAGCCCTTCTTCAGACTCCTGTTCCTTGGATGCTGCCTGACCTGCTGCGCTTTTCCAGCAACACATTTTCAACAGTATGTAGACAGGCCAACAAGAGGCAATGCCATATTGGATTTGGTACTGCGAATGAACCCAGTCAGGTGTTAGATTTGGAGGTAGTTGAGCACTTTGGCAATAGTGACCATAATTCACTTATGTTTACAATAGCAATGGGCAGGGATAGGTATATATCGCAAGGAAAGAGGTGTAACTGGGGGAAAGGCAATTATGGTGCGATTAGGCAATATTTAGGATGCATAGGATGGGGAAAGAAACTGCAGGGGATGACACACTTGAAATTTGGAGCTTATTCAAGGAACAGCTACTGCAGGTCCTTGATAAGTACATACTATCAGGCAGGGAGGTAGTTGTCAAGAGAGGGAGCCATGGTTTACTAAAGAAGTTGAAGCTCTTGTCATGAGAAAGAAAAAGATGTGAGGATGAGGCATGAAGGCTCAGTTAGGGGGCTTGAAGTTATAAGTTAGCCAGAAATGATCTAAAGAGAGGGCTAAGAAGAGCTAGGAGGGGACATGAGAAGTTGTTGGTATTTAAGATCAAGGAACACCCTAAGGCCTTCCATAGGTATATCAGGAATAAAAGAATGACTAGAGAATGATTAGGGCGAATTAAAGATAGTAGTGGAAAGTTGTGTGTGGAATCTGAGGACATCGGGGAAGTGCTTAATGAATATTTTTCATCAGTATTCACATTGGAAAAATGCAATGTTAGTGAGAATACAGAGATACGGGCTATAAGATTAGATGAGATTGAGGTTGACAAAGAAGAGGTTTTAGCAATTTTGGAAGATCTGGCAATAGATAAGACCTGTGGGCTGGATGGGATTTATCCTCAGATTCTCTGGGAAGCCAGGGAGGAGATTGCAGAGCTTTTGGCTTCGATCTTTATGTCATCATTGTTGACAGAGGTAGTGCCAGAAGACTGAAATACAGCAAATGTTGTCCCCTTGTTTAAGAAGGGAAGTCGGGACAACCCTGACAATTCTAGGCCAGTGAGCCTTACTTCGATTGTGGATAAGGTGTTGGAAAAGGTTATAAGAGACAGGATTTATAATCATCTGGAACAAAATAAGTTGATTAGGGATAGTCAACATGGTTTTGTGAAGGGTAGGTCCTGCCTCACTAACCTTGTTGAGTTCTTTGAGAAGGTGACAAAACAGGTAAAGCAGTTGATGTGGTGTATATGGACTTTAGTAAGGTGTTTGCTAAGGTTCCACATGGTAGGCTATTGCACAAAATACAGAGTTTTGGGATTGAAGGTGATTTAGCGGTTTGGATCAGAAATTGGTTAGCTGAAAGAAGACAGAAGGTTGTGGTTGATGGGAAATGTTCATCCTGGAGCTCAGTTACCAGTGGTGTGCCATAAGGATCCATTTTGGGGCCACTGCTGTTTGTCATTTTTAGGAATGATCTGGATATGGGCATCGAAGGATGGATTAGTAAGTTTGCGGATGATACTAAGGTAGGCAAAGTTGTGGATAGTGCCAAATTATGTTGTGGTTTACAGACAGACATAGATAAGATACAGAGCTGGGCTGAGAAGTGGCAAATGGAGTTTAGTGCAGAAAAATGTGAGTTTGTTCATTTCGAAGAAGTAACAGGAATGCAGAGTACTGGTCTAATGGTAAAATTCTTGGCAGTGTAGATGAACAGACAGATCTTGATGTCCAGTGCATAAATCCCTGAAGGTTGCCACCCAGGTTTATAGGGTTGTTAAGAAGGCATATGTGTGCGGACGTTTATTGGTAGGGAGATTGCATTTCAGAGCCACAAAGTCATGCTTCAGCTGCACAAGACACCGGTAAGGCTGCACCTGGAGTATAGCGTGCAGTTCTGGTCACCGTATTGTAGGAAATATATGGAAGCTTTAGAAAGGGTTCAGAGGAGGTTTACTAGGATGTTGCCTGGTATAGAAGGAAGGTCTTATGAGGAAAGGCTGAGGGAACTGAGGCTATTTTTGTTGGAGAGAAGAAGGTTGAGAGGTGACTTAATTGAGATTCATAAGATAATCAGAGGATTAGATAAGGTAGACAGTGAGAGCCTTTTTCCTTGGATGGTGAAGGCTAACACAAGGGGTCATAGCCTTAAATTGAGGGGTGATAGATTTAGGACAGACATTGGGGTAGTTTCTTTACTCAGATCGTAATAGGAATGTGGGAAGGCCTGCCTACAACAGTAGTAGACACCGATGTTAAGGACATTTAAATGGGCATTGGACGTATACATGGATAATAATGGAACGATGTTGGTTAGATGGGCATCACATAAATTTCATAGGTCAGTGCAACATCAAGGGCCAAAGGGCCTATACTGCGCTGTAATGGTCTCTGTTCTGTCAACCTGGATGGCAACCTTCAAGGATCTATGTACATGGAAACTGAGATATCTCTGCCCATCTACACTACCAAGAATCTTATCATAAGCCCAGTACTCTTATTCCTATTGCTCCCTTCAAAGTGAATCCCCTCTCACTTTTCTGCATTAAACTCCATTTGCCACCTCTCAGCACAGCTCTGCAGCTTTTCTAGGTCCCTCTGTAACCTGCAACATTCTTCAGCATGATCCACAACTCCACCAACCTTAGTGTTATCCGCAAATTTACTAAACCATCCTTCTATGCCCTCATCTAGGTCATTTATAAAAATGACAAACAGCAATGGCCCCAAAACAGATCCTTGCGGTACACAACTAGTATCTGAACTCCAGAATGAACGTTTCATCAACCACGACCTTCTGTCTTCTTTCAGCTCGTCAACTTCTGATCCAAACCGCTAAATCATCCTCAATCCCATGCCTCCATATTTTGTGTAATAGTCTACTGTAGGGAACCTTTTCAAATACACCATATAGCCGCTTTACCCTCATCCACCTGTTTGGCCACCATCTCAAAGAACTCATAAAGGTTTGTGAGGCACGACCTACCCTTCACAAAACTCTGTTAACCATCCCTAATCAACTTATTCCTCTCTAGATGATTATAAATCCTATATCTTATAATCTTTTCTAATACTTTACCCACAACTGACGTAAGGCTCACTGGTCTATAATTACCAGGGTTGTCTCTACTTCCCTTCTTGAACAAGGGGACAACATTTGCTATCCTCCAGTCTTCTGGAACATAGAACATAGAAGAATACAGCGCAGTACAGGCCCTTTGGCCCTCGATGTTGCGCCAATCCAAGCCCACCTAACCTATACTAACCCACTATCCTCCATATACCTATCCAATGCCCGCTTAAATGCCCATAAAGAGGGAGAGTCCACCACTGCTACTGGCAGGGCATTCCATGAACTTACGACTCGCTGAGTGAAGAACCTACCCCTAACTTCAGTCCAATATCTACCCCCCTTAATTTAAAGCTATGCCCCCTTGTAATACCCGACTCCATACGCGGGAAAAGGTTCACACTGTCAACCCTATCTAACCCCCTAATCATCTTGTACACCTCAATCAAGTCACCCCTAAACCTTCTTTTCTCTAATGAAAACAGCCACAAGTGTCTCAGTCTTTCCTCATACGATCTTCCTTCCATACCAGGCAACATCCTGGTAAACCTCCTCTGCACCCGTTCCAGTGCCTCCCCATCCTTCCTATAGTATGGCGACCAAAACTGCACACAATATTCCAGATGCGGTCGTACCAGAGTCTTATACAACTGCAACATGACCTCAGTACTCCGGAACTCAATTCCTCTACCAATAAAAGCCAGTACGCCATATGCCTTCCTCACCGCACTATTTACCTGGGTGGCAACTTTCAGAGATCTGTGTACATGGACACCAAGATCCCTCTGCTCATCCACACTACCAAGTATCCGACCATTAGCCCCGTACCCCATCTTTTTGTTATTCTTCCCAAAGTGAATCACCTCATACTTAGCTACATTGAATTCCATTTGCCACCTTTCTGCCCAGCTCTGCAGCTTCTCTATATCCTGCTGTAACCTGCTACATCCTTCCTCACTGTCAACAACTCCTCTGACTTTCGTATCATCCGCAAACTTGCTCACCCAACCTTCTAGCCCCTCTTCCAGGTCATTTATAAAAATGACAAACAGCAATGGTCCCAAAACAGATCCTTGCGGAACACCGCTAGTGACGGCACTCCATGAAGAAACTTTGCCATCAACTACTACCCTCTGTCTTCTTCCATCCCGCCAATTCCTAATCCAAACCTCCAACTCACCCTCTATGCCATATCTCCGTATTTTCTGCAGTAGCCTACCATGGGGAACCTTATCAAACGCCTTACTAAAGTCCGCTTTCCCCTCATCAACCTCCTTCGTCACCTTTTCAAAGAATTCAATAAGGTTTGTGAGGCACGACTTGCCCTTCACAAAACCATGCTGACTATCCTTGATCACATTATTCCTATCTAGATGTGCATAAATCCTATCCCTTACAATTCTCTCTAAGACTTTGCCCACAACAGAAGTGAGACTCACCGGCCTATAGTTACTAGGGTTATCCCTACTCCCCTTTTTGAACAAGGGAACCACATTTGCTATCCTCCAGTCTTCTGGCACTACTCCAGTAGACAAAGAGGACATAAAAATCAAGGCCAATGGCTCTGCAATCTCCTCCCTTGCTTCCCAGAGAATCCTAGGATAAATGCCATCAGGCCCAGGGGACTTATCTATTTTCACCTTTTCCAGGATTTCCAACACCTCTTCTCTACATACCTCAAAGCCATCCATTCTACTTATTTGTGACTCAGTATTCACATCGACGACAATGCCCTGTTCCTGAGTAAATACTGAAGGAACTATCCCTGTAGACAATGATGACACAAAGATCAAAGCCACTGGCTCTGCAATCTCTTCCCTGGTTTCTCAGCGAATCCAAGGATCAATCCCATCTGGCTCAGGGGACTTGTCTATTTTCACATTTTCCAGAATTGCTAACACCTCTTCCTTGTGAACCTCAATCCAGTCTAGTTCAGTAGCCTATATCTCAGTATTCTCCTTGACAACATTGCGTTTTTCCGGTGTGAATTCTGGCAAAAAATATTAATTTCATGCTTCCCTATCTCCTCAGGCACCACACACAACTCCCCACTACTATCCTGGAACCTGCAACAACCATTCCTGTGCCTGCTCTATCCATGTCTCCGAAATGACCACAACATCGAAATCCCAGGTACCAACCCATGCGGCAAGTTCACCCACCTTATTCTGGATGCTCCTGGTATTGAAGTAGACACACTTCAAACCACATTCCTGCTTGCCAGTGAACTCTTGCGACCTTGAAACTTCATTTCTGACCTCACAGCTCTCAAACTTCTGGACACTGGAACTACAATTTAGGTTCCCATCCACCTGCTTAAATCCTCCCAAAGAGCATTAGCAAATTTCCCCCCAGGATATTGGTACCCCTCTGTTTCAGGTGTAGACCATCCTGTTTGTATGAGTCCCACCAAGAATAAGCCCAAACTTTCCAGGTATCCAAAACCCTCCCTCCTGCACAATCCCTGTAGCCATAAGTTCAACTCCTCTCTCTCCCTATTGTTCGCCTCATGAGCAAATGGCACGGGCAACAAACCAGAGATAACAACTGTTTATTCTAGCATTAAGCTTCCATCCTAGCTCCCTGAATTTCTGCCTTAAATCTCATCCCTTTTCCTCCCTATGTCATTAGTGTTTCTGGGCCTTGACTTGGGGCTGCTCCCCCTCCCCCTCAAGGATCCTGAAAACACGATCTAAGACATCACAAACCCTGGCACCTGGGAGGCAACACACCAACAGTGAGTCCCTCTTGTTCCCATAGAACCTCCTATCTATCCCCCTAACTATGGAGTCCCCAATGACTAATGCTCTGCTCATCTTCCCCCCCCCCCCTTCCTTTCTGAGCAACAGGAACAGACTCTGTGCCAGAGACCTGTATCCCATAGCATACCCCTAGTAAATTGTCCCCCCAACAGTATCCAAAATGGTATACTTGTTATTGAGGGGAACGGCCACAAGGGTTCCCTGCACTGTCTGCTGGTGCCCTTTCCGTCCCCTGACTATAATCCATCTGCCTTTTTCTTTCACCTGAGATGTGACTACCTCCTGTAACTCCTTTCAATAACCCCCTCCGCCTCCCGAATGATCCGAAGTTTATCAAGCTTCAACTCCAGTTCCTTAATGTGGTTTTCCCACAAAGGAAGTCAGCAGGGACACTAGTGGTGACCCTTACCTCCCACATTCTGCAGGAGGAATATTCAACTGCCCTAACCTCTCTTTCCACTATTCTAAATTCCCAAAGAGACTAGAAAAAGAAAGATTTTTTTTTGAAAACTAATTACCTTACCAATCTGGCACATAACACCTTTTTTTTAGAGGAGGAGGATGGGTGGGAGACACTAACTAAGTCATGTTTCTGGTAACACAACCACCCAATTATATTACTTCCCTTACTCAGCAGTCCCATGTCTGCTCCTGCTCAGCCTATTCATGAGGTAAGTTTTTGAATATTCATGAAATTATTGGAGACAATACTTATGGACAGGATTTACTTGCATTTGGAAACATATTGATATATTAGAGATAGCATGACTTTGTGTGGGGGAGGTCTTGTCTCAGATTTAATTGAATTTTTTTTTGAGGAAATGATGAAAATGATTGATAAGGTTAGCCGTGATGTGGAGGTGCCGGTGTTGAACTGGGGTGGACAAAGTTGAAAATCACACAACACCAGGTTATAGTCCAACAGGTTTATTTGAAAATATAAGCTTTGGAGCTTTGCTCCTTCAACAGGTAGAGCAGCACTCCAAAGCTTGTATTTTCAAATAAACCTGTTGGTGTCTTGTGATTTTCAACTTTGGTAAAGATAGGGCAGTGAATATTATCTACATGGGCTTTACTAAAGCATTTAGCAAGGTTTCTCATTGTAGGATGATCCAGATGAATTAGTCAAACGGGATCTACAATGAATTGGTAGCTGAATACAAAATTGGCTTGGTCATAGAAGACAGAGGATGTTGTGGGAGGGTGTTTTTCTGACTGGAAGACTGTGAATTGTGGTGTTCCACAAGTATCACTGCTGGGACCTTTGTTGTATGTAATATTTATAAGTGATTTGGATGAAAATGTAGGTCTGATTAGTTAATTTTCAGACAACATGTAAACTTGTAGAGTTGTGAATAGCGAGGAAGGTTCTCAAAAGGTGTACCATGATTTTGATCAATTGGAAAGTGGGGTAGAGTGGTTGCATGTGGAGTTTAATGTGGCCAAAGACAAGAAGAGTGTATACAGTAAATGTCAGGACTTTAAGAGCATAGATATACATAGAAATCTAGGTGTACAAATCCATAGCTCCCTGAAAGTGGCAACAATAGTGGATAAGATGGCAAAAAAGCATCTGGCTTGCTTGCATTCTCCATTCAGAACATTGAGTTTAAGAATTGACAAGTTATGTTCCAGCTGTAATGTATAGTTAGGCCACATTTGAAATATTGTGTGCAGTTCTGGTTTCCATACTATAGGAAGGATGTGGAGGGTGCAAAAGAGTTTTACCAGGATAATGCCTGGATTGGAGTGTATTAGCAATGAGGAGAGTCTTGTCATAGAGTCATTGAGATGTGCAACATGAAAACAGACTCTTTGGTCCAACTCGTCCATGTTGACCAGATACCCTAAATTAATTTAGTCCCACTTGCCAGCATTTGGCCTAATCCCTCTAAACCCTTCCTATTCAAATACCCATCCAGATACCTTTTAAATGCTGTAATTGTACCAGCCTCCACCACCTCCTCTGACAACTCATTCCATACACTCACTACCTTCTGTAGGATAAGGTTGCTCCTTGGGTCCCTTTTTAAATTCT
This sequence comes from Chiloscyllium plagiosum, assembly GCF_004010195.1. Taxonomy (NCBI): domain Eukaryota; kingdom Metazoa; phylum Chordata; class Chondrichthyes; order Orectolobiformes; family Hemiscylliidae; genus Chiloscyllium; species Chiloscyllium plagiosum. Next base: position 79,337,886 of record NC_057714.1, read on the forward strand.
CCCCCTCTCACCTTAAACCTATCGATTGTTTTCGCGAGAGCATCAGAGACTGAGGAGCGACCTGGTAGAAACATATAGAATTAAGACAGATGTGGATAGAGTAGATAGTCAGAGTGTAAATGTCAATATTAGGTGCACAGATATGAGGTGAGGGGGGGAAGTTTAAAGGAGATGTGTGAGGCAAGTTTTCTTTTATGCAGAGAGTGGTAGGTGCTTCCAGGGTAGGTGGTACAATGACAACGTTTAAGAGCCATTCAGACAGACATATGAACAAGTAGGGAATAGAGGGATAAAGGCCATGTGCATGCAGGTAGGATTAGTTTAGAATTGCAATTGGTCGGTGCAGACCTGGTGAATTGAAGGGCCTATTCCTGTGCTGTTCTATCTTCTATGCCCCTAGCAGGAGACCTCTTTTAGAACAGCTAGTCCCCTCATCATGGACTGTGCGCCTCCCCCGCCATTGCAGGCACCTGGTCCCTCTCTGCCTTCCTCATTTCCACCCCACCTGACCCTAGCAAGTATTATTTCCTAACACCTATTCTTACCACTTATGAGCCGATCGCTAGCAAGCTTAGGACAAAAACAGATTATCATTGGAGGGGTAGCTCCTCATAGATTTAGTTTCTTCCACTTCTGTTGCCGTCATCTTTGATTGGTCTCCCTGTGAATGAATTTTACAAAGCTTTTTGGAGTCTTTGGAACTCACTGTCATCTGGTGACCCCATGTGTTTTGAACATTAGCTAAGTTAACTGTAAAATTTATCTTTTATAGATCAAACCAGGCATGAAGGTATTGCCTTTGGAAGAACTCAGTAATCAAGAGGTGAACCAGCACCGGCCAATATTGCTAATTAATGCCAAAAGAGCAGATGGGTAAGATACATTTCATTTAGGTACTCTAATTAAATTTGAGAGGATCAAATTATTATTTAATGTTTTAAGTCTTAGAGGGAGTCACTTAGCAACCAAGATGGTTGAGCTAAATTTTACAAATGTTAGCATTCAAAAGAGATAAGACAAAAGCCTATTGTGTTAGGTGCAAGATTACTGGCATGGATAGAGGTTTCGGTGACTGGGAGAAAGCAAAAAGTAGGAATAAAGTGGATTTTCCAGGATTGCAGCTGGTAACTAGTGGAGTTCCACATGAGTCTGAGCTGAGACACCAACTATTCATGTTATACATTAATGATCTACAGAAAGGAACTTTTAAGGTGAGGGGGAAAGATACAAAAGGGTCCAGAAGGGCAATTTTTTCACACTGAGGGTGTTGAATGTCTGGTACAGGCTGCTAGAGGTAGTGGTAGAAGATAGTACAATTTTGTAATTTAGGAAACATTTAGACAAGTACATGGATGGGATAGGTATAGAGAGATATGGACCAAATGCAGACAAATAATTTAATTGTGAAAACTGGGCGGCATGGGCAATTTGGGCCAAAGGGCCTGTTTCCATGCTGTAGACCTCTATACACTATGACATTGTTGCTAAATTAGGTGGATGGGTAGATAGATCAAGGAAATGGGGCAGTACAGAAAGATTTGGACAGGCTAGGAGAGTGGGCAAAGAAGTGGCAGATGGAATACAGTATGGGAAAATGTGAGGTTATGTACTTTGGAAGGAAGAATTAACGTTTCAGGTCTGGTGACCCTTCCTCAGAACTGTAACAGAGGAGTCGGGGACCAGGCCAAGATGTGATTTGTTATTAACAGCCATATTGCCACAGTTATGGCTTGTTGGGGCAAGTGATGGAAGATAAAGCTAAGAATATAGTCTGCGGATATGAGTTGGGGAGTTTATGTGGAAGGAGAAATTAGGAAGGATAAGAAACCAGTGGACTCAATGAATAAAGAGCACGATGAGTTAAAATGGAGGTTGAGAAGTCAATTGGTGCAGAGGCTGTGGGCAGAAAATAGCAAAAGATATTTTGGTGAGAAAACATTGATTGTACTTGGGTTGACAGTAAAGATCAGGGATTATAAACAAACAGGTGGATAGTGGAGCAAAGCAAGGTGCTCAAAGGAGGGTGAATTAACAGAGGAGTTAGGGTATCAGACCAAGATATGATTTGTTATGAATAGCCATATTGCCAAAACAATGGCTTTGATGGGACAAGTGATGGAAGGTATTGCATGATAGTTGCGGTAGATGGAAATCTTTTAATCACCCCATCTGCAGGATATCTTCCAGTGCTCTTCAATGAAAACTCCAAGAGGGAAGTAATCCATTTTTAAAAGAAAAAAATCCTGCTTTAAATAGGCTTGAAGTGTTGTTTGAGAAATGGTGAAGAATGTAATTAGCCTACACAATTTCTGGTTTGATCAGAATTCCAGCCTTTGTCAAAAGAAAACATGGTTTGAGTGTTAACATCTCCTAGATTTCATGGCAACAACATCATGGGGGTTTCCATCTTGTTCTGTCCAACCATTCATGCCTTGAGTTAAGCCAGCTGGCAAATGTCTGCAGATCAGTACCCTATCTGGTGCAGTATGACAATTTACAGTTTAGTACTGCATCTATTAAAACCTTGCACCATTAATGTAGCTTGTAGGTTTGAGAAGACCTGCAGCAAAAAGTGAGCCAAAATTGTGAACTTGATGTCTCAGCAAAATTGCTGGTTTGCTGCCAGCAATGATCTCTCGTAATAACCCTGTCAAAGAATTTATACCTTTCCATGTACACCAAATTTACCTTCTGAGTGCCTACACTACTTTGTGACACAAACAGAGAATAAACAAAACAATAACAGTTGATCTCAAAACCGATAGTGCTCCAGAAACTCAGCAGGCCTGGAAATATCTGTAGAGTAAGAAGGCGCCAGCCCCAGGGACCCATAGAGAGCTCAAAATATTAAAAACATCTTAAAATGTTCAACTCACCTATGCCTCTCAATTGGTCATCTGAAGGCTTCATTCAATCCTGGTGTTTCAGTTTCCATATTTTAAATGCTAGCATGAGTCAGTGTAATTTCCCTTTAAAAAGATCAGACTGATTTTAAGAAAAATGGTTGGTTCTATCATTTAGCACTATGCTTATTGGTCTCCTGCTAAGTGTGGAAACAGGTGCAGTGAAGCCAGCACCGAGGAGACTGCTGAGCCCTAAATTAAAATCACAACGATGTGTTGGCAATACAAAATTTACAGGCAGTCCAGCAGCAGTTGAATTGGAACTTCATGGTATTGGAGCTTTGTAAATTGTGATTCTTGCAACAAAAAACTGAAACAGATTTCTTTTAGACTGTAATCATAAATGAAAACATTTTTGATTGCCTGAAAATTTGTAGAATATAAGACTTTGTCCCATGTTTTAAATAGCTTTCCTCAAAATTCTAACAATTTTGAAATAATATATTGTTATAATTGGTAGATTAATTTTCTCTTTCCCCTATGTGAATGAAAAGTATTGAACTTAATATCTTATTTTGTAGACATCAGATGGCAGGATTGTCTGCAGAAGAAAAACTCACTGAAACTCCGTCAGCTGCCAGTAATCGTTTCCCTTCTAGCAAAGCATACAGCAAAGATAAACCATCCAGGTTTGACTAGCTTCTTTTCATGTTTCTTTTCTACAAATTTTAAAATTACTATCTTCGGGTGAGTGCTTGTGAAACTGTAACTTTATCAACATTTTGGTGGTGGTAATCTGAGTTTCTAGCTTCTAAATTCTGAAACAATAATCTCATTCTCTGAGTTATGTTTCCTATTTTTCTGACTTTGTTTACTTTATTCACATGACACTAATTTTAGAACAAAACTATTACAAACACTGGAAATCTGAATTAAAAGCAGAAAGTGCCTGAAGTACTTAGCAGGTTTGGAAGCATATTTGAAGAGAGAAATCTGAGTTGAAATAACTTCCCTCTAAACTGAAGGGGTAGAGAAGTGATAGGTTATGTGGCATTGAAAGGAGGAAGAAATATCGGAGGGAGGGTTTGGGATGGAGACTAGAGGATAGGAGATTAAATTGCAAAGATGCCATAGAATAAAAAAAGGGAATAATGTTGGTAGTAAAGTCTAAAACCATTTACCTAGAATGAGTGTTCCAGAATAATGAACTGCTCTGTCAGAAAAGAAATACACGAAAGCTAAAATTTAAACCAGCACATGGTGAAAATACTGAATCATAGTGGGGAACAGAATTCATAATCTAAAGTTGTTGAGCTAAGTATCGAGTTTAGAAGTGTATAAAGTGACTAATCAGAGGATGAGATGATGTTCATTGTACTCATGTGGAGCTTCACTGAAACACTGCAACAGGCTGAGTGCAGAAGTGTGTGCAGGAGAGCATCCTTTGAATGTGAAGACTGGTATGGTGGAACGTGAGGACAAAGAAAGACTCTTAGAAAGGAGGCAGGGGTGTAAAAATGTAGGAATTTGATCAGACATACTTGAGAGCCCCACAGTAGACTAGATGTCCTTGGTTCAGCCAGAAATGTGCCAGAACAGATATAATGGAAAAACTGGGAGAATGGAATGGAGTCTCTACAGTAAGCAGGAGGTTAAAAAACAAAGTGTCATCAAGGTCGCTGTGGTTTTGGTAAACTTATAATAAAATTACTAGCCAGTCTATTCCCTGAAATGGAGAAACAGAATTGAAAAAAGAGTATTGAAGATGGACCATGTTCGTGTGAAGGTGAGAGAACAGTAGCATTGTGAGCCCAACTGACGTTATTACTGGAAAAGTCGGATCATTGATTCAAATTTGACTTGATAAATCATATTTTTGTTTTTTTTGGGCATTTTAATGAACTTGTCTTTCACTGAAATACAAGTGCACAATACTTCATTTAGTTTTAACAATAACAGAAATTAATTTTGCAAAATAAATTTAAATTTAGAAATAATAAGTCAAAATTATTTACATATAATGCTTAAAGATTTTGAAATGCACAGTAAAATACAATACTATTAATCTTAACAGTATCCTTTTATAATTCCCATCTCGATCACATCTATGGGGTTTAACTTAACAGGTACTTTAATTCCCTATCTTACAGCATCTTTCTTGAGTTTTCTCAGCTTCAAATAACCCTTCAAAATTCCCTGCTGACCCGAAATTTTCAAACTCAGTTCATTACACGAAGGTAACTCATTTCTTCCTTCATCAGGAGAAACTGTTTTACATATCCAGCTTCAACCATGATCTCTGCAAACTAAAAGTTTTTTCAAGAAATTAATTTTTTTCCTAAGCCCCCAAAATAAACATTCCTAACTGTTCTAATTGGAGCCTAATGCACAACTGTTCATTGTATTTGCTCATAAAACTCACTCAATGAAAACAAAATCCCATTATTCCAAGGAGTCTCTCTGTCATACCATATTTTCAAAGAAATCACTATAGCTATAGAAATAGCACAGACATTTTTACATAAGCTGAGAATCACATACAAGCTATTGTTACCCATGATACCCAAAGTGCACTCAATACATTTTATTCTTCCACACTTCCCACTATACGTACTCTCTTGTTACGCAACTCGGGTGGAGGGAATGTGCTTGGCAGTGGAGCATGTTAGCCTGAGGGTTTTTGTGGGGTAACCCAGGCTGCTTGTGGCTGTACGTGCCAGACATGCCGAGGGTATCTTTGCCAGAGACAAGTTGACCACCATTGCCCCTCAAACTGAATCTAAAGTTGTTGAGCCAAGTGTCGGGGGGACCAGGCAAGATGCAGGTAAATGGCTCAGTCACATCTGCAGTTTCCTGAGTGGAAACTGCTGAGGGACTTGGTATGTGCTTCATCTACCAGATGGGTGCGTTCTGACTGTGAGAAAGGAGCACCTTGAACTGAGATCAAAGCTCCCTGCACCCTTGTCATTATGTCTTCAGTTTTGATGATCATTGGATGGGGCAATGGAGTGCAGTTTTGTGCATATATCCTGCAGCCCCAAAGGTTTTCCTTGGTAGCCATCAACCTGGCCATGGAGGCAACTATAGACAGTTGCATGATGCGCTACAGTAGTGCTGCTTCTGGGCAATGAGCGCCATTGCATCCAACATACCTGTTCCTTCCTTTACATTTGGATGAAGTCCATGATTGCTGATACCACTGACTTCTGTAAGACCTGGGCTGAGCTGCTGCCTGGTCTCTGGCAGCCCTGAGTGCCAGTGACTTAGCTCCGGTGTTGGCTGTGGAAGAAATGTCCTGTCAGAATGAGGTGCCATCCAGCTTAACATTTTCACTGAGGTGTCAGTATTTGATCTGGTGGGGGTGCAAGCATCACTGGTGCTTTCTTTGAGGTCTCAGCACTGTCATCCTAAGAGATCAAGAATGTGGCTTCTGCATCAATCAGGTGTTTCTCTGAAGATGTCATGTAGAGTCTGGCTGTTTCTGCAAGACATAAGGGAGCGAAGGCATCATGGCTAGTGGTCAGAAGTGGTGTACAATGAATGACAGAGTGATTGCCTGGTTAATTTTGAGAGTAGCAGTGACATACAGTGTGATACTTGTTTGTTGGGACGTAGATATCTCTGCATCCCACAGTAGCAGTCCCAGACTTCTACAAGGCCAAGGATTCTTTCCTCACAGGGTCTAAGGAGCCCAATGTCGGGCATCCCATCCCAACTTAGAGTCATAGCATCCTAGAGATGTACAGCATGGAAACAGACCCTTCGGTCCAACCCATCCACGCCGACCAGATATCCCAACCCAATCTAGTCCCACCTGCCAGTGCCCGGCCCATATCCCTACGAACCCTTCCTATTCATATACCCATCCAAATGCTTCTTAAATGTTGCAATTGTACCAGCCTCCACCACATCCTCTGGCAGCTCATTCCATACACGTACCACCCTCTGCGTGAAAACGTTGCCCCTTTTATATCTTTCCCCACTCACCCTAAACCTATACCCTCTAGTTCTGGACTCCCTAACCCCAGGGAAAAGACTTTGTCTATTTATCCTATCCATGCCCCCTCATAATTTTGTAAACATCTATAAGGTAACCCCTCAGCCTCCGAAGCTCCAGGGAAAACAGCCCCAGCCTGTTCAGCCTCTCCCTGTAGCCCAGATCCTCCAACTCTGGCAACATCCTTGTAAATCTTTTCTGAACCCTTTCAAGTTTCACAACATCTTTCCGATAGGAAGGAGACCAGAATTGCACGCAATATTCCAACAGTGGCCTAACCAATGTCCTGTACAGCCGCAACATGACCTCCCAACTCCTGTACTCAATACTCTGACCAATAAACTTGTACAGCCTTGCTGTGTGCTCTTATGGATATCTCCTCCCAAAAAGACAGAAAGGTGAGGAGAGGAAGGGGTATGAGAGATAACATTGGATGGCATGGCTGTGGGGAAAAGTAGTGAGGAAGCAGTGCAGAGGGCATGCACAGCTTGCAGTACAGGAGACTGGGAAAGAGGAAGGAAAGTGAGTGAGGGAAGATGCTGCATATGTTACACCTCACTGTGATAGCATGCTGGGAATCAAGCCCAACTATTGCTGGAGGCTTTACAAAGTTAAAGATTCTTAAAAGTACATAGAAGTCCCCAATTTATTCATCTTTTAGATTAGGTGTTGACAGGAAGCAGGAACTAGGTTTTTGTACTTAACCAGAATTTCTATTCATTATAAATATTCAAAAAGGAAGCAAGGGATAAACCAGGAAACTACAGACTGGTTTTCTAAGAGGTGACCAGATGTGTAGATAAGGACAATGCTTTTGATGTAGCCTATTTAGATTTCAGCAAGGCTTTTGATAAGGTCCCACATGGAAGACTGAAAGCAAATGTATGTCACTCCCTTCATCTGGTGGCAGTGTCGTTGAGGCAGCTACCTCTGTTATGTCCTTCTCTTATTCAGAAGACTTGTTAGTGTTTGACGGAGAGGGTGAATCCACAGGGTCAGGCAGCCTTTCCAAATGTTCTTAGGGGCAGGACGTATTTTGCTCATGCACCATTTGAGGATTCACAGCTTTCATATGGTCCACATGCTTATTCAGGACTGTCACACCCATGCAAACCTTTTACATCACTGGTCCTGAGCTCATGTCGACCATGCCTCTTACCCATGCAGGGCCATTTCCAGGATCCTGACACCAAATTTGGTCCCTTCATCTAACTGTCTTTCTCACTTAGTGGAGTCTTGTGTCTAGTATTGGCATCACTGATGCTGTTACATTTCTGGCTGGTAAATGATGGCCCATAATCTATGGCTAACACTTCCAGGGCTCCATGTGTTGAAACGATGTGCGCAGTTTTTCTCTTGTCATCCTAGTGTTTGAAAGAATGGATGCTATGGACATCCAATGACTTTAAGTGGGCATCTACAATGCCTAAAAATATTGAACCCATGAAAGGATCAGCGCAGGTGACATGCAACTGAGTCTAAGATTTATCTGGGGGAGCTGCTGGAGGTAAGTTTTGACCTTTATTGATAATCTGGGCACAGCACCACCAATGCACTTAGTTCTGCATCCAAGCCTGGCCACCAGACATAACATCTTACCAACATCTTCATTTTAGAAATCCCTGGATGGCCACAGTGGAGTTCAGCCAGTGTTTGCCTGTGATTTTGCTCAGGACAATCACTCTTGTTCCCTGTAACAATATGCTATCCACAACCCTGAGCTGGTCTCTCTGGGTCCAAAAAGTTGTGACGGCCCTCTGAATTCTCCCATTAATACCAGTTATTTTAGTTTTGAAAGGAATGGATCTTTCTGCGTTCAAAGTCTGCTGTAACTGGGAGCATGCTATATCATTACAAACTCTTTCACTGGGGGCACCACCAGTGGTGTATCTGCTACTCAGCCTCTCCAATGATATTCCAACTTGTAATTATATGCAGTTAGTATTAGAGTCAACTGCTGAATGTAGCCTGAAGCTATGGAAAGCACTGCCTTGTCCTTTTTAAGCAGGCCAAGTAGGGGTTTGTGGTCCATGATTATCACAAATTTTCATCCATAAAGTTATTGGTGAAACGTCCTGACTCCAAATATAACCGCCAATCCTTCCTTCTCTATCTGGGCATATTTACACTCTACATTAACTAATGTTCTGGATGCACACGCTATTGGACTTTGCTCTCCATTGGGCTACCTATGAGTCAATACCACCCCAGTGCCATTGAGGGAGTTATCTCATATCAATACCAGATCTTCCTTGGGATCATAATGTGCCAACATCTTAGAGAAAGATTGTTGTTTCTTTACGTCATTGAAAGCTACGGCTTGATTATGCAACCATTTCCAATGTTGACTTTTTTTTAGGAGTTGATGCCAGGATGGATGCCACGTTTTGTATAATAATTTACTAACCCAAAAAATGACCTAAGCTCCTGGACGGATAAGGCAGCTAGGGCACCTTTGATTGCTCTCATTTTATCTTCCAACAGGTGTAATCCAGTCTTGTTGACTCTGTAGCCCAAGTAAGTCACACACATTTTTCCCCTCATTAGATGTCCACCTGCCTTGGAAAATGCCTTAGGACTATATTCAAGTTCTCTAAATGTTCCTTATTAGCTTTCCCTATTATTAGGACATCAACTGGGTAAACGGCAATCTGGGGTAGATCTTTCAAAATGTTCTTCATTGTCTACTAAAGATTTGTACAGCTGATGATACCCCAGATTTCTGTCTTGTATGTTGGTACAAACCATTATGGGTATTAATTGGAGCATCCTTCTGGGAATCCTGGTCTCAACATAATTGCAAGTAAGCATGGCTGATATCCTACTTCGTGAAGGACAGCCCACCCCCCAGATTTGTATATAAATCCTCTATCTGAGGGATTGGGTATTTATCAAGCTGTGAAAAGTGCTTTACCATATGTTTAAAGTCTCCACTGAGATGAACTGACCCATTGAACGTCAAAATTGGTGCAACCACTGCTGCACATTCTATATATTGGACTAGTTTGATGGTTCCTTCACTTTCCAGCCTTCTGATTTCTGCCTCTATGTTTGCCATGAGACAAAACGCAGTGGGCAAGCCTTGCAGAATCGTGGAATTGTTTCCTGGTCAACATGGAAGGTGACCTTGGCTTCTCTGATAGTATCTAGACATTCCTGGAAGACTTCCAGATATCTAATTAGGACTTTACTCAGGCAGCCATTTTCTATTTGAAAAATCCAGGTGAATCTCTTGCAAATAATTTTGACCCACCTAAACCAAGCCAAGCCTTGGCCAAACAGTTAAATTTTTCTTCAGTATCCTTTCAACACTTCCTGACTTGACCAGCTCAGTCAGTGGTGGTGCTACCAAGTCACTCTTGGTAATGGACATTGAGTTCCCACCCCCAGATTATATTCCATGCCCTAGCTTCCCATGCTGAGAATTCTGAGGATAACACCCTCCAGATTGTATACTGCTGTACTGTTACCTCTGCTGGTTTTGTCCTACAATGGGATGGGACATACCCAGAAATGATGTTGATGGTGTCTGGGACAATGCCCTGGATGTTAGTAAGGAGGACTGTGCAGGGACAGTAGGTTTCCAATGTCGTTTCCAGTCGTAGGGTTGCCAATGTTGTTTCCAGTCTCTAGGTTGATGCAACTCAGTCCATCCAACTTCATTTCATTCAGGGCAGTTGAGTCATTTTTCTGGTTCTGAAGTCATTTTTATGCTAGAGCAGGCAAAGACAATAGATTTCTTCCCCAAAGGACATTAGTGATCCAGATGGATTTTTATGGTAATGGTTACATTATCACAATTAGACGAGTCTTAATTCCAGATTTCATTAAATTCACATTTCAACATTTGCCATGGTATGATTTGACTTCGTCCCCAAAGGTTTAGCCATTAGTGACATTACCACCACACCATAGCCTCCCCTGATGCAAGAAGTTTAATTACCATGCACAAATGGTCATGGCCAGTGAATGCTTCTTAAAATGTCGCATTCGACTAATTGCACCACTCACTATAGCCACTTCTCAATTCATCAGATTCCCCAATACTCACCCACCAACAATCTGTATATCAATCACAGCTCATAACTAACTTCCATAAACTTTGTCAAATCTCAAACACTTAGGTCTGAGGTTTGCAACAAGGTTATCGTCCACAATTGGAACACAATGCTCCAACTGTTCAACTAGGCCAGCAACACCAGCCAAACATATTGCACAACAGTTATTGAAACTACTTGCTATAATCAGAAAGTAGTGCCCAACCTGAAGCAACAAGAACCAGCTGAAGAGTTAGAAAGCAAGTTGTACTCCCCAGGGAAGAGATGGTGCTGGGCATTATTGAAAGGGTCATTGCTGAAGCCACCATATTTTCAAACCAAATCCTTTTGCTCACATCCTATTTCTCAATTATCCCTAGCCTGCTTCTGACTGAAAAGCTCAAGATGTGGAGATGCTGGTGTTGGACTGGGATGGGGCATAGTAAAAATCATACAACACCAGGTTATAGTCCAACAGGTTTATTTGGAAGTACTAGCTTTCGGAGCACTGTTCCTTTGTCAGGTAGATAGTCTTTTTTTTGTTAGTGGGACAGGATCATAGGATACAGAATTTATAGTAAAAGATCAAAGCGTCATACAACTGATGCAAATAATTGAAAAAACCTAGATTGCTGTTGAGTCTTCAATCCTTAGAATGGGGATGCAAGTTTCAGGTGATTAAAATGTAAACCCCAGAATTTCTTTCAAGTCACAGTCCTGAGATAACTTTATATAAAAAAAAGGGTGACACCTCAGCTCAGACAATATATTAAAAGTGGAGGTTGAATCTGTCTATATCCCAACCTTGAGTTCAGACTGATTCTATTTCCAAAGTAAGAATTTATAAAATGTCACATGGACTGACTGCTTAAAGATTGTGTGCTTTTTGAAAAAAATTGAATGTATTTGCAAATCAAATTCACCCCATAGACTTGTACAACTGCATGTGTGTGTGAGAGTGAGTGATATAGAGTATGTGTGAGTGTGTATATATGTATGTGTGTGTGCATGCTTGATAGAGTGTGTACCCGAGCGTGATGGAGTATATGCCTGAGTGGGTGTGTGTGTACGTGTGTCTGACGGTCTGTGTGAAAGTGTGAGTGTGATTGTGTGTAAGTGTCTGTGTGTGTGTATGCCTGCTTGTGTGTGAGTGTGTATAGTGGAGTGGGTCACCTGTAATGTGACATAAACCCAAGATCCAAATTGAGGCCATCCTCATGGCTACCGAACTTGGCTATCAGCCTCTGCTTGGCAACTCTACTTTATTGCATATCCCAAAGCCCACCTTGGAGGATGGTTACCCCAAAGATCTGAAGCTGAAACCGCTGAAGTGTTCCTCAACTGGGAGGGAAGATCTCTCTCTATCTGGCAATTGTCCATTCATTCACCTTGGAGAATGATCACCTGAAGTTCCGAAGCCAAATGTCCTGGACCGCTGAAGTGTTCCCCAACTGGGAGGGACTATCCCTATGTGGCAATGGTCCATTCATCCATTGTTGTAGCATCTACTTGGTTTTGCCAATATACCATACCTTGCCTACAGCATGTGAGATAGACAATGTTGGCCAAAGTTGCATGAGTACCTGACCCACACATGGTGAGTGGTGTCCCCGCGTGTCATGCAGTATCCATGACGAGACTCTTGACACGTCTTGTAGTGGTTGACATGACATGGTTGTCTGGTGTTGTGGTCGATGTTATTCTGAAGGCTGGGTAGTTTGTTGCAAATAATGATCTGTTTAAGGTTTGGCGGTTGTTTAATGGCAAGAAGTGGAGGCATGGGGAAGATCTTAGACGAGGTGCTCATCCTCATCGATAATGTGTTGCAAGTTGCAAAGAACATGGCATAGTTTTTCCACTCCCAGGAAGTCCTGGATGATGAAGGTACCCCTTCAATCGTATCCTGTGCCTGTCTCCTGAGGAGGTCATTACGGTTTCTTGCTGTGAAACGTCAGAATTGGCAATTGATGATTTGAGCATCATTTCCTGCTCTTATGAGAGCGTTCTTCAGCACTTGCAGGTGTCTGTCATGTTCCTCCTCATCTGAACAAATCCTGCGTATAAGTACTGCTTGTCCGTAGGGGTTGGCTGTTTTGATATTTTCTGGGTGGAAACTAGAGAAGTGCAGCATTGTGTGGTTATCTATGGGCTTATGTTAGACTGAGGTGCCTGTCCTTGATGGAGATGCGTGTGTCTGAGAACAAGACGATTCTAAAGAATAGTCCATGATAAGTCTGCTGGTAGGATGAAACTTGTTGATATCACTGTGCAGTTGTTTTAGTGACACCTCGCCATGGGTCCAGGGGAGGAAAATGATGTCAGTGTATCTAGTTTATAATGTTGGTCAGAGGTCCTGTTTAGCAAAGAAATCTTGTTCAAACTTGTGCTTGAAAATGTTGGCATGTTGGCATGCAAATTTGGTCTCCATGGCTTTTCCATATGTCTGGATGAAGAACTGGTGGTCAAAGGTGAAGACGTTGTGGTCGAGGATGAAGTGGATGAATTGTAGGATGGTGCCTGGAGATTAGCGGTTGTTGGATTGAGTACTGAGGCTGTTGCAGTGATACTGTCGTCATGAGGGAATGCTGGTGTAGAGTACCGAAACGTCCATTGTGACGAGGAATGTTCTTGGTTCAACTAGTCTGTGGGTGTTGATTTTCTGTAAGAAATAGGTGATATTGCAACAGAAGCTGGGGGTCCCCTGTATAATGGGTTTCAAGATGCCCTCAATATAGCTAGAGAGGTTCTCGCATGGGGTCCCATTGTCTAATATGATGGGTCATCCAAGTGTGTTGGCTTTGTGTATCTTCGGAAGGCAGTAGAAGTCCCCTACGTGAGAAGTATGTGGAATGTAAGTGTGTATGGTACTCTGAAGGACTGAATCAAAAAAACAATCAATCTGTTTAGTACACGAGTGTGTTCTTTGGTCGGATCAGCCAGTAGTTGCCTGTAGTGTTCGTGATTGTTCAGTTGTCGTCGGTACACTTCCTTACTATAGTCTGTTCTATTCTGAATGACAATGGCACCTCCTTTGTCTGCTGGTGTGATTACAATGTTGCAATTGGTCTTGAGAGCATGCATTGCCTTTGTGAGTGCGGCTGATGAATCTGGCAGTTGCACATTTCCTGACTGTTTGAGCATTCATGTCAAGCCCAGGGCAGTGACCCTCCAGAGGGGTCCAACTCGACTCCTCCTTTGGTCGATCTTCTATGCATCTCTCTGATGACTGTTCCAGTCATCGGTTGTCTCATAGGGTTTGCTGTTGACATCTTGAAAGTATTGCCAGAGTCTCATTGATTTGATGAATTCATCTGTGTCTGCCACAAGACCATTGATGTCCACTTTGATGGTGGGGCAGAAATTGAGCCCTTGGCTGAGAACTTCAATCTCTTCCAGTTGAAGGGCATGGCCCAATAAGTTGACGGTCGATTTCCCCTTGGTGGTACTGTTTTCAACTCTGGTGCCAGGTGAGGCTTGGCTATGCTAATGGTGATGCCAAGTTTCTCCAGTTTTTTGTTCTTGGTGTGCATGTAGATGGTGTAGTTCGGTTGCCTCATCTGCTTGGCAGTGTCTCGTAACTGTACTGCTGCAGTTACCTGACAAAGGAGTAGGCTCCGAAAGCTTATACTTCCAAATAAATCTGTTGGTCCATAACCTGGTGTGGTGTGACTTTAAACTTTAAAAGCTCAAGATAGTTTAAGCTCTAAGCTCTTGATTTCACTGCCCCACTCATTCCTCACTTTCACTTCAGATATCCAAGACCTTAATCTGCCCAGACACAGCAGACCAAGAAGACCACAGTGAAGAAAACACATTGTCACTTGATTTCACACTCACAGCTTCCAGCCAGATATTGATATTGTATATATTTTAGAGGATAGAAGAGGTTTAGGATCAGTATGTGATGATACATGGACAAAAGTGCACTGAGGTCACAGCAGGCAACAAGGATAATCTTTATGCCAATTTATTAGAAGGCTTGCATAGGAGTCATATGACAAAGGACTCAGATATACCTTAAATAGCCTTGGCGACAGAAGAAAAATGGAGTCTAACACTAAGATGCTAGGTGATTTGGGTTATGTGCCAGAAAGCTGGCTTTCATCGTAAGGATCATGGCAAGGTTCAGCATCAACTTGACACAGTGCATTATGTAGACCATGGACCCATCCTTTCCAGCATGGAACTAACAGCCAACTTATAAAATAAAAGCAAAATAACGAGGATGCTGAAAGTCTAAAATGAAAAGAGAAAACTCAGCACATCTGACAGCATCTCTGGAGAGCGAAACAGAGCTAACATTTGAGTCTGATATGAGTTCTTCAGAACTGAAAGGAGCTAGAAAATGATGTTTTCTATGCTGTTGACAAAGAGGGAGCAGGAGTGAGTGGAACAGTTTGTGAGGGTGCTCAAATCAATAGTCAAAGCTAATGGCATTAATGTGTGAAAAGGAGAAAATGGATCTGCTCTGCTGAGAGAAAAGCCACCAAGACACAAACAAGGCATGGGGTTGTTGGGGGACACAGGTTGTATTTAAGATGGAGGACAGAGGTAATGCTCTGAATTTGTTGAACTCAATGTTGTGTCCTGAAAGCAGTATTTGTCTAAACAGAACATGACGTACTGTTCCTCCAGCTTGTATTGAGCTTAGTTGGAACACTGTAGCAGCCCAAGAACAAAAATATTAGCATGGGAGCAAGATAGTTTATAGCATGGCAAGCAACTGAAAGATCAGAGTCACTCTTACCAGATAGAGCAGAGGTGCTCGATAAATCGGTCATCCAGTCCGTATTTGCCAATGTAAAGGAGACCACATTGTGCCTATCAAATACAGTAGACTAAATTGAAAGATGGCAAAAGTGAGTACTGCAGATGCAGGAGATCAGAGTCAAGAGTGTGGTGCTGGAAAAGCACAGCATTTCATGCAGCATCCATGGAGCAGGAAAATTGACATTTCGGGCAAAAGCCCTTCACAGGTAAATTGCTGCTTCACTGGAAAGGATTGTTTGGGCCTTTGGACATTGAGGAGGGAGGAAGAGATGAAAGGGCATTTGTCACAGTGAGACATTTTCTCCTTAGTTAATGCTCTGTAATTTCAAAGGTGAAAAGATATATCTTTATATTAATGGCTTCCATTTAACTGAAGCGTCTTTCAGCCAATCCATGTCCAAAAACCTATTTTGAAAACTTAGATCACATTTTACAGCTCTGGCAAATCTCACCACAGCAACTGAGACAATTCACAACATTCTAAAGCAATCTGCAATATTATAAATTAAGCACCCTGCAACATCTAAAATATGAAACCAATTCTTTCAAAAGTACAATGTTAATGAATCTTTGAAGCTTTTCTAGCCGATGCCAAAAACCAGTTTGTTTTCTTGAGACATACCCTATGTGCCAAGTTTAGTTGAAATCTGTCAATTAGCTTTTGAGATATAGAAGTTTTCTGATCACTCAGTTCAGTGATGTTATTACACAACTCTGGAGTAGGTGGTAATTGAACCTGGACCTCTTGGTTGAGGGGTAGGGACATTTCCACTACATCACAAGAACCCTAGCATTTTAAATATAATGTTTGTAGACTAACAAGGACAGAAATAGTAACTAGATTACTCATTGCAACAGCCAGAAAAAATCACCTAGCAATTAACCTGTGGATGATCAATCCTTACAAATGAGTTATTTTGGGACAGGTGACAATGTGTTTTTATTTGGCTCTCTTGTAGTGCAGTGGTCGTATCCCTACCCCTGGACTGGAAGGCCCAGGTTCAAGTCCCACTGTTTCAGAGGTGTGTAAGAACATCTCTGACCAGGTTGGTTAGAAAAATGGGTTAAAAGAAATTAGATGATCATACCTTTAAACTGTGAAAATGCTAATTCGTGCTACTTAACATCATCCTCAGCTATGCAAAGCTAAGTGTAAGCATAGAGCTCCAGAATGACAGTGCTGGTGTCAAAAAAGTGTTGAATGCTGATTGGCATCATATTCTGACTGCTCTACATACTTAGTTTCATTCAGGAGGAAGCCATTCAGCCCATCATGCCTGTGCCAGAACTTTGTAAGGGCTATTTGATTAATCCCATTTACCATTGCTTCTTACCCACTGGCTAGCATTTTGTTCCTTTTCAACTGTACACTCAGTTGCTTTTCAGAAGTTAGTAATGGCTTTACTTCCACCACCACAACAGATCATTACAATAATCACAATAGTTCCCAAAATTGAACAGTTTAATATTTCTAGCAGAAGTTGGCTGCATCCATGCAGCTAATGCCATTTTCAAAACTCAAACTGATCAAAATCCCCTTGCATGCCCTATTCCCTCCTTGATTTTTTTTATACAGAATAATCTTCTGTAATATGTGACTAGCAAGTGTAAGAATATGCTGTCTCAGAAAGGGATGCTGAAGTTGTAAATATTTGAGAAGAAATGCAGGAATATTTAAGGAAACTAGGTGGTGAATAGCTGAAGGATGCAGAATAGTTTAAAGGAAGTCCTCAATATTTGTGGGATGGAAATAATAACCAATCTCTTTGAAGCAGCTCAGGAGATGAACAATGTCATAGTAGAAAAGGTCATTATTCTTGAGTAATGTCCAAGGGATTTTTAAATCCTTTTTGCTGAATATAGGAATAAGACAGAGAATTGAAAACTGTTTCTGCACTCTTTTTCAGTGCATCAGGATTTTTGAGAATTCTAAGAATTCCTGCTCCTGAAAATGAGGTCAGAAAATGAGTTGTGTTGCAGATGAAGAAAGAGAGATGATTTGCCCCTTTTTTTTCTGACCTCCTGAGAATCCACAGAAAGATGTGTGTTCAGTGTGAGTGTTTTACCTCTTTAGTATGTTGTAATTTTCAGTAATTAACTAAAAATGGCTTTTAGATAC
Organism: Chiloscyllium plagiosum; assembly: GCF_004010195.1. Taxonomy (NCBI): domain Eukaryota; kingdom Metazoa; phylum Chordata; class Chondrichthyes; order Orectolobiformes; family Hemiscylliidae; genus Chiloscyllium; species Chiloscyllium plagiosum. The sequence goes on from NC_057714.1 coordinate 79,355,652, forward strand.
GTTTAAGTCAAAATAAATTACAAACTTTTCTTGATGCAGCACTCTAAAATATAAAGACAGTAAAGCACAAAGATACGCAAACAAACAAAGATTGTTTCTAGAAAACAGAATATGCAGAGTACAGGAAACAAATCACATTCAGATTGAAACATGAACAGAAATTGCCGAAGAAACTCAACAGGTCTGGCAGCATCTATGGAAAGAATGCAGGAGTCAATGTTTTGGATTCTTCAACAGAAGCAATTTCTCTGGCAATTTCTTTTTTGTTTCGGATTTCCAGCACCCACAGTTTTTTTTTAATTACATTCCAGTTGAGGTCTTTAAGGTGTACACAGTGCAAACCTGAATGAGTCCCCTTTCATGATTTTTTAGAAAGTAATTAGTTGAAAATCTCAGCATGGCCGGGTTTCAGAAGAGTTGAAATGAAAAGTGAAATTGAACTAGTACCCCTCATACTTCCTGAGTTGATAGGTTGTTAGACAGAGTTCTGTTCTTTTAGCTTGAGTAATTGTTACATTTGTCCTGTTGGTTTCCAGATTGCTGGTTTCCTCTGATTCTAGAGGTAATAAGATTCATTGTACAAAAACAATTTTAGTTTTATGATAAATTCTTCTAAATCCAGAAGTTAGAATCCATTGCTGTGCAACAGGGAAATGAATAGTTTATTCGCATCAGTTTTAATAAACTAGTTTCTGCACTGTACAAGTTATAAACACAGATAAAAACAGATATATGAACTCATAGATGTTTTTGTCTTGGTTTATCTACTCAAATGAGGAGTCTCATCCTTTGGTGTCCATCTTGGGTGAAGATTAATTGTCTATGTGCCATGTTAGTTCTTTTATCTTAAAAATGTGTCCATCCAGTCAATATGATGCGAGTGTGACCATTATAATATGCACAGGTCAAAATAGTCATTCAAATGAAGTGGGTGCTCATTTGTCCGAAAACTAACTTCTTTTTTAGAGAAATATTGTGCTGACGATCAACTGAAAGATTTTTGTCCCCATTACCAGCCCAGGACTAAAACTCAGACTATTAGAATATTTGCTGTAACGTTTTCAAAATTTTAATGATATACACTAGAATAGGATGTCTTCTAATACTTAAGTGATCATGGAATGATTTTATTTATAGAAGGAGGCCATTTGCCTGTAGTGTCTGTGCCTGATCTCTGCAAGGGTAGTTAAGCTAGTCCTTGTTTGCCAATGGTTCTACTTATCTTCCCTTCTCTCTTTTGAAAGCCAAAATTCATTCTGCTTCACAACACTCCCAGGCATTCCATATCATAAACACTCTCTGCATAAGAACATTTCTTGTATTGCAATTGCTTCCTTTGAAAACAACTTAAATTAGTGATTTCTATTTCTCAATTATTTCCACCTGGTCTGTCCAGGTCTCTCATGAGTTTGAACATCTCTACCAAATCTCCTCTCAACTTTTTCTGAGGAGAATAGCCCCAGCTTCTCCAATCTATGAATGCAACTCATGTTTCACAACCCTGGACCTATTCTCAGAAACCTCTAATGCTGTCAGATTCTTTATAAGGTGTAATGCCAAAACTAGATACAATACACCAACTGAGGTTGAATTCAGGTTTATCAATACTTCCTTGCTTTGTGCTCTATGTCTCAATTTCACAGAATCCCTACAGTGTTGAAAAATACCATTAGGCCCATTGAATCTGCACTGACCCTCTGAAGAGCATCCCACTGCCCCCCCCAACCCTGTCCCCATTACCCTGCATTTTCATCGCCCAATCCACCTAACGTGCACTTTTTTGGACAGTGAGAAGAAACCAAAGCACTCAGCATAAACTCACATTGACCCAGGGAGAATGTGCAGTCCACACAGTCATCCAAGACTGGAGTTGAACAATGGTCCCTGGCGGAGTGATATAGCACTGCTAACCACTGAGCCACTGTGCCGCCAGCTTATTTGTAAAGCTTATGATCCTGGATTCTTTACAACTCTCAGAACTTACCCTTCCATCTTCACTGATTTGTGCACATATATATTCTGGTTCTTCTGCTCATACACCAATTTAGAGCTGTATCTTTTCTTTTTATTGTCTCATGTCATTCTCCCTACCAAAATGAGTCACTTTGCACTTTTCTGCATTAAAACTCATCTGCCACTTGTCCACCCATTTCACCAAGCTGGTTATTTGAAGTTTAGAACTTTAATCCTTATGGTTCCCAAAACATGGATGAGCCCTTGAAATATCATTGCACTCAAGGCCATGCGACAAGTGCTGGAAAATGGGGTTAATGTAGGTAGTTCGGCACAGACATGATGGACCAATAAATTTGGTATTGAATGACTTTTTGATTATACCTCTATAAAACTTCCAAGTTGTATGCTATCTGTAAAATTTTCAAATATATGTCAAAGTTTTGATCATCATATCAAGAATTGCAGGGGTTCTAACACAACTCTAGAAGATCCCCAATATCTGCCTTTCTCCAGTCTGAAAAATGAATGGTCACTATGCCTCTCTGTTTCCTGCTACTCGGTCAATTTTGAGTCGGTATGCCCACTATCCCTTTAATTTCATGACCTGTAACCTTTCACACAAGTCTGTGCAGCATTTTATTGAATGTCCTTTGAAGGTACACATAGAAGACGTCCTACTTTCATCTAATTCCCTATTACCTCAGGACAAAACTCAAGTAAGTTCGTTAAACATGATTTACCCTGAGCCAATCTATACTGACATTCCTTCCTTAAATTGCATTTGGCCAATTGTTTAATTGTTTGCCTTTTGGGCTTCCCTTGAGATTTTCTCAAGGGCTATGTTTTGATTTCTGGGGGCGACTTTTTATTCTAACTAGCTTATTTATTATATGATACAAACAGTACCTTCTCTATTTGTGTTGACATTTGGGGTATTTGGACCAGCACCAATCTTTTTTTGAAAATAACTGATACATAATTATACAGATATAAAAAAGCGTTCTAAGTGCACATTCCACAATCTGCTGAAATCACATCTACCTCGTTTAAATTGCATAGACCCAAACGTTTTAACCAAACATTTATGCCCCATTTTACTGCATCTCAGATCTGAAACCCATATTTAAATTTACACAGTGTAAATTACAGTGGAATTCACTATGCCTTTTTCCAAGTAACTTACACAGCCTTAAATTATACATACCATGTTAATTTGTAAGAAGTTTATTATCTCAGTGATTTTAAATTTTCTTAGAACCTTGCTAGCTGAGTATTTCCTTGTTGACGGGTTTAAACCTATTCAGTCTCCAAAGCAGCTATGATGTGGAGGTGCCAGTGTTGGAGTGGGGTGGACAAAGTTAAAAATTAGACAATGCCAAGTTATAGTTCAACAGTTTTATTTGGAAGTACAAGTTTTCAGAGTGCTGCTTCTTTGTCAGGTAGCTAATGGGGCAGGATCATAGAACACAAAATTTATGGTAGTAGGGATTTTACTATAAATTCTGTGTCCTATGATCCTGCCCCACCAGCTACCTGATGAAGGAGCAGCACTCCGAAAGCTTGTACTTCTGAATAAACCTGTTGGACTATAACTTGGCTCTGTGTGATTTTTAACTATGTCCAATGCAGCTACCCTCTTTCCCCCTTGTAGCCTTCCTCTTTCCCCACACATCTTGCAGCCTGTTTCTTCCTGCACAACATTCTTGCAGCTCCCTGCTTCCTTCCATGCATCTTGCAGTTTCCTTCCCCCACCTCACCCTACAACCTCCTTTTCTCCCATGCCTATCTTGCAAAACATAGACACTAATCTCAGCCTCAGCTAAAGGCCTAGTGACTCCCTCTCTGTTATCACTTACTTTGCTAACTGCCATTGCTCCTTCATTCACAGGCTGTATCTTTCCCAGTTTTGTTGCTAAAGTCAGAAGTCACACGACACCAGGTTATAGTCCAACATGTTTATTTGAAATCACAATCTTTCGGAGTGTAGCCTGACCAAGAGGCTATGCTCCAAAGGTTTGTGATTTCAAATAAATCTGTTGGACTATAACCTGGTGTCATGTGACTTCTGACTTTGTGCACTCCAGTCCAACACCTTCACCTTCAGATCATGACTTTTGTTGCTGATTGGCTCACTAGTGGTCCTTAATCTGTAATCCATCAAATGTCCCAACTACTTCTGCTTTCACTACAGCTTCACCCTTGACATTATATCTACCTCAGTAAAGACAGCTACAAAGCTGTCTTTCATACCTCAGCCATGTCCCCACCTCTATACATAAATCCCTTTCTAGATCTCTGATCAGCCTGATTCCACTTTTTACCACCCTTTTACTATGTATTTGCTTATTGACGTCCTGGATTTCCTTATATGTTAGCTTCTGTCATATTGTCTCTTTGTTTCCTTTTATTTTTTTCAATTTCTTTCTGAACCTTTTTGGTTGAGCCTGATTCTCAGTTATATAATCAACTGACACCTGTCATTTGCACCTTTTTCCTGCTTCATTTTAGTCTATTTCATCATACAAAGAGCTCTGGTTTTATTTGGCCTGCTTTTTCCCCTCATGGGAATGTACCTTGATTATCTTTCTCTAGCTCTTAAATAAAAGTAACACTTTGTTCATTTACAGCGTATACTTTGTTGAAAATGTATTTTATCTTGTCTTTAAATTATATGAATTTATAACCAGTCCATCTTTGACTTGCTTCTAATATCTTCAATTTGTTATTTCACTAACACACTTAATTTGTGTCTGTCCCTCTCCGTTGACTTCTCTATTGATTTTTTTTCCTCAGAATTCCTCTATCAGTGCACCCACTAGAGGTCCACTCTTCAAGTAGCAGCAGGATATTTCATCCCCATCATATTTGTCTTTGAATTTGTGCAGATATGTTGATGCTCCACCTGACTTCATCTAGATACATCAACCTCAATCAATTTTAGAGTTTATAACTTCTCATTCTCTTCTATTATGTCCTCTTTATTGCCCATTCACCACTAGGTTATTAGAATAAGCAGGTTTATGTAAATTAAATTTTCTCCATGTATATGAGCATTTTGGCTGCTGTTCTGAACCCAAGTTTATAATATCTGTTTCTACTTTATTATTTTCTTCCTTTATTTATCTTTTTTGTCTATGCATCCCACATCATACAAAGTTAGAATGAGAAGACCATTTGGCCCATCACCCAATCCATCATTCAACATGATCATGGCTGAACCTCTGTCTCAAGTCCTGCTAGTTCCTGCTTTCTCTCCATATCCCTTGACACCTTTAGCCTCAACAAATCTATTTTTTTCTTCAATATATTCAGTGACTTGGTCTTCACAGCCTTCTGTGGTAGATATTTTCACTGCTTTATGAGTTTAGAAATTTCTCCAATTTTCAGTGACCTACCATGTATCCTGAATTTCTGTTCCTTATTCTGGTCTCCCAAGCCAAGGAAAACATAATCCCTGTGTACAATCTGTCCAGCTCTGTCAACGTTTTATATGTTTCAATGAGGTACTGTCTCATTCTTACAAGCTGCTGGCCCAGTTGACCCAATCTCTCCTCATATTACAAGCCTGCCTTCCCAAGAATCAGTCTGGTGAACCTTTGTTGCACTCCCTTCATGGCAAATGTATCTTTTCTTAGGTAAGAAGATCACAACCGCATACAATGCACTGGATGTGGCCACATCAAGGCCCTGCATAGCTGCAGTAAGATTTCTTTTCTCCTGTATTCAATCTCTCTTGCCTTCCTAACTGCTTCCTGCCCCTGTGCTTGCTTTCAGTAATTGCTGTACAAAGACACTCAGGATCCTTTGTACATTAACATTTCCCAATCTGTCACCATTTAAATAATACTTTGTCATTCTGCTTTTCCTACCAAAGTAGACAACTTCACATTTATCCACATTACACTGTATCTGCCATGCATCTGTCCACTCAGTCAACCAGTCTAAATTATCTTTAAGCCGCTTTACATTTTCCCCACCACTCAGTCCCACCTCGTTTTATGTCATCAGCAAATTTGGAAATACTACAATTGATTCATCCATGTAATGACTAGCAAGAGCCCAAGTACTGATTCCTGTAGTATCTCACTTGTTATTGCTTTACGTTCCAAAAATGACTTTTTTTTATACACAAATGCATAGAAATTTAAGGGACATAGTGTGCTTAATGGAAGAGAATTGAAATCTAAAGTCATAAATCCTGTATTTCCCTGTTTTCTATCTGCTAACTGATTTTCAATCCATGCTAGTATACTATCACGAATGCCATGTGCTTTGATTTTGCAAATTAACCTGTTCTGTGGGAGTTTAAGATTTTCTAAAAATCTAAATACACTACATCATTGGTTCTCCTTCATCTGTTCTAATAGTTACATCCTTAAAAGAGTCCAGAAGGTTTGTCAAACACAACTTCCCTTTCATAAATTTCATTAATTGTATAATACCATTGGCATGTTTTAGATATCTTGTTATCACATTGTTTACAGCAGAGTCCAGCATTTGCACTATTGTTGATATTAGGCTAACAAGTTTGTAATTATCAGATTACTCTTTTTTTAAACAGTGGGATTACATTTGCTACCCTCCAATCTGCAGGGACTATTCCAGAATCAACAGAATTTTGGAAGATAACAGCCACTCAATCCACTGTTACCATAACCATCTCCTTCATTACCCTGACATTTAAATGATCAGGTCTTGGGATTCATCTATTTTCGATTCCATTAATTCCTCCAGCACTGTTTTTTCACTAATCTTCTTTCATTCCTCCTTTTCGATAAACCCTTGCCTCTCTTCTCTTGTTATGCCTTCTTTCATGCCGTGTTCCTCACAGGTGCTCTGGCATCCGAAATCCCTTTCTCAACCGTTGAGTATTCCTTGAACTTCCAACTCCCTTACCACTATTTTAGGCTGGAGTCCTCCTTAGACAAACCTACAGTTTCTCTCTATTACCTTTCTTTATGTTCTCCAAAGAGTCCATCAAGGGAACCATCACTGTCTTTGCATAAGCAGTAACCTCAATACATCCTATTTTTTCAGCAGCCTCTGCTGAGCTATTTTCATAGCTTTCATCCCTCAGCCTCAACAAATTGCCATTCTAGGTATTTTTTAACTGCATCTCAATTCATCATAGAGTCATAGAGATGTACAGCATGGAAACAGACCCGTCGGTCCAGCCCGTCCATGCCGACCAGATATCCCAACCCAATCTAGTCCCACCTGACAGCACCCGGCCCATATCCCTCCAAACCCTTCCTATTCATATACCCATCCAAATGCCTCTTACATGTTGCAATTGTACCAGCCTCCATCACTTCCTCTGGCAGCTCATTCCATACACATACCACCCTCTGCGTGAAAAAGATGCCCCTTAGGTCTCTTTTATATCTTTCCCCTCTCACCCTAAACCTATGCCCTCAAGTTCTGGACTCCCTGACCCCAGGGAAAATACTTTACATATTTACCCAATCCATGCCCCACATAATTTTGTAAACCTCTATAAGGTCACCCCGCAGCCCCATACGCTCCAGGGAAAACAGCCTCAGCCTGTTCAGCCTCTCCATATAGCTCCAATCCTCCAACCCTGGCAACATCCTTGTAAATCTTTTCTGAACCCTTTCAAGTTTCACAACATCTTTCCGATAGGAAAGAGACCAGAATTGCACGCAATATTCCATCAGTGGCCTAACCAATGTCCTGTACAGCCGCAACATGACCTTTCCTCTGAGTTCACTGTTCTCCCATCACCCCTTAATCTCACTATCTTTGCGAACTTCCTAAATTACATCCATGCGCATCTGCCTGACCTTTGCCAGCCATCTCTCACAAGAGCTTATTACTCCCATCGCATCAATTACACTTCAGGCCATCACTATTTCAGATTACTTAGTTACAATACTGTCCACCCGTACATCAGTCCCCTTTCTAGCCCAAAATTTTGCCCTAAATTCCATACAGTTGTGCTGTCATTTGTTACAGCATTTCTACAGCTACTGATTTGCTCGTCTCCACCTATATTACCTTAGTTATAATTAAAACTTTTCCTGTCTTTCACCCAGAATATTCCCACTTGTTATGGCTTCCATCCCTATCCTCTTAAGTCCGAGGGACTCAGAGTGGGACAGATATGGCGAGCAGCTGTTTTAGCCATTCAGTGACAGGTCTGGCAGAACCACTTCCAGTTTAAAGCAAATTTTTCTCTTATCTGTGAAAATTATTTACTATTTTAGGATCATTCTGCAATGCAAAAGTAACCCTGACTTCATTTGTTTATGGTAGCCTTGATGTGGAGGTGCCAGTGTTGGACTGGGGTGGACAAAGTTAAAAATCACACACCACCAGATTATCACCCAACAGGTTTATTTGAAAGTTTTAAGACCATGATACAGTAAGACATAGGAGTGGAAGTAAGACCATTCGGCCATTGATTCCACTTTACTATTCAATCATGGCTGATGGGCATTTCAATGCCATTTACCCGCACTCTCCCTGTATCCCTTAATTCCTTGCGAGATTAAGAATTTATCAATCTCTGTCTTGAAGACATTTAATGTCCTGCCCTCCACTGCGTTCCATGGCAATGAATTCTACAGGCCCACCACTCTCTGGCTAAAGAAATATCTCCTCATTTCTGTTTTAAATTGACTCCCTCCAATTCTAAGGCTGTGCCCACAGGTCCTAGTATCCCAGTCCAATGGAAACAAATTCCCAGCATCCATCCTTTCTAAGCCATGCATTATCTTGTAAGTTTCTATTAGATCTTCCCTCAACCTTCTAAACTCAAGTGAATACAATCCTAGGATCCTCTGCCTTTCACCGTATGTTAGGCCTACAATTCCAGGGATCATCTGTGTGACTCTCCGCTGGACACGCTCCAGTGCCAGTATGTCCTTCCTGAGGTATGGGGCCCAAACTGGACACAGTATTCTAAATGGAGCCTAAACAGAGCTTTATAACGTCTCAGTAGCACATCGCTGCTTTTACATTCCAACCCTCTTGAGATAAATGACAACATTACATTTGCTTTCTTAACGGACTCAACCTGCAAGTTAACCTTTAGAGAATCCTGGACTAGTACTTCCAGATTCCTTTGTACTTTGGTTTTAGGAATTTTCTCACCGTTTAGAAAATAGTCCATCCCTGTATTCTTTTTCCCGAAGTGCAAGACCTTGCCTTTGCCCACATTGAATTTCTTGGACCACTCTCCTAAACTGTCTAAATCTTTCTGCAGCCTCCCCACCTCCTCAGAACTACCTGCCTGTCCACCTAACTTCGTGTCATAAGTGAATTTCACCAGAATGCCCAAGTCCCTTCATCCAGATCATAAATATATAAAGTGAACAGCTGCGGCCCCAACACTGAACCCTGCAGGACACCACTTGTCACTAGCTGCCATTCCGAAAAAGAACCCTTTATCCCAACTCTCTGCCTTCTGTCAGACAGCAATCCGCAATCCATGCCAGTAGCTCACCTCAAACACCGTGGGCCCTCACCTTACTCAACAGCCTCCCGCGAGCCACCTTATCAAGAGCCTTTTGGAAGTGTAAGTTGATAACATCTACTTGTTACCTCTTCAAAGAATTCTAACGGGTTTGTCAGGCACGGCCTCGCCTTACTAAATCCATGCTGACTTGTTCTAGTCTGACCCTGCACTTCCAACAATTTAGAAATCTCATTCTTAACGATGGAATCTAGAATTTTACCTACAACCGAGGTTAGGCTAATCGGCCTATAATTTTCCATCTTTTGTCTTGGTCCTTTCTTGAACAAGGGGGTTACAGCAACGATTTTCCAATCATCTGGGACTTTGCCTGACTCCAGTGATTTTTGAAAGATTACCACCGATGCCTCCATTATTTCTTCAGCCACCTGCCTCAGAACTCTAGGATGTAGCCCAATGGGGCCAGAAGATTTATCAAATTTTAGACCTTTTAGCTTTTCTAGCACTTTCTCTTTTATAATGGCTACCATACTCAACTCTGCCCCTTGACTGTCCTTAATTGTTGGGATATTCATGTCTTCCACTGTGAAGACTGACACAAAATATTTTTTAAGTTCTTCAGCTACTTCCTTATCTCCCATCACTAGCCTTCCTGCATCAAGTTGGAGTGGCCCAATTTCTACTTTTGCCTCTAATTTGTTTCTTATATATTGAAAGAAACTTTTACTATCATTTCTAATATTACTGGCTAGCCTACCTTCATATTTGATCCTCTCCTTCCTTATTTCTCTCTTTGTTATCCTCTGTTTGTTTTTTGTAGTCTTCCCAATCTTCTGAATTCCCAGTGCTCTTAGCCACTTTATAGGTTTTCTCTTTTTCTATGATACATTTCCTGACTTGCTTTGTTAGCCATGGCTGTCTAATCCCCCCAGATAATCTTTCTTTTCTTTGGGATGAACCTCTGTACTGTGTCCTCAATTACACCCAGAAACTCCCTGCCATTGTTGCTCTCCTGTCGTCTTTGTCAGGTAGTTAGTTGGACAGGACACAGAATTTCTTATAAAAGATTAAAGTGTCATACATTTGATGCAATGTACTGAACAAACCTAGATTGCTGTTAAGTCTTTAATCACTTCGAATGGGGTTGCAGATTTCGAATGATTAATATGTAAATCACAGAACTTCTCTCAAGACCCAGTCCTGAGATAACTTAACATCCTATCATAGAGTCATAAAGATGTACAGCATGGAAACAGACCCTTCGGTCCAACCCATCCATGCCAACCAGGTATCCCAACCAAATCTAGTCCCACCTGCCAGCACCTAGCCCATATCCATCCAAACCCTTCCTATTCATATACCCATCCAAATGCCTCTTAAATGTTGCAATTGTACCAGCCTCCACCACGTTCTCCGGCAGCTCATTCCATACACATACCATTCTGTGTGAAAAAGTTGCCCCGTAGATCTCTTTTATATCTTTCCCCTCTCACCCTAAACCTATGCCCTCTAGTTCTGGACTCCCCGACCCCAGGGAAAATGTTTTGCCTATTTACCTTACCATGCCCCTCATAAATTTGTAAATAAGGTCATCCCTCAGCCTCTGACGCTCCAGGGAGAACAGCCCCAGCCCGATCAACCTCTCTCTATAATTCCAATCCTCCAACGCTGGCAATATCCTTGTAAATCTTTTCTGAACCCTTTCAAGTTTCACAACATCTTTCCGATAGGAAGGAGACCAGAATTGCAAGCAATATTCCAACAGTGGCCTAACCAATGTTCTGTACAGCTGCAACATGACCTCCCAACTCCTGAACTCAATATTCTGACCAATAAAGGAAACACCCTCTTGACTATCCTATCTACCTGTGACTCCACTTTCAAGGACCAATCAACCTGCACTCCAAGGTCTCTTTGTTCAGCAACACTTCCTAGGACCTTACCATTAAGTGTATAAGTCCTGCTAAGATTTGCTTTCCCAAAATGCAGCACCTCACATTTATCTGAATTAAACTCCATCTGCCACTTCTCAGCCAAAAGTGACATCTTATCGATGACAAGGAGCACCTCACCAGATTCTCCCTATGTCTCCATTTCTCACCTTGAAACAACCGCCAAACCTTAAACAGACGACTGTTCACAGCAAACTACCCAGCCTTAAGAACAACATCAACCACAACACCAAGCAGCCCTGTCACATCAACCAATGCAAGACATGTCAGAGTGTCAACATGGATACTACTGTTACACATGGGGACACCACCCACCACACATCCGTCTGGTACTCATGTGACTTGGCCAACGTAGTCTATGTTATACACTATAGGCAAGGATGCCCTGAGGCATGGTATATTGGTAAAACCAAGCAGATGCTATAACAACGGATGAACGAACACCGCACAACAATAGCCAGACACGAATGTTCGCTCCCAGTTGGGGAGCACTTCAGCAGTCAAGGATCTTTGGGTGATCGTCCTTCAAAGTGGACTTTGGGTTATGCAACAATGCAGAGTTGCCAAGTAGAGGCTGATAGCCAAGTTCGGTACCCATGAGGATGGCCTCCACCGGGATCTTGGGTTCATGTCATACCACAGGTGACCCACTACACTATACACTCTCCCACACACAAGCACATATTTACACAGATCCTCTCTCGTACACACCCTCGCTGTGTGTCTCTCTATCTCTCACATACACATCCATATACTCTGTCAGACGCACACTCTCTCACATACACACACACACACTCTCTTCCACTCTCCCATACATACACATTCTGTCTTTCCCTTTCTCTCTAACACACGCACACACAAGCACGCACGCACACACACACACAGTGAATTTGCATTTGCAGATACATTCTATTTTGTTCAAAAAGCACACAATCTGTAAGCAGTCAGTCAATGTGACATTTTATAAATTCCTACTTTAGAAATAGAACCAAGACTCAAGGTTGGGATATAGACAGACTCACATCTTTAATGCATTGTCTGAGCTGAGATGTCACTTTTTTTTATACTGATAGAACCTTAAGTTATCTCGGAGCTGTGACTTGAAAGAAGTTCTGAGATTTACATATTAATCAATCAAAACCTGCACCCCCATTCTAAATGATTAAAGACTTAACAGCAATCTAGGTTTGCTTAATACATCACATCAACTGTATGATACTTTGAGCTTTCACAATAAATTATGTGTCCTATGATCCTGCCCCACTAACTACCTGATGAAGAAGCAGCGCTCCGAAAGCTTGTACTTTCATATAAACCTGTTGAGCCATAACCCTGGTGTTGTGTGGTTTTTAACTTAATTTGCTTAGAGCAAGCTATCTCCCTGGTCTCCTGTACCCTCATCTGCAAAATCAATTTCAAGCAGCTCATGATTTTCTTTGATTGAGATCATCTGCCTTTGCTACTTACAGCCTTTTCACTGGCCCACCAGATTCTTTGAAAGCAGCCCTGCCCTCACACATTTTTGTCCAACCTTTCCTCATGCCACCTTTGAGTTTATCCTGTTATAAAACCCACTTCTTTCTATCTTGACTCTATTCCCATCAAATTTGAAATCCCAATTGTTCCTTGGGGCAAACACCACTGTTAAAATGATAGGATCTGAGTGCTGCGCTATATGTTAGTTCACATAAATCTACTGTAAAGACTAGTTTTGTGTTGAGATAAATATCTTGAAATGTATTTGTTGAATTGCTGTACTATCAGAGACTCACCCATTGTCTGGGTTTTGTGATTACTAATGTTACTGTACATTATATACACATAACTGACTGACTAAATACACTGCATTCACTCCATCACACTGAGAAATTGACTGAAGGCAAGGTAGGTAGCTTTACACCTGACTGTCACATGTTGTAATGTCATATAACCATCTTAAAGGTACACTGTCTGATTATCTTGGATCTATGCAATAACCTGAAGAAGGGCTCATGCCCGAAACGTCGATTCTCCTGCTCTTTGGATGCTGCCTGACCTGCGCTTTTCCAGCAACACATTTTCAGCTCTATGCAATAACACAACACATTCAGCTTCCTTCCTGGTTCCCAAGATAACTGACATTTTTGATGGTTCTCTTTCCTCAGGCGTTGAACTTCTCTCTTTTTAATTTGTCACCATTAGCCCTGTCTTCTCTCTGTCCTTCCAACCTACCACTGCATTTCAAACCACCTTGCCTTACTAAAGTCCTTGAACACAATGCCACATCCTAAATCTGTAACCTTATTTCTTGCAACTCCAAATTTGCATCCCTGGATTCTGCAGCTACCAAGCTGCTATCAAGTGATAAATAGTGCTTTGTGAGACAGACTACTTCTTTTTGTCGTTCTCAATATGTCTGCTGACTATGTCACATTTGGTCATGCTCCTCCTTCAAATGTTTCCACTGGCCTACTTACCTGACAATACTGAAGGAATATTGTCACAGTTCATGAAAAAAGACCACCATCAAGGCGGCATGTTGGCTCAGTGGTTAGCACTGCTGCCTCACAGCACAAGGGTCCCAGATTCGATTCCAGCCTTGAGCAACTGTCTGTGTGGAGTTTGCACATTCTCCCCGTGTCTGCGTGGGTTTCCTCCAGGTGCTGCGGTTTCCTCCCACAGTCCAAAGATGTGCAGATTAGGTGAATTGGCCATGCTAAATTGTCCATAGTACTAGATGCATTAATCAGAGGGAAATGGGCCTGGGTAGGTTACTCTTCGGAGGGTCGGTGTGGACTGGTTGGGGCGAAGGGCCTGTTTCTGCACTGTAAGGAATCTAATCTAATCACCTTCTGATCTCATCTTAGGAATGGATGAAAAGTAAACACCTTGTGAGCAAAGCCTGAGTACCAGTTGTATGAGAAAAATGTACAGTGGCCAGGGGTGGTAGTAGAGCCTAGAACAGCATTCATAACTTTGAACATTTCAAAGTGGAAAACATTTCTACAAAGAGGTCTATCTATTTTTCTAACAGAGGAGGTCAGTTTCAAATATGGGTAATGTTTGAAGCTGGTAGATTGATTTCACCTTTAGATTACTGGTAAGTGCTGTGCTGTGCCATTTTGTCTGGGCAGTTAATTGGGGATTCAAGATGCTTAAATATTTATTTTATGGTTTGATCATGGAAACTTCTGGGGGGTGCAATTTGTAAGCCATCATTATTAGGAAAAAGGATTGTGCAATATTGATCCCATCATCTTTAACAAATGCCCAAATATTTCAATCACATACAGCAAAGGAAGAAGCAGAGGGAAGAAAGAAGAGGAAAAAGTTAAAGAGGAACAACCTCAGTCCAAGATTGAGGAGGAGGAGAGAAATAAACCATGGGAATGTCCTTATGATGTACTTTTTGATGCTTACCTAAGTGAAATTACAAGAAATATTTTACCTCTCCTCAGCATCAGAGAACAAATTGTGGCTCTTGCAACGTACGTATTTTTTCTACGCAATTTTGTGTGTAAACTTACATAAATTTAAAACATCCAAACAGTTAATATTGTTGAGTTGAATTGCTGACTTGTAAAGTTTGTCCAAATCTTCAAATGGTTCTTTCATAGATATATTAATGTAAAGAGATTACAGAAGCCATAATGGTCATCCTCAGAATGTTACAGCTTAAGGGAAATTGAATGGTTATTATTAAAATTATGAAGGGATTTGATAAGAATTTCCACTGGCTGTTGGCTTGTAGCCAGCAAATGCAGATTTAATACAATTAGCAAATGAACCTGAGAAGTTTTTTCTTTAATGCAGTAATTTGTTAGGATCTGGAGGACACGGTCTCAAAGGATGATGTGATGTGGAGGTGCCAGTGTTGCACTGGTTTGGACAAGGTCAGAAATCACATGACACCAGGTTATATCCAAAGAGTTTATTTGAAACTAGCTTTCGGAATACTGCTCCTTCAACAGGTGCTAGTGAGACAGGAAGACTTTAGACACAGAATTTATAAGGAGAAGATCAAAGGGTGATAAAACTCAAGTGAATAAATTGAACACACTTAAGATGGGTCTTAAATCTTTAATTGTTGTGTTATTTGTCAAAGGAAGGTACAGTAAGGTTAAAAGTAACTTTCAAAATAATATTGAGTTTATACTGGAAAAGGAAATGTATACCAACATCAGTGGATAAAGAGCAGTGGGGCATTTTGTTTTCAGTACAGATTCCAGCATCCTCAGTAATTTGCTGCTGCAAAGAGCAGTGTATTATGGACCAGTCCAGACTCCGTCATAACATTTGAAGAAAGAAGCCCAACCCTAATTTTGCCAGTTGTTTTAAGCAGGTATAATGCGAATATTCGAGGAGGGATGCTGTTGGTCAAACCCACTTAATTTTAATCAAGACAGAATTTATTTACAAGATTACCTAATGAAACACAAACAAAAGAGAACAGGATATCTAATAACTTAGTCTATCCAAAAACCCAAAAAATCATCCCAAATTAATTATGCTGTTCCAAATACTTGTAACAATCAGCATAAACTCCCTGTTATGGACTAGGCCAGACCACTCGAAACATTTTTAAGCAGGCAGTCCAGACTGTAACTTTGCTATTTGTTTTGGTAAGTGTACAGTGAAAATTACCCAGACTAAGTAAGCTCGATTGATTACCAGGTTTTAAAACAGCCAAAAATTTATTCACAAAATATGGAATGAAACACAAAGAACAGAATAAAGAATACCGACAGAATTCAGTCTATCCAAACTGAACTTAATTATGCTGTTCCAAATATGCACAACAATCCTAATAAACAAACCCCTGAAACACAGTAAAAATGAAACAGAAGCTTACAGGTTAAAGTTAGAAGGGCAGAAGAGGAAAGAGTTCAGCAGCCTGTTTCCACACAGCTCCTGTTGAACTGATTCAAACAAGACTTCAGCCTTTAGGACAGTCCACTTCCCTTACATTATACATGTCACTCCTAAAACATAAAAGCTTTGATCTAAAGTCTCATCTGTTTACGTATACAGAGGTACGTTGATTATCCGAAATAGATGGGTGGGCACTATTTTGTTCGGATAATTGATTATTTGGTTAATCAATTCAATGCCTCTCCTCGGGGCTCAGAGTTTTCTGCTAAGTCTGCTCCCCGTTCAGGAGACAAAGCAGCAGCACACTGCCACCAACCCATCAACACCGCCCCCCCAATGTCCCCTCGCCCCACGTGCGCCCCTGCCCCTGTCAGCTCCCTCTCCCCCTCCGGGGCAGCCGGAGTGGACACCAACAGTAAGATTGCTGCTGTGTTTATGGGGTAAGTCTCCAAATAGCACGCGCGTACACACACACACACACACAGACACAACATTTTACTGCAACTTTTTGACAAGTTCCATCTCTGCCCTATAAAGGACAATTTTAGAGAGAATATCTTGGGAAGGGAGGTTTAGGGTTCACCCCTATGTGGAGCTCCAGGGAAAGTCTGAGGAGAGAGAGTGGGTAGGAGCTCAGTCATTTGGAGACAGTGCCTGGGCTTCCATCGATGTCCAGGGCTGTTCTCGGCAGCATTTCAAAGAGCCGAGATCATTTTAATCATTGTAAACAAAAGGCGTGATCAGGGTTGAAACAGCTCTTTGATGTAATGTTTCTATTGGGATCTCGAGATCTCGTTCGGATAATTTGATATTTGGATAATTGATATTCAGATAATCAAGGTTCTTCTGTAAACAAAAAGGCATCTCAGTATCCTTTTCATCTCTGTACTAAACCAGTTGAGTCAGAGCTCGATCTGTTTTATGACCCATCTAGAAAAAAACCAAGGACACAGTATCCTTGAGAAAAGGGACAGCTTTAGAAAAAAAGGACCAGCTTTGTGACACATCACTTGGCACAAAAGATAAAATCAAACACAGCGTCTTACAGGAGAGATGTCAGAGAGAGAGGAGGATCAGCCTGGACCCGTTTCTTTGGGTCCAGCAGCTTCACAACTACCTGACTGCTTTCAGTGAATAGCCAGTCCAAATCAAACCAGAAAAAAGCTGAGCCTGGAGAACTGGCCACTCCCCTTTCATTGTACAATTTTTTTTTAACTTAAAAGCCTTTTTGCCTGAGGCAGTATCTGTTAGCTATAATCAAACTGGTCCTAAAACCCATCCAAGCTGAGACTTTTCAGAGTCTGTGTCTTTTACAACCTCTCTGAAAACAAAGACCAAGGACGAAATAACCTTGTTAAAGTAGCAGCATCATCACAAGTGGAGTGTCTGACTGAGTGGATACTCTTTCGGATCCGGCACAGTCATTACAGGCTGAATAGCCTCCTCTCCTGTGTAATACTATAATTTTATTTGATTTTCAAACACAAAATGTATGCATTTATAGTGAATTCACCTATTCCCTAAATTTCCTCATGTATTTAACCAGCAGAAGTTGAAGGTAAGCTCAAATGCCCCAGTTATCATAGAATGTTTGTCACAAGCTTCTCGAATTATTTTCTGCTATCATCAGATACTGTTGCTTTATCAGGAATATTTTTGACTAAATCAAATCATATTTTGAATTTGCCAATTCAAATTTATGGCACATGTTGATGAATTTTACCCGAACCGAGGCAGGAGGTAGTCTATATGGAGCAAGAGACTTACCTGCTGGTCTCCCACTCCAATCTCCCTCACTGTAACTTTAAACTTTTCGCAGCAGAGCGCGGCGGGAGCTGGGCGGAAGTTCAGACGGAGCGCAAAGCCGGTCGGGAAGGTAAGTGATTACTATATAAAGAACTTACGTCGCCACCAACGGTCTTTTCGCAGCAGAGAGTGGCGGGAGCTGGGCGAAAGTTCAGACGGAGCGCAAAGCCGGTCGGGAAGGTAAGTGATTACTATATAAAGAACTTACCTCGACGCCAACGGTCTTTTCGCAGCAGAGAGCGGTGGGAGCTGGGCGGAAGTTCAGACGCAGCGCAAAGCCGGTCGGGAAGGTAAGTGATTACTATATAAAGAACTTACCTCGACGCCAACGGTCTTTTCGCAACAGAGAGCGGCGGGAGCTGGGCGGAAGTTCAGACGAAGCGCAAAGCCGGTCGGGAAGGTAAGTGATTACTATATAAAGAACTTACCTCGACACCAACGGTCGTTTCGCAGCAGAGAGCGGCGGGAGCTGGGCGGAAGTTCAGACGAAGCGCAAAGCCGGTCGGGAAGGTAAGTGATTACTATATAAAGAACTTACCTCGACACCAACGGTCGTTTCGCAGCAGAGAGCGGCGGGAGCTGGGCGGAAGTTCAGACGAAGCGCAAAGCCGGTCGGGAAGGTAAGTGATTACTATATAAAGAACTTACCTCGACGCCAACGGTCTTTTCGCAACAGAGAGCGGCGGGAGCTGGGCGGAAGTTCAGACGAAGCGCAAAGCCGGTCGGGAAGGTAAGTGATTACTATATAAAGAACTTACCTCGACACCAACGGTCGTTTCGCAGCAGAGAGCGGCGGGAGCTGGGCGGAAGTTCAGACGAAGCGCAAAGCCGGTCGGGAAGGTAAGTGATTACTATATAAAGAACTTACCTCGACACCAACGGTCGTTTCGCAGCAGAGAGCGGCGGGAGCTGGGCGGAAGTTCAGACGAAGCGCAAAGCCGGTCGGGAAGGTAAGTGATTACTATATAAAGAACTTACCTCGACACCAACGGTCGTTTCGCAGCAGAGAGCGGCGGGAGCTGGGCGGAAGTTCAGACGAAGCGCAAAGCCGGTCGGGAAGGTAAGTGATTACTATATAAAGAACTTACCTCGACACCAACGGTCGTTTCGCAGCAGAGAGCGGCGGGAGCTGGGCGGAAGTTCAGACGAAGCGCAAAGCCGGTCGGGAAGGTAAGTGATTACTATATAAAGAACTTACCTCGACACCAACGGTCGTTTCGCAGCAGAGAGCGGCGGGAGCTGGGCGGAAGTTCAGACGAAGCGCAAAGCCGGTCGGGAAGGTAAGTGATTACTATATAAAGAACTTACCTCGACACCAACGGTCGTTTCGCAGCAGAGAGCGGCGGGAGCTGGGCGGAAGTTCAGACGGAGCGCAAAGCCGGTCGGGAAGGTAAGTGATTACTATATAAAGAACTTACCTCGACGCCAACGGTCTTTTCGCAACAGAGAGCGGCGGGAGCTGGGCGGAAGTTCAGACGAAGCGCAAAGCCGGTCGGGAAGGTAAGTGATTACTATATAAAGAACTTACCTCGACACCAACGGTCGTTTCGCAGCAGAGAGCGGCGGGAGCTG